>NC_053493.1:396783648-397153660 GCF_905171775.1 Rana temporaria | reverse complement strand
TACCCGCCGCATTTGAATTACGCGCCCTTAAGCCGCGAGAGATACACTACGCCGCCGTAACTTACGGAGCAAATTCGTTGTGGATTCAAACAAAAGCCAAGTAAGTTACGGCGGCATAGCGTATCTTAGATACGCTGCGCCAGTGCAGATCTTTGTGGATCTGCCCCACATTGTTACCATGCCCATGCAAGGGAAAATGACAGTGTCTATGCAAAGGGGAAACTTCCCAACCCTCTATTTCCAGTGCTCAGCAATAAAAAATATGACTTAGTACAAATGAGTAGATTGGGACTTAAAGCCCCAGATCGGGCTGATGTTAAATTCTTAACTGCTTACTTAGCTGGGATTGAGGGAGAGGGATAGGTACAAATACTTACCTTATACCTACAGTATACATAAAATTAGCGCTCACTATCAGCAATTCTAAAAGTAATCCTAAATGTCCCAATCCATAAAGATGTCCTTCCAAAAATGTTCAATCTCTTCCAAGTTCAATGTAGTCCAAACAGCTTCAGCAATGTCCTCCCTGATTGTGAATCCCTTTTAGTCCTCCACTCAAGAAGATGAAAAAGATCCCATAAAAATAAAATGCTATATAGTGTAGTATGTCCTCATAGTTCTCCAATAGAGCCTTCCATAATACTCCGTGGTTCTGTGTGTACAATAGAATTACCTTATACCTCATGTGAGCAGCTACTGTGCCATCAAATGCAGCCACTGTACCCATAAATTGCCGCCACTGTGCCATCAAACGCAGTCACTGTACCCATCAATTGCTGACACTGTGCCCATCAATTCCCGCCAGTGTGCCCCATCAAATGCTGCCAGTGTGCCCATCAACTTCCACTACTATGCCCCATCAAATGCTGCCAGTGTGCCCATCAACTACTGCTACTGTGCCCCATCAAATGCTGCCAGTGTGCCCATCAACTTCCGCTACTGTGCCCCATCAAATGCTGCTAGAGTGCCCATCAATTGCCACTACTGTGTTCCATCAAATGCTGCCAGTGTGCCCATCAACGTCCGCTAATGTGCCCCATCAAATGCTGCCAGTTTGCCCATCAACTTCCGCTACTGTGCCCCATCAAATGCTGCCAGTGTGCCCATCAACTTACGCTACTGTATCTCCCTTTCTTTGTTCCGTCATTTCTTTATTTCTTTATTTTTCCATCTCTTCCCTCCCATCTCCCTTTCTTTCTTTCTTTCTTTCTTTCTTTCTTTCTTTTCTTTTTTTCTTTCTTTCTTTTTCCATCTCTAACCTCATTCCTTTCTTTATTTTTTCCTCTCTGCCCTCCTCTTTTTTTATTTTATTTCTTGCTCTCTGCCATCCTTCCTTTCTTTCTTTTCTTTCTCCCTCTCTTTTGCTACCTGAATGCCATCGGGGAGGCGCAGCGGGTGCATGGGGGGCAGTCGTGGCTCTGGTACAACGAACAATTTTGTCAGTGAAAAGCCATCCGCCCCTCTCTGCGCTGGGACCACAAGGACATCAGCTTGTGGATGAAGCTCATGTCTTCGGCGCAGGCCTCTACAGCGTTTTTTTCCCAGCGTGGTCGGTAGGTCGGATGCCCCAGGACAGCCAGCCCCGAAACGGGGTGTGTTAGCAGTTTAGTCACACGCTGTCTCTGTGTTTTAAAACAGGGAGAAGGCTGTCCCAGGATGACTCCGGTGAGAGTGGGAAGGATGCTTTCTTTCCTAAATAGGTAACCGGACCAGGCAGCTGGAATTGGGTTTTACAGACGAGTTTGGTATTCCACGCTCGCGCACCCCCCCCCCCCCCATGTCACGGAATTTACATCGGCTTTGCAGCATCCTTTGGTAGTTTCTGTGAATCTATCCAAGGAGTTGGCGTTAGGGCGTATGTGTGGCCCCTTCCCATTTCCCCCATTGGCAGACTTGGTGGTTTCACCATTGGGGTTGGTGCCCAAGAAGGAGCCTGTAAAATTTTATTTAATTCACCACTTGTCCTTCCCTAAAGGGGGCTCGGCTAACGATGCAATCGACCAGGATGCATGCTCGATATCATATACCTCCTTTGATGTCATGATTTGTTGGTTCCGGAATTACGGGCAGGGTGCGCTTATGGCAAAAACTGATGTGGAGGCAGCCTTCCGGCTGCTGCAGGTTTATCTGGACAGTTTTTATCTTCTGGGGTGTCATTGGCGAGTTGCCTTTTATGTCGACCGGTGTTTTCCCATGGGCTGTTCGATCTCATGCTCCCTGTTTAAGACCGTCAGTTCATTTGTGGAGTGGATGGCGCGGGACGTGTCGGGCATCAATTCCATCATCCATTACATTGACGATTTTTTATGCGTGGGCCCTCCTTTTTTCAGGTTGTGCGGGATTTTGCTGGCTACTTTGCAGCATATCTCAGAACGCTTTGGAATACTGCTGGCTCCCAGTGGTTGAACTTAGCTTTCTGGGGAATAGTCATAAAGTCAGGGACGATGGAGTGTCGCCTGCTGGAGGATAAGTTGCATCCTCTTCAGGCAGAGATCCGCTTGGTAGTAGGAAAACGCAAACTCCAACTGCGGAAGCTTCAGTCCTGTCAGGAAAGTTGAATTTTGCGTGTAGGATCATGCCCATGGGGAGGGTGTTTTGTCTCCTCTCCTACTCACTTCATTACGCTGACATCGGACTATAGGGTGGACCTGCATGTTTGGCATGTCTTCCTGGACATAATGGCCGTTCATTATGGATGGAGGGGCCGGTGAGTCATTTTGATTTAGACTTATACTGATGTGGCTGGGTCGTCTGGTTTTGGGACTTATTTTGGGGGATAGAGGAGTGCGGAGCACTGGCCGGAGGACTGGTGTGGAGCAGGGTTTCTCAAGAATTTGGTTTTGCTGGAACTGTTTCTGGTCATTGTGGCGGTAGAGATTTGGGGGGAAATCTTTCGTGATAGGAAGATCCATTTTCCACTGTGACAATTTGGGGGTAGTTCAGGTCATCAATCAGGTTGCGGATTCGTCAGCGCCAGTGGTACACCTTTTGTGACGCCTGGTGTTGCGTTGTTTGCAATTAAATATTTTGCCGATCGGGGGACCCTTTTTAGTTCACCAGGATGGTTTGTCTTTATCTGTGTTCCAGTTCGGTTCAGTGTTTTGCCGGTGCTTGGGGGCAGCAGGTTATGACCCTTTGGCCTATTCGTCTCATTACTTCCGCATCGGGGCTACCACCGAGGCAGCCCGGTGGGGTTTGGACAACTCAGTCATAAAGCGCATACGTCATTGGGATTCCGGTTTAAGCTATACGTACGCCCCCATTTGGTTTAGGTTATTCTAGGTCAGGGTTGGACTGGGACAGAAATTTGGCCCTGGACTTCATCCAGACTGGCCCACTTTGAGAGGTCTCTCCCATGGCGGCCAGACAACTCCCGAACCCAACCGGCCACCCAAGCCCCCTCTCCCTCTTCACTAGCCACTAGCCGTTCTACTTTATTAGAGTAGAACGGCTAGTATTGGTACTCTTATAGGCAGTACCAGTGGGGAAGCTAGACATCATTTCACCCGGGGGAAAATAATCAGTTCGGTGCCCCCCTTATGGGACAACTCCCAGGCCATAGCTGTTGAGTCAGCTGTCTGTCCCCTCCCCCCATGCTCCTCTGTCGTCCCCCCTGCTCCTCTGGTCCTCCCCCTGCTTCTTTGTTCCCCCCCCCAGGTGAGCGCTGTGGGGAGGGAGAGACAGAGGAGCGGAGGGGGGCGGCAGTCTGCTGTCACTGAAGCCGGCTCACTGAGCCATCGGCCCACCGGGAAACTCCCTGTAGTCCCAATGGCCAGTCCATCCCTGTTTTAGGTAGTCATCTACTGTGTTATGTGCTTATTGTGGACGTTGGTTTGTGTTATTTCTATGTGCCACATTTTTTCTTTTCAGATGATGCGGCTGGTCTCGTGTGGATCATGGGACATTCTTATGTCTTTTGGGGGGCAAAACGGGCGGATGTCCGGCCTAACGGCCACCAGATATATGGGAGTTCCTAGGGAAGTGGCCATGGTCCGTTGAATTGGGGTTCCGGGCATGCTGTGGAGCAGGGTGTTGCCTGAGGTCCACAAATATGCCCACCTGGATCGTGCCCCAGACGTCTTAGTTTTGCACGTCGGGGGCAATGACTTGGGGGTTAGGTCCATGCGGGACTTGATTAGGGATATAAATTTGATGTCCTTCGCATCCGCACGGATTTTCCTCACATTCTTGTTGTGTGGTATAGAATAGTCGGACGCACGTCTTGGCGTTGGGCCAGGTCGGTGGACAAGGTCAACAAGACCTGCATTAACCACTTTAAAACCACATGCCGTCATATGACGTCCAAAAAGGTGATCTGTTATCCCGGGTGGACGTCATATGACGTCCTGTACTTTGTGCGGGGATATCTGAATGATGCCTGCACCCAGAGGCATCATTCAGATATCATTTTCTTCCGGCGGCGATCCTGCGCACCGTAAGAATGATCATAGTGGCGGTTCCGCCGCTTGATCGTTCTTATAGGCGGCGGGAGGGGGGTTGTATTTGTGGACCTCAGGCAACACCCTGCTCCACAGCATGCCCGAAACCCCAATTCAACGGTGCTTCTCTGGGCTGATGATCGCCGACCGCCGGATGGTCATCAGTCATCTCTATGTCTGTCGGAGGCCCGGGCGCGATGTGATGACGTCACGCCCGGGTACCCGTAAGTAAACAAACCGCAATTGCGGCTAGTAAGAATGAGATCTGTGAATTTTTTTTCACAATCTCATTCTTTCCAGCCTGGAGGAGAGATGTGGGGTCTTATTGACCCCGCATCTCTCCTTAAAGAGGACCTGTCACACACTATTCCTATTACAAGGGATGTTTACATTTCTTGTAATAGGAATAAAAGCGATCGAAAAAAAAATTATTAAAACGCCCCTGTCCCCGGTAGCTCGCGCTCAGAAGCGAACGCACACGTAAGTCCCGCCCACATATGTAAACGTCGCTCAAACCACATATGTGAGGTGTCGCCGCGTGCGTTAGAGCGTGTGCAACAATTCTAGCACTAGACCGCCTCTGTAACTCTAAACTGGTAACCTGTAAAAAATTTAAAGCGTCGCCTATGGAGATTTTTAAGTAACGAAGTTTGGTGCCATTCCACGAGTGTGCGCAATTTTAAAGCATGACATGTTAGGTATCTATTTACTCGGCGTAACATCATCTTTCATATTTTACAAAAAAATTGGGCTAACTTTACTGTTTTATTATTTTTTTAATTCACGAAACCATTTTTTTTACAATAAAAAGGCATTTGAAAAATTATTGCGCAAATACCGTGCAAGATAAAAAGTTGCAATGACCGCCATTTTATTTCCTAGGGTGTCAGCTAAAAAAACATATATAATGTTTGGGGGTTCTGAGTAATTTTCTAGCAAAAGAATGATGATTTGTACATGTAGGAGAGAAGTGCCAGAATAGGCCCGGTATGGAGGTGGGTTTTAAAGCCCTGTATTGAAGTGGTTAAGGTTAAAAAGGAGGTGGGCAGATTCATTACTCGTAATGGTGTTTTTGTGGTCAGGCATCGGGACTTGGAGGTGAATACTAGCCGGCATATCAGGGGGGACGGCGTTCACCTTAACACCGTGGGCATCGATTTTTGGTGCTTGGGCCTGGAAGACGGTACCCAAAGAGCTTTTTTTGAGGCGTCCACAGTTGTAAGGTTTCACACCTGTGGGCGGTGGCGGTTCGGATCTTTGAAGGCATTCTAAATTAAGACCAATATGACATAGTGGGGAACCATCACGGTATGAGATCCTCGGTTAGATGCCAGTTAACCAAGGTTTAACTGGCATTTGGAGATGGGTATCAGCGTTGGAAGGGGCAGAGTGGTATTGTCCTCGAGTCGGCGTGCTGCAACTGGGGACCTTGTGTGGCCACGCTGATACGAAGAAAATTTTGTCAGTGCCTTCAATGATCCACAACATGGTTACGATGTATCTGGGAGAGTATTGTTTGTAAATAAATGTTATGGTTAATTGTTAATAAAATGGCCGGTGCAGCCAATTTACTCCAATATCGTCGCCTGGTTATTTATTATGGGATATTAGAGGGTATGGGGGTATATGCAATAAGCAGTTTGCATCTGTCTTACCATATCTTGCAGAAAATGTGCTTAGCCTGAAAAATTAAAACAAATGTAGCCACCGCTGTTTGGGTTTAGATATTCTTTAGCTATGTTTATTCACTTACATAAAAATTAGGGCTGTGGAGATTAAAGATTAATTCCTCGATTAATCATGAACTTTTTTGATCGATCAAAATTCGGTACTAGTGGTGCAAAGGATCGTAAATGATCCGTGATCTGAACGGGTCACCATATGCGGATCAGCACACCACATGATCCGCGGAGCTCCACTGCTGCCTCGGCCTAGCTCCCGGGGCGGCGGCCATCTTGGTCCACCCGTCGGCGGCCTAGGTGAGCCTAGAGCGGCGCGCTGACGTCATCACCCGGCCTCAACTGCTTGTGTTCGGCCGGCTTCTCTGGTAAGACTAAGCAAGCACTAATCTTCCTATACAGTGGGGGAGATGTGGACCATATTACAGTGGGGGAGATGCCTGTGGATATTACAGTGGGGGAGATGTCTGTGGATATTACAGTGCGGGAGTTGTCTGTGGATATTACAGTGGGGAGATGTTTGTGGATATTACAGTGGGGGAGATGTCTGTGGATATTACAGAAGGGGAGATGTCTATGGATATTACAGTGGGGGAGATGTCTGTGGATATTACAGTGGGGGAGATGTCTGTGGATATTACAGTGGGGAGATGTCTGTGGATATTACAGTGGGGGAGATGTCTGTGGATATTACAGTGGGGGAGATGTCTGTGGACCATATTACAGTGGGGGAGATGTCTGTGGATATTAAAGTGGGGGAGATGTCTGTGGATATTACAGTGGGGGAGATGTCTGTGGATATTACAGTGGGGGAGATGTCTGTGGATATTACAGTGGGGGAGATGTCTGTGGATATTACAGTGGGGAGATGTCTGTGGATATTACAGTGGGGAGATGTCTGTGGACCATATTACAGTGGGGAGATGTCTGTGGATATTACAGTGGGGGAGATGTCTGTGGATATTACAGTGGGGGAGATGTCTGTGGATATTACAGTGGGGGAGATGTCTGTGGATATTACAGTGGGGAGATGTCTGTGGATATTACAGTGGGGGAGATGTCTGTGGATATTACAGTGGGGAGATGTCTGTGGACCATATTACAGTGGGGAGATGTCTGTGGATATTACAGTGGGGGAGATGTCTGTGGATATTACAGTGGGGGAGATGTCTGTGGATATTACAGTGGGGGAGATGTCTGTGGATATTACAGTGGGGAGATGTCTGTGGATATTACAGTGGGGGAGATGTCTGTGGATATTACAGTGGGGAGATGTCTGTGGATATTACAGTGGGGGAGATGTCTGTGGATATTACAGTGGGGGAGATGTCTGTGGATATTACAGTGGGGGAGATGTCTGTGGATATAACAGTGGGGAGATGTCTGTGGATATTACAGTGGGGACTATATATGGTGGTGATCTGAAAAATGTATGTGCGTTATAAATAATCGAAATTAGTCGATTAATCGATTAAAAAAAACGATTAATTGAACACGAAAATTTTAATCATTAACAGCCCTAATAAAAATGCAAAGTTTGATTTAAATGTGTGTTAACAGTACAGTGGTTCCAAGTTCTTGTTATATGAAGGTAGAGGAAGTGGAGGAGGACATTGTAATGAAGTGTACGGTCCTGAGATCCTTGATCTGAAGCCAGACAGTCAAAGTGTTATTTATGACATGACACATGCGGGGCCCCTTTTGCAGAAGTGTACATGGTACTTCCCAGAATTGCACACAGAGGGATATTCAATCCGGGATGGTACCACCAGCAGTACAGAGATTGGGCATTCTGAGAGTTCTGAAGGATAATCTTATACCATGAAAACACAGAACACTCGGCTTCTGTGAATCCTATAATAGATTGGTTTACGTTATGTTCCAGTTGAGCAGTATAAGTATTTATATGAACATTCTGTGTACACGTTCGAAACCTTAAATGCTACTGAAAGAAATAAATCTAAAAAAGAGAACTTATGTTGGATGATGGACAAAAAAAGAATTGGTGCTAACATCTAAAGCAGGGGTGCCCAACCTTTTGAAGAGCAAGGGCTTATGGGGCTCTGCTCCGCAGCCGCTTTCTTCCTCTACCACCAACTTCATTCACAACGATGATGCTGTGGTATGATGGGTTGGCAACCTGCGAACTGGGCTTGCCAACCCACCATTCCAGAGCAGGAGGTCACGGGCCACATCAGAGGGCTCCGCAGGACACACGTGGCCCCAGGCCACTGGTGGCCACCCCTGATCTAAAGAAACGGCTAAGCTCACCTTTTCCCAGAAATAGCCTACACTATCAAGGGGCCACGGTAGGTTTAAAAACTGTGCAGCTTTGTGAAATGTTCATTAATTATATTGCTACAAAAACAGGAGATCGCCCCAGGACTTTAAATGAGGTGAATGCGGTTAGCCAACAATTGACAGAGTAAATGCAGTCTCAAAACATATTACAATTGTCATTCAAACATAAACATGAATAATAGCCAAGCAACTAAAATGATACATACCGTAAAAATGTCATTACACGTATCATGATAAAAAATGTAGATTGCAAAGTACACAGGCATTAAAAGTATCCCAACGCGTTTCACAAGACCATGCTCGCTTCATCAGGGGTAGATGCGTGTGTATTACATCTGAAGGGGGTATAATGAACCACATGAGTATCAACACAGAGATGGTATCGTGACAATTAGTCAAGAGGGTCCAAAACGCAAGGCCCAATACTCACCAAAGGCTGGATCAGACTACCCATTGCTGGATGCCCAGAGGCGGCAGTAATGAGTGTTCGGCTCGGAAAATGAGGAGGCAGAGAAAAAAACAAACCCAGATCTCTGGTGACACATTCCCCCACCCCGGCCATGTCTGCCCCCCTGTTTGTGCTCTGTTGGGTTAATTTTTTCCTCTGTTCCCAAGCCGGATGCTCATTACTGCCGCCTCTGGGCATCCAGCAATGGGTAGTCTGATCCAGCCTTTGGTGAGTATAGGGCCATGCATTTTGGACCCTCTTGACTAATTGTCACAACACCATGTGTTGCCGACGTATATCGGCGTGAAGGGGTCCTTAAGTGGTTAAAGCGGAGGTCCGCAAATTTTTTTTTAAAGCCTACAAATACTGCAGCTGCTGACTTTTAAAAAATGGACACTTACCTGTCCAGTGCACCCACAATGTCGCCAGCCGAGGCTCGTATCTCGGCTGCCCCGCCGCTATCCTCGGTGAGGGAATCAGGAAGTGAAGCCTTCAGGAGAAAGATTTAAACCCATCTCTTCTGAGGTCAAGGGGCTCCTTACCCAAGAAATGGACACAGCGCTCAGAGGCGATTCAGTTTGCATGTGTTGCGCTTTACAAGTCTCTCACTCACTCACTGCCTGGTTCCCTACTGCGCATGCGCGAGCGGCGCAGCCCGTCCTCACTAGTCCTTGCTCTCTCCTGGTCATACAATGCATGAATCTATCTATGGTTATTAGAGAGTGACAGGAGAGGGGGGCGGCGCTCCTGCACCCTTTATGGACGCACCGCCGCTGCCTGGAGGTGATGGGGTTGCAACGGAGGGGAGTTAGGAGACATGGTCACCAGAGAGATGAGTATAAAACCTCTTTTTCTTTAAGGAAATCTAAATACGATTTTTTTTTTTTTCAGAGACCAACAGGGTCTCTTTAGGCTGTATGCTCTTAGTAGCCAAGTCATGTTCTCTAAGTGAGCTCAGGAGGATTCAGTAATTACTTGAAGAGCCCAGATGATACAAGAATTCAGAACACAGTGTGTGAAAGTTACAAATACTTCCTGTCTGTAAATACGATTTCAAGTGTCTGTGCCTTTAACTCCTTCGCTCACGGGACAGTCTTTCCATTTTTTTCACATGCATGAAATGTGCAATACAGACTGAAAACCTCAGTAAAGATTCCCAAACAATATGCATTCTGGAAGCAGAGTACCTAGGGAATAGACTAATGTTTTAAAAAGAATGTTATTCCTAAAGTTTAATGAAGGCTCCGATCAGCAGGGGATTTGAGGCAGATCTCCTGGTCATCGGAACCAAAAGAGATGGATGCTATATTTGTGCCCATTCAGTTTCTGCGTGGTGGGCATGGGCAAGGATGGACTGGCCATTGGGACTACAGGGAGTTTCCCGGTGGGCCGATGGCTCAATGACAGGGGACCACCGCCCCCCTCCGCTCCTCTGTCTCTCCCTTCCCGCAGCGCTCACCTCCTCTCTCTCCCTGCAGCGCTCACCTTTGGGGAACAGAGAAGCAGGGGGAGGACCAGAGGAGCAGGGGGGACAACAGAGGAGAATGGGGAAGGGAACAGACAGCTGACTCAACAGCTATGGCCTAGGAGTTTCTCACTTCTGCCTAATCTTGTCCCATAAGGGGGGCACCGAACTGATTCTTTGCCCCGAGTGAAATAATGTCTAGCTTCCCCACTGGTACTGCCTATAAGAATACCAGTACCAGCCGTTTTACTCTAATAAAGTAAAACGGCTAGTGGCTAGTGAAGGGGGAGAGGGGGCTTGGGTGGCCGGGGTCAAAGTGGGCCAGTCTAGATGAAGTCCAGGGCCAAATTTTTGTCCCAGTCCAGCCCTGGGCATGGGCAAACAGATGTCGGTTCTATGGGCAGTTGGGTGTAAATGGACACTGCTGTCCATTTACAGTGGGCTAGCTCTGATCTTGTCTGCAAAAATGGAAAAGGACATTTTTTTGGTGAACCGGGGTGGACCCGTATGTAGGCAGTAGTAAACGGACACAAGTCTGTGTAGCATCCTCCTAGGTGCCAGGACTAGGTAAATTTAGAACTGGCTCACTGTATTCAGTGGAGCTTCTGTTTTGTTGTTAGGCAAATTTAGTGTTGCTCATCAGTGCAGCTATTTTGATTATTCTGGTCTGTTCCGTGTTTCACCTGCTTAAGGTTTGATTGCTCTCTCTGTTCACAGAGAACTGTGGATCTCTCTGGAACATAGGTGTGGAGCAAGGCAAATGGACAGAATGAATACTTATACAGCCCTGGTCAATTCCTGGGAGGCTGGCCAAGATGGACTCTGGGAGTCTGTATAAATACTCTGAGCCACAGAGCTTCCAGGTCTTTTCCTGCAGGAGAGAAACACCTCCCAAACAAAATTGGCGTCCTTTTTTCCCCACAAATAGAGCTTTCTTTTGGTGGTATTTGATCACCTCTGCGGTTTTTATTTTTTGCGCTATAAACAAAAATAGAGAGACAATTTTGAAAAAAATGCAATATTTTTTCCTTTTTGCTATAATAAATACCCCCCAAAAATCTATAAAAAAAATATTTTTTTCCTCAGTTTAGACCGATACGTATTCTTCTACCAATTTTTGGTAAAAAAAATTGCAATAAGCGTTTATCGATAGGTTTGCGCAAAATTTATAGTGTTTACAAAATAGGGGATAGTTTTATTGCATTTTTATTTATTTTTTACTACTAATGGCGATCAGCGATTGTTTTCGTGACCGCGACATTATGGCGGACACATCGGACAATTTTGACACATTTTTGGGACAATTGTCATTTTCACAGCAAAAAATGCTATAAAAATGCATTGTTTACTGTGAAAATCACAATTGCAGTTTGGGAGTTAACCACTAGGGGGCGCTGAAGGGGTTAAGTGTGACCTCATATGTGTTTCTAACTGTAGGGGGGCGGGGCTGGAAGTGTGATATCATTTATCGTGTTTCCCTATATTTGGGAACACACGATCAATGACAGCGCCACAGTGAAGAATGGGGAAGCTGTGTTTACACACAGCTCTCCTCGTTCTTCAGCTCCGGGATCCGATCGTGGGACTCCAGCGGCGATTGGGTCCGCGGGTCCCGTGGCCGCGGTCACGGAGCTTCGGACAGCCGTGCACGCGTGACCCCACGGCTGGGTTTAAAGGGCCACGTACAGGTACGTGGATGTGCCCAGCCGTGCCATTCTGCCGACGTATATCGGCGTGAAGGGGTCCTTAAGTGGTTAACTGGAGCCAATTAACTCTCTGATCCCCCTCTAAATTTAACAAAGCACCGGTACTTGGAAGTAACCGGGTGCTACACTCGACACACCTATTTTTGGGCAGTTTTTCCCATTCTTCTTTTGCAAGACCTCTCAAGCTCCATCAGGTTGGATGGGGAGCATCGGTACACAGCCATTTTCAGATCTCTACAGAGATGTTTAATGAGGTTCAAGTCTGGGCTCTGGCTAGGCGACTCAAGGACATTCACAGAGTTGTCCCATAGCTACTCATTTGTTGTCTTGGCTGTGTGCTTAGGGTCATTGTCCTGTTAGAAGACAAAACCTTCACCCCAGTCCAAGGTCCAGAGCGATCTGGAGCAGGTTTTCATCAAGGATGTCTCTGTACATTGCTGCATCCATCTTTCCCTCTATTCTGACTAGTTTCCCTCTTCCTGCCGCTGAAAAACATTTCCACAGTATGATGCTGCCACCACCATGCTTCACTGTAGGGATGGTATTGGCCAGGTGATAAGTGGTTACTGGTCTCCTCCAGATATGACACTTGCCATTTAGGCCAAAGAGTACAATTTTTGTTTCATCGAGCCAGAGAATTTTGTTACTCATGGTCTGAAGGTCCTTCAGGTGTCTTTTGGCAAACTCCAGGCGGGCTGTCATTTACTGCCTTTTACTGAGGAGTTGCCTCTGTCTGGCTACTCTACCATACATGCCTGATTGGTGGAGCGCTGCAGAGATGGTTGTTCTTCTGGAAGGTTCTCTCTTTCCACAGAGAAATGCTGGAGCTCTGTCAGAGTGACCATCGGGTTCTTGATCACCTCCCTGACTACGGCCCTTTTCTCCAAATCACACAGCCACTCTAGGAAGAGTCCTGGTGGTTCCAATATTCTTCCATTTACAGATGATGGTGGTCACTGTGCTCATTGGGGCCTTAGGCCTCGTACACACGGACGGACTGTCCGATGAAAACGGTCCGCCGGACCGTTTTTATCGGACATGTCCGCTGCCGGGTTTTGGTCTGATGGTTGTACACACCATCAAACCAAAATCCCTGCGGACAGGATACGCGGTGACGTGGCCGCACCGTCGCCGCGACGTGCGCGACCATGGAAGGTCAATGCTTCCACGCATGCGTCGAATCACTTTGACGCATGCAAGGGTTTTCGGCCGAGCGGACATGTCCGATAAGTCGTACAGACGACCGAACATGTCCGACGGACAGGCTTCCAGCGGACATGTTTCTTAGCATGCTAAGAAACATTTGTCCGCTGGAAATCTGTCCGATCCGCCGGAAAATTGTCCGGTCGGACGTACAGACGACCGAACATGTCCGCTGAAACTGGTCTGCGGACCAGTTTCAGCGGACATGTTCGGTCGTGTGTACGGGGCCTAAAATGCTTCCCCAGATCTGTGCCTCAATACAATCCTGTCTCGGAGGTCTACAGGCAATTCCTTTTAATAAATTTGCAAAGATTTCAAACAAACTTCTTTCACGTTTTCATATAATGAAATAATGAATTTAATCCATTTTGGAATAAGACTGTAACATAACAAAATAAGGAAAAAATCAAATGCTGTGAATACTGTATCTGACCGCAGATAGTACATTTGTACACTTTTATACCGTTTTCTATTTCTTGCCTTGTTGCAGATTCTAATGCACATTGTGAGGAGCTGACGGTGTGCAGAGAAATCAGAGTAAGCCATTTTAGGACAGGAGAGGAGCAGGTACAACTATGCAGAGTCCAGCTTCAATTATAAATGAAATACACTTAATCAGAATAATTTTTTTTGGTGGACAACCCATCAAATTTGGGGGTATTCCACCTGCCAATACATTTATCGTATATACAAAAAATGCTGGCCAAAGACCAGGCCATTTTTTGCGATTCGGCACTTTGTCGCTTTAACTGACAATTGCGCGGTCATGCGACGTGGCTCCCAAATAAAATTGACGTCCTTTTCCCCCCACAAATGGAGCTTCCTTTTGGTGGTATTTGATCACCTCTGCGGTTTTTATTCTTTGCGCTATAAACAAAATTAGAGCGTCAATTTTGAAAAAAAAACAATATTTTTTACTTTTTGCTATAATAAATGTAACGGTCAGGGGTAAACACCGTTACGAAATTCCATTCCACCAACCCACGACAGCTTCCGACACAATCCAGCAGACAGGACCTATTGGATTTCCCTCAGAAAACGAGACACACACAGCTCTGTTCTCTGGTTCCAAACGAATAGACACTTTAATGGTAAACTCAGGTTTTTATACAGTAGAAAGCATGCTGCAGTAATCAAAGAGACAATGACACACTCCACCCACAACATCATACAATGGGTACTAACGAGCCTCCAATACACATTATCTTGGGTAGACTTTCTGGCACCGGATCTACATGAGTTAATTACTATAGCTGACAAGTCAGACGTTATGACTCCAGCTTATCTCACCTGCTATTCAATACACATTCCTTTAGTAAACATGAGTCAGACATCTGACCTTTTAGATTGTGCTAATTCGCCTTGCACATCTATCATCAATAGAACTTTCACACAATACAGTGTTAATTAGCATCACACCATGAAAAGGTCTGTAGAAGCCAAACTAAGGTTAATTTACATGACAGTAGCAGACTTAATTACCCCCTTGACACATTGAACGAGTCACTCTATTGACCAGTTGTAATTAGTTCTTCTAGACATTCTTGAATATATTGTGGATTATCATTACTGTCCTATCTCATGTAATCCAAGATATCAGTTCTCGGTCATCCTATGCCCCTAGTGAACATAGGATGACCCTAGACACAGGAGTCATTGGTGAAGCTGAAACAGGAGTACCCCACACCCTTCTGGGTCCCAAGGGCCATACCGTTACAATAAATATCCCCCAAAAATATATAAAAAACTTTTTTTCCTCAGTTTAGGCCGATACGTATTCTTCCACATATTTTTGGTAAAAAAAAAATCACAATAAGCGTCTATTGATTGGTTTGCGCAAAAGTTATAGCATTTTTTACTAGTAATGGCGGCAATCAGCGATTTTTATCGTGACTGCGACATTATGGCGAACACATTGACACTTTTGACACCATTTTGGGACCATTGTAATTTTTACAGCGCACAGTGCTATAAAAATGCATTGATTACTGTAAAAATTACACTGGCAGTGAAGTAGTTAACCTGTAGGGGGCACTGAAGGGGTTAAGTGTTACCTAGGGAGTGCTTCTAACTGTTAGGGGCGTGGCTTGTCCTGACACATCACTGATCGCTGTTTACGAAGACAGGGAACAGACGATCAGTGACATGTCACTAGGAAAAAGGGGGAGATGTTGTGTTTACACTGACATCTCCCCGTTCTTCAGCTCTGTGACCCGATTGCGGGACACCGGCGGACATCGAGTCCGTGGGTTCCACGGGCACAGTCATGGAGTTCGCACGCGACCACACTGCAGCAAATTAAAGGGGACGTATGTATACGCCCATTTGCCCAGTCGTGCCATTCTGTTGACGTATATGATCGTGCGGCGGTTGGCAAGCGGTTAAGCATTTCTGCTAAATTGATGGAGGACTAAGGATATAACCATGCCAGTGGTGCAGCAGAAATCATGTAGCACAGTGATGAAGGTATGTGGTCCAGGCAGTGAGTAAAGGAAGGATTGGGGGCAGGAACAATAAATCCATCTGTTTATTTTTCTCATCAGCAATCAACAGAAATAAAATTAAGATTCCCTAATATGTACAACTGACACAAGCAAAGGATTGCAGGCGAGTCCTACTACCTACCTGCCAGGTATAGGTGACCATGTCAGTGTCCCTTGTGTCTGCGCCATCCCTATCATACCGGCAGCAGTGCAGCCACTTTATGGGGGCACCAGACTGATTTGTCTTGCGGCCCAGTCCACCTCATAAGACTGGCGCTGCACTAAAAGTGTAACACAAGTAGACATGTGCGCCGTCAATAAATTTGTTTCGTTTTGTTCCGTTTCGTATTAGCCGAAAATTTAATTTTGGTTAGTTTCATACGAAATATGAATTTTCCTTTCCTAACAATTACGAACATTTGTTATGATGAATTTAAAAAGCAAAAAATGCCTTCCTTAATATGGCAGTCGTCGCCTCATTATGCTTATTATGAGGGGCTCCCATCATCCCTGTGCTGTGCTGACTTCCTGGGTTTGTAGTAGCCCGTTAATTCGTATTTCATAATTTGTGTCCGAAATTCAATTTGGATTTGTACAAAATACGAAAGTTCGTTAGGTTCGTTAACTTTTCGTAACAATTGCGAACATTCGTTATGAGGGGCTTCCACCATCCCTGTGTTGTGCTGACTTCCTCCTGGGGCTGTACCCCTGCTGTGCTCATTGTGAGGGGCTCCCATCATCCCTGCGCTGTGCTGACTTCCTGGGTTTTTAACTTCATCATAACGAATAATCGTAAGTATTATGACAATAATAAAAGGATATTAACGAACATTCTTATTTTGTCCAATTCTAAATCTCCCATCGACTACCAGTACCAGTCTGAGCAGTCTCCCACTTCCGAAATGAAATTCGTCAACGAAATTTCGTATTTCGTATAAAAATCGTAAGAATAGAAATTCGTATTTCGGATGCTTCCGAATGTAGGAATTTTCGGAAACATGTCAAAACACAAGCCGGCGGGGACTCTTTCCATGCTTTTTTTTTAATTGGTCATGAAAAACGGTCATGTGTTTTCTCGACGCGAATAATGGGTATTAAAAATTTAGAACCGGCTCTATTTTTTTTCAACGTTTTTCACGTTGTCGTTTTTCTCGTAGTGTGTACGCTTTAACGAGGGGGGAAAAAACGTGCATGCTCAGAAGCAAGTTATGAGACGGGAAATTAGCATAATCAGCCCAAAGGGTGGTGCCATTCTAATGGAACTTCCCCTTTATAGTGCCATCGTACGTGTTGTACGTCACCGCGCTTTGCTCCAGCATTTTTTATCACGATCGTGTGTATGCAAGGCAGGCTTGAGAGGAATCACATTGAGAAAAACATTGGGCCAGATTCACGTAGCTCGGCGCATCTTTGTGCCGGCGTAGCGCATCTCATATGCGCTACGCCGACGTAACTCTGAGAGGCAAGAGCAGTATTCACAAAGCACTCGCTCCCTACGTTGCTCCAGCGTAACGTAAATTGGCCGGCGTAAGCCCGCCTAATTTAAAGTAGGAAGGAAGTGGGCGTGATACATTTAAATTAACCGTGACCCCATGCAAATGAAGGGCCAAACGAACGGCGCATGCGCGCGCATGCTCAGAATCACGTTGAATTTACTCCCCAAGATACGACGGCTCAATGCCTACGACGTGAATGTAACCTACGCCCAGCCCCATTCACGTACGGCTTACGTAAATGACGTAAAATATGACGGCTGTTCCGACGTCCATACCCTAACATGACTTACACCTGCTTTATGAGACTTAAGGCCCCGTACACACGACCGAACATGTCCGCTGAAACTGGTCCGACGGACCAGTTTCAGCAGACATGTTCGGTCGTGTGTACGGCCGACCGGACAATTGTCCGGCGGATCGGACAGTTTCCAGCGGACAAATGTTTCTTAGCATGCTAAGAAACATGTCCGCTGGAAGCCTGTCCGTCGGACATGTTCGGTCGTCTGTACAGACTCACCGGACATGTCCGATCGGCCGAAAGCCCTCGCATGCGTCAAAGTGATTTGACGCATGCGTGGAAGCATTGACCTTCCAGGGCCACGCACGTCGCGGCGACGGCGCGGCCACGTCACTGTGTATCGTGTCCGCGCGGATTTCTGTCTGATGGTGTGTACAACCATCAGACAGAAATCCAGCAGCGGACTCAGCGGACATGGTGTGTACGAGGCCTTAACGTTACGCTGGACATACGCCTTACATAAACGGCGTAGATTACAGCGACGGGCGTAAGTACATTCGTGAATCGGTGTATCTCGCTCATTTACACATTTGATGCGTAAATCAATGGAAGCGCCCCTTGCGGCCAGCTTAAATATGCGCACAAGATACGACGGCGTAGGACACTTAAGTTCGTTTGTATGAAGCCAAAATTCAGGCGTATCTTACTTGCAGAATCAGGCGCATAGATACAACGACGCATCCGTGCACTTACGCAGCGTATCAGTAGATACGTCGGCATAAGTGCTTTCTGAATCCGGCCCATTGTTTTTTTCCATGACATGAATAACGGTCGTGTGTACGCGGCATTACCCTTCAAGTTTGAAAATAAATAAAATAATGGCGGTAAAAACGGTCTTCCAACTATACAATCCTTTTTAACTTTTCTCTATTCTTGCCCAAATGTAGAATATAAAGTAGAGTTTGAAGCACAACACAAGTTTTTGTGTAGAGCGAGCCTTTCCGATCTTTGTCCCTTAAAGCTGTCTCCGACCAGCCGCTCCGGCTATAAAAGGTTCTGTGCATTAACAAACTCTGATGGTCAAACAAAGGCCAGCCAGAGAGGCACAAATCTTGTTCCTTTTACTCGATAATCTGGTTTGTCAGCTCCCGTTTAGTAGCAGCCCTAACATGTCCTGCCCGTTGATCCATACAAGTGGCCTTTCACGGCCACGGCCGCTTCCTCGCACTTTAATAGCTTCACAGAAATTCTTTCATCTTCTTTTTTTTTTTATTGTTGACCTCCATCTTTCCTCTGTTCCCATCTTAAGGCTCAAAGAAGAATTTGCGTTCGGTTAGGACTGCGCAGGCCCCTGACCCGCGTGTCTTCTGAAGAGGCACTTCTTAAGACCTTATTGATGGCTTCCATTCTCCTCCTGTGGGCCAAAGCGCTCCTTTACTGGACAGGAAACACACAAGCTCAGCTGGAGGCCCGATTGTCCGCTCTTTCATTAGCAAGACAAAGGCCTTCTTGGAATTCTACCTCATACAAGCGGGCTCCTCTTATGAAAATTTCTTAAGGAAGTGGCAGCTCTCACTGAGAATGGAATTCCTTCAGTTAAATAGGCAATAAGGATAGATTATTTTTATGACAACAGAGCCTCGGATAAAACCCCCGGAGGGTGGACGTTAAATTTTCCTGCCTTCAGTGAAGGGGGAGAGAGGGGGAAAAAAAAAAAAAACGTTATTGATCTATTGAAATCTGGTCATTGTAAGGAAAATGAGTAACATTGTGCAGGTGCCGCAAGGCATGGTGGGTATCTGATTAGAATATGTGTTCACCATGGGAAAAAAAAAAGAAAGTGGAGAAATCTAAACTTGAACTATAGTCTGTATTAGGCTGAATAACAATGTAACAATATACACCCACCAGTCACTTATTAGGTACACCTTGCTAGTACGGGCTTGGACCCCCTTTTGTTTTCGTAACTGCCTTCATTCTTGGTGGCAGAGCCGATCCTAGGCAGGGTGCACAAGGGTGCATTGCACCCAGGCGCCTGCAGAGGTGGGGGCGCCGAACATCTAACAGACTCTCTAATAGACATGTGCACAGCAAAAAATTTCGTTTATTTCTGTTTCGTTTCTGTTCGTTTATCGTGATTCGTAACGAGTCGTAATTTCGTAAGACGTTAGTTATCGTATTCGTACTCTTTAGTATTTTCGTAACACTCTTCTTTCCGTTTCCATTTTTTTCTGTTAGTTTATTTTTCGTTGAATCGAGATTCGTATTTTCGTTATATTTTGTATTCTGCGGCGTTCGTATTTTTAAAATGATTTTATTTGTTTCTTCGTTTTTACGTTAGTTTAATTTTCGTTGTTTTGCTATTCATATTTACATTATATTTTCCATCATGCCGCATTTGTATTTTCGTAAGAAATAGATTTTCGTTGCTTTATGATCATTCATATTTTCGTGTCTAATTTCCTTTGATTGTAAAAACGTACTTTTGTAGATTTTATTGCATTCGTAATTCTGTTAGAATACATTTTAACGTTTATTCGACACACTACTCGTCGTCATTTTGTAATTTGTACTTTACTGTGATTGACTTGACTGTCTTAGTTAGCACACACACCCTGTCTAGAATGAAGTCTGACGTAGAAGAAAACTAAAATATGTCAGATATTACAAATACAAATCTAGAAATTAGATGCACTGCAGTCTAACACAGAAAAAGACACAAAGAGCCAGGAGGTAATGAGAAAGAAGCTCATTGGGGGAAGGAACAAAGCTCTTCAGAGGAAAGGGACAGCGCTCAGTGGCTATTGGTCAATGTCCAGAAATATTTCAGTACTAACGAAAGCTAATTTACATTATTTCGTATTTTCATTGTTTTCATTTCCGTTTTCCGAAGATTCGTAATTTATTTTTCATTCGTTTTGATTTTCGTTTTTTATTCTTTGTTCGGCATTTCGGTTGTTTTCTTTTCAGTCTTCGAATATTAGTAAGTTTTCATTTTCGTTCATTTTGTTTTTCGTAATTTTTTTTTTTTTGGGTTCGGTATTTTCGTTGTTTCTATGTTTTCGTTTCTTTCACCTTTCGTATCTTCGTTGTTTTTCATATTCGTTATTTTGAAAATATCGTTATTCGTTATTAATTGCGCTAAACCGTTCGTTCATTCGTATGTTAACGAATCAACTAAAATAACGAAAATTGACGGAAAACGTATTCGTAACTTAAAAAATTGCACATGCCTACTCTCTAACAGGAGCCCGTGACCCTAGGATCGGCCCTGCTTGGTGGCATAGATTCAACAAGGTGTTGGAAACATTCCTCTGAGATTTTGGTCCATATTGACATGATAGCATCACAAGGTTGTCGGCTGCACATCCACGATGCAAATCTTTCGTTCCACCACATACCAAAGGTGCTCTATTGGATGAGATGTGGTGACTGTGGAGGCCATTGGAGTACAGTGACTCTCATTGTCCAGTGGTGAGATGATTGGAGCTTTGTGACATGGGGCATTATCCTGCTGGAAGGAGCCATCAGAAGATGGGGACACTGTAGTCATAAAGGGATGGACATGGTCAGCAACAATACTCAGGTTGGCCGTGGTGTTTAACCGCTTAACCCACGGACCATATTGCTTTTTGCGATTCGGCACTGCGTCGCTTTAACTGACAATTCAGTCGTGCGATGTGGCTTCCAATCAAAATTGGCGTCCTTTTTTCCCCACAAATAGAGCTTTATTTTGGTGGTATTTGATCACCTCTGTGGTTTTTATTTTTTTGCGCTATAAACAAAAATAGAGCGACAATTTTGAAGAAAATTAATATTTTTTACTTTTTGCTATAATAGATATCCGCGTAGGCTCTAATAGGTGCCCAAAAAGGTGAACAGCGGGCGCCATGCTGTGCGTTCGCTGTTCACTCAGCGTTGTGTTAGGAAAGTGAAGGAATTCGCTTTGCTAACACTGAACCGCCTCTCAGCCAATCAGGTGCTTGGGTCTGTTACCTGTCACCTGTTTGGCTAAAAAGTCAGGCACTGTGATTGGACGCCTGATAGAGAGGATGGAAGAAGACATCGAGGACGTGCAGGACACTGCCAGTGACCCGCTGCGAGACAGGTAAGTGCCGGGCGATGCACACTGGCAGCATTTGATGGGGCACAGTAGCGGCAATTGATGGGCACACTGCCAGCATTTTATGGGGCACAGTTGGGGCAACTGATGGGCATACTGGCAGCATTTGATGGGACACAATAGCGGCAATTGATGGGCACACTGGTAGCAATTTATGGACACAGTAGCTGTGTTTGATGTCACAGTGGTGGCAATTTATAAGTACAGTGGCTGCATTTGATGGCACAGTGGCTGCGTTTGATGGGCACAGTGGTTTCGTTTGATGGCACAGTGGCTGCGTTTGATGGCACAGTGGCTGCGTTTGATGGCACAGTGGCTGCGTTTGAAGGGCACAGTCGCTGCGCTTCATGGGCACAGTGGAGGCAATTGATGGGCACAGTCACTGTGCTTGATGGGCACAGTGGCAGCAATTAATGTGCACAGTAGCTGCATTTGATGGCACAGTAGCTGCAATTTATGTTTTTTTTTTTCAGTTTGTTTGCGCCCCCCCAAAAAAAATTGAGCACCAGCTGCCACTGTGTCTAAGAGGGTTCATCTCACTTTTAATTGATATAATAAAGAAGTCTGTGTTTTACTGGCATCAGTCATCTATACAAGATTTTTCTACTTTCTGCGGTTGCCGGAGCAGCATCATAATTATAGCAGGACAAGATCAGGCTGGAACATGGAGTGGTGCATTAATGCTGCGGACAATCAAAATACCCTGTGGGGCAGATCCACAAAGCGAGTACGCCGGCGTATCTACTGATACGCCGGCATACTTTCAAATTTCCCGTGTCGTATCGTTGTTTTGAATCCTCAAAACAAGATACGACGGCATCTGGGTTAGATCCGACAGGTGTACGTCTTCGTACGCCATCCGATCTAAGATGCAATTCTTCGGCGTCCGCTGGGTGGCGTTCCCGGCGTAATCCGCGTTGAGTATGCAAATTTGCTATTTCCGACGATCCACGAACGTACGCGCGGCCGTCGCATTCTTTTACGTCGTCTCTAGTCGGCTTTTTCCGGCGTATAGTTAAAGCTGCTGTTTTGTGGCGTATAGTTACACCGGCTATGTTAAGTATGGCCGTCGTTCCCGCATTTAATTAGAATTTTTTTTTTTCATTTGCGTAATGGGCCGTACAGACGACCGAACATGTCTGCTGAAACTGGTCCGCGGACCAATTTCAGCAGACATGTTCGGTCGTGTGTAGGCGCGAGCGTGCAGGATTCCAGCAAACATTTGCCCGCCGGGCCTTTTCCCAGCGGGCAAATATTCCTGGACTTGTTTTAAAACAGTCCGCTGGAATCCTGCCCGCTCGGACATGTTCGGTCGTCTGTACAGACCTACCGTACATGTCTGAGCGCCCGCCATCCCTCGCATGCGTCGAATGACTTCGACGCATGCGTGGAAGCATTTAACTGGCAGGGCCGCCCACGTCGCCGCGTCATCGTCAGTGGACCGGTTTCATCGTACATGTTTGCCCGTGTGTACGTGGCCTAAGTCGTCCGTGAATCGGGATGGACGTAATTTACGTCCACGTAAAAAAAAAATGACGTCCTTGCGACGTCATTTAGCGCAATGCACGGCGGGAAATTTAGGGACGGCGCATGCACAGTTAGTTCGGCGCGGGGACGCGCTTCATTTAAATGAAACACGCCCCCCTACTCGCCGATTTGAATTAGACGCCGTTACGCCGCGAGAGATACACTACGCCACCGTAACTTACGGCGCAAATTCTTTGTGGATTCAAACATAACAAAAGTAAGTTACAGCAGCGTAGCGTATCTCACATACGCTGCGCCCATGCAATTGTATGTGGATCTGCCCCTGTTTGTTTAATTTTACTTGCTTAATATTCAGCATTCAAAGGCAACACCGGTTCATCTTGTTTACTTTAATTAATTTTGTTGAGAGAACTGTTTCTACTCCCTTAATAGATCAAACCTATTGTCTGGCATGCTCATGGCATTGTCTTTGAAAAAAATAACGATTGTTATATCAGTGAGTCATTGATGGATGGATCTTACCATGGTTCATGGACATCTGAGGACATGTGGACCATTGGAAGTCCTTAAAAAGTCTCTATTAGTGAGGACAGAGACCTGGGTACCATTATCTCCGCAGGGATCTGACTACTTAGAGAGCTGCTAATGATTTTATCCACGTGCTGGCAAGGGAGGCTTGGGGGGTGGTTTGGACGAGACCTCACAAAAAGTCCCAGTGGAGAGGAAGAAAGAAAGATATTGGAAACAATTAGCATTCAGCAGATAAGATGTTGCAGAAAGATTGTAACAACATCCCTTTAATAATGGAGAGGATCTAATTAGACACAGAAGAGGGTCGTATTCCTGAATACCCAACTCTTCATTCATCTTTGATACTTGACTAGCCTTGCTCAACCTTTATAACAGAGGGACCCTTGAAAAAAATGCTCATGGCTAAGAAACCCCCTAATAAATCATTACATCTACAGCTCATGGTGCACAAGCTTGATTAGTAAGCTGTAGATATAATAACAAATAGAATAAAGATAGTGGAGTACAGAGTATATTTGACACCCAGAGAAGATCATTTTTTAACACCCTACTGCTCTATTTATATTCAATATTAATCATGAAATAGAATATATAATAATGTTGTTCAGAAAAAAAATACAGACAGTGGAAATGAAAGAGCATGCTTACATATAGTGGCCAATGGCGGACACACATTGGAGCATATTAGGACAGCCCTATCCAGGGGTCAAGTCCTGTGGAAAAAGTGTGGGAACTCCCACCCAAGATCCACTCCCCCACCAAAAAAAAAAAAAAAATGATACGCTCATATGCATAATTACTAAACCGCATGTTTTTATTTTTTTCGATTCACTGTACCTTAGTAATCCTTTATGTTACTGCCCACTTCCTGTATATGGATTCATCAGGTAGTGTGCGGGTATTCCGTCACTTCCTCGATGCCGCGATATCTCCTGGGAGCTTTTGTCATTGGTCCCAGGAGACATTGCGGAGGTCTGCCGCGAGTTATCACGGGATTTAGAAAGAAGCAAGTTCTTTCTAAACCCCGCGTTTTCCCACAAAAAAATGGGAAAACGTATTGACTCGAGTATAAGGCCTAGGGTGTCCATCTGCATGCCTCGTTGTGCCTCACTTTGCCTCACTGTGTCCATGTGCATGCCTCACTGTGTCCAATGCTCACTGTGCCCATGCCTCACTGTGCCCATGCCTCACTGTGCCCATGCCTTACTGTGCCCCTTCCCAACTGTGCCCATGCCTCACTGTGCCCATGCCTCACTGTGTCCATGCCTCACTGTGCCCATGCTTTACTGTGCCCATGCCTCACTGGCCTAGATTCAAGAAGCAATTGCGTCTGCGTAACCATAGTTACGCAGCGCAATTGCTTACTTGCGCCGGTGTTACGAATGCTCCTGATTCAGGAACCTCGTTACGCTGACAGCAGCCTAAGAAATTACTGGCATAAGGCTCCTTATGCAGTCATATCGTAGGCTGCATTCTTACGATGGCCGCTAGGGGGCGTTCCCGTTGTGGTCAGCGTATAGTATGCAAATTGCATACTAACGCCGATTCACAACCCTACGCGAGCCCTGCGTACGCAGTTTACGTAGTTTGCGTACGCCGGGTTTCGCGTAAGGCTGCTCCTGCTAATAGCAGGGGCAGCCAATGTTACGTATACCCGTCGTTCCCACGTTGCGAAGTTAAAATTTTACGTCGTTTGCGTAAGTGAATCGTGAATGGCGCTGGACGCCATTCACGTTCACTTTGAAGCAAATGACGTCCTTGCGACGTCATTTACCGCAATGCACGTCAGGAAAGTTTCCCGGCGGAGCATGCGCACTACGCTCGGCGCGGGAACGCGCCTAATTAAAATGATCCACGCCCCCTACGGGATCATTTAAATTGCGCACGCTTACGCCGGGCATTTTGCCAGAGCGCCCACGCAATTTACGGAGCTACTGCTCCGTGAATCGAGGGTAGCGCAGATAATTTGCGGGGGCGCAGGGCAAAAACGGTGCCCTGCGCCTACGTAAAAATTGCGCAAATCTTACTGAATCTACCCCACTGTGTCCATGACTAGACTGACATTTAACACGGGAGTCTATGGAAGGGGTGCCCGGCTTTGAAAAATCAGTGCTCCCCAGGTCCCTCAGACAACAAACTTTGCACACTTGTCGAAGAGAAATGGGGCTACTTGTGTGCCAAGTTCCAGGTCCAGGGGACCTACGACCGGCCAGTACCGAGTCCCCAAAATCACCCGAGAAATTACCATTTAACATGGGAGTCTATGGAAGGGGGTGCCCGGCTTTGAAAAATCTGTGCTCCCCGGCCGTAGGTCCCCCGGACAACAAACTTTGCACACTTGTAGAGGAAGAGTGGGGCTGCAAGTGTGCCATGTTTGGCCAGTACCAGATACCCCAAAGTCTGGGAGATCAGGCACAAAAAGGTGACTCGTGTATAAGCAGAGGGGGGCTTTCAGCACAAAAAAAATGTGCTGAAAAACTTGGCTTATACTCGAGTATATACGGTATACCCATTTTGAGAGCTACCTTTTTGCTGTATACAATTACTGTTTAAGTCCTACCCTAGGGAAAGCCTGGTGAATTATTTATAAGATTCCTGAAGTACCTGTTACACAATCCAAGCAGCGCTGTTCGAAGCCTCCTGTGCTCATATCTTGTTGGCTCCCCCTCTACTTCAGGTGCTAGTACCAACAGGAGCACATCCATGCGCATTGGCGCCAGTCCGCCTATTTAAACCTACCAGTGACATGCACACTTTGCTAAGTGGTCTTTCAGCTAGTGCCTGTTTACCCGATCTGTACCAGTTTCCTGTATCATGACCCGGCTTGCCTGAACCCTCTGTCACGTCCTTGGTAGGAGTCTGATATGATGAGGTTGGCCTCTCTTGTATCTCCAGCCCAAGCCCCACTGAGTGTGGGACAGATGGTGGCTAGGGTCAGGAGGAACACGAGTGTCTGTAGGTAGCTTTTTCTTGATGATAAAAAAAAAGGTGCAAGAATAGTAACTTAAAAAATGTTATGTTATGTTTTTTATCCTTATTTATATTTTATTCTTATACATTAAAAATATCAACTTATATTAGAGTACACATGAATAACATTTATAAAAACTTCTTATGTGCCGTCTTTTTAAAAATTTACTTCCTATTTTCAAACTTCTTTATGTGAAAAACACATCAAATAGAGACATTTCACCAAAAACACCAAAAAATAAACATAAAAAAAGGGAGTAAGGAGGACTTCCCTTTCAGGCTTAAAGTGGAGTTTCCATCACAATTTTTTTTTCTCATTATTGTGCTCATTAGACCTAAAAAAGAAAAAAAGAATGTTTTTTACTAATCTGGAAATACCTGTTGCTATGCAGTCCCACGAAATCTGCCTTTGGAATCACCTAGGTTCCTGACATCATCTCCCTCTAATGCTCCTGGGAAATGTGTGTCATCATTTCCCAGGATGCAGTGCGCTACCCAATTATCACTCCCCATCCAAGACTTCCAGGAAGTAAGTGATTGTGGGCTTCACAATGCCCACAAGCAAAATGACAACGGTGTGGACATAGTTTTATAAACTATCTTTTTTGAATAACTATGCGGATCGGCGGCGGATTGTAAAATAGTAAGTGACCGGATTTATATTATAAAAACGCAGGATGAAAGGACATACATTTAAAAAATGCTAATTTTGGTTGGAACCCCGCTTTAACAAACACCATTGTTTCCCTTGCAAATTGACTCTAATGCATTGTGTGTAGCCAAAATATAAAATAAATTAAATTATTTGGTATGGAGAGCTGTCATGTTTGCTCAACCCTAATCTACTGTACATCAAAATGGTTGAGGGTTGGACTTTTTGGTTGTTTTGGCCTACCTTACCATATACTGTCTGGTTGTACTTTGTTGTTGTTCACCTTAGCAAATATAAAATGTAAACAATTATTGACCTAACCCATGACAAGAAATTATCTGCTACACAAGAATGTGCCAAAAATTCAAAAAGCAAAGGAGTGTGTAAATGTAGCGCTTAAAGTGCTACACAGTGACAATGTGCAACTGTGGAAAAAACACAAATACATGTCAATCTGATCCCCACTGGGTGAAGATGTAGGCCCAGATTCTCGTATCTGGGCGTAAAACTGCGGCGGCGTAACGTATGTCATTTACGTTACGCCGCCGCAACTTTACAGGCAAGTGCTTTGTGAATCAAGCACTTGCCCGTAAACTTGCGGCGGCGTAACGTAAATCCCCCGGCGCAAGCCCGCCTAATTCAAATGATCCGGGTAGGGGGTGTGGATCATTTAAATTAGGCGCGTTCCCGCGCCGAACGTACTGCGCATGCGCCTTCCCTAAAATTTCCCGACGTGCATTGCGCTAAATGACGTCGCAAGGACGTCATTGATTTCGACGAGAACGTAAATGGCATCCAGCCCTATTCACGGACGACTTACGCACACGACGTAAATTTTCAAATTTCAACGCGGGAACGACTGCCAGACTTAACATTGACTGCGCCTCATATAGCAGGGGCAACTTTACGCGTCGCAAATCTAACGTAAACGGCGTAACTTCACTGCGTCGACCGCGCGTACGTTCGTAAATACGCGTATTTTGCTAATTTGCAACACCTAGCGGCAAAAAAAAAATTGCATTTAAGATCCGACGGATCTAATGGTTATCTATGCGTAACTGATTCTAAGAATCAGTCGCATAGATACGACGGCCCAGATTAGGACCTACGACGGCACCCATTGCGTTGCGCCGTCGTAAGCCCTTTGAGAATCTGGGCTGTAGAGAACAAAACAAGTCCAAAAGTTGAATAAATCCTTATAAATAGCACACAGTCCGCCACAGACAAGTGGTTGTTCTCATGTGGAAACAGATGGTACAAGTAGGTGTATGATACATCCAGAGAAAAATGCCATCCAATATATGATAAGACTGTATACTCTTACCGGAACCGGTGGACCCGAATGTTAGCGACATAGAGTCAATAAGGCATGGGTGTCCAGATCAGCAAGTCGACCAAGCGATCCAAAGGGTTCAGGGAAACTCCAGAAGCCACTTAATAGGATCTCGATGGGGGAGAGTGTGATGAGGCTGAAGCATTATGGGTGGAACTGCATACAGATGTGCGTAGTTCAAAATTAATCATTGGAGTTTGTTATAAACCACCCAATGTTAATGAGGAGGTGGAGACTCAGCTCCTTGCACAGATGGAAAGGGCTGCAAGGTCTGGGACGGTGATAATAATGGGGGATTTTAACTACCCAGAAATTGACTGGATTAATGGCACTTCTGGGACAGTTAAAGGACAAAAATTTAAAAACCTATTGCAGGACAATTTTATGGTGCAGTTTATTGAGGCCCCAACTAGGAATGATGCCCTGTTGGATCTGATAATCTCAAACCATGCAGAGCTTATTACTAATGTTCAGATAAAGGAACACCTGGGTAGCAGTGATCATAACATGATTTCATTTAATGTTAACTATAAGCAAGAAATACATACAGGAAATATTAAAACACTAAATTTTAAGAGAGCAAATTTTCCAAGGATGAGGGCTGCTCTCCAGGACTTGGACTGGGAGGGACTATTGGCACAGATGAACACAGAACAGAAATGGGAATTCTTCAAAAAGACTGTGTGGAACCTCACTGCAACGTATGTTCCCATGGGCAATAAGTTTAAAAGGCTAAAAATAAAACCTATGTGGCTCACGGTCAAAGGTAAAAAAGCTATAAACAATAAGAAAGTAGCTTTTAAAAATATAAAAATGAAGGAACACTAGTGTTGTTTAAATGTTACAAAGAATATAACAGGATATGCAAAAAGGAAATCAAGGATGCAAAAATTCAAAACGAACGACAGATTGCAAAAGATAGTAGGACAAACCCCAAAAAATTCTTTAAATATATTAATAGTAAAAAGGTGAAGTCTGAGCATGTAGGCCCCTTACAAAATAATCTAGAGTGGGTGACTGGGGACAAAGAGAAGGCAAATTTATTAAATGTTTTCTTCAGCTCTGTGTATACAATGGAGCATGGGGGAGCTCATGTCCAAAATGGGGGTGGGAGTGACACAGCCCCAAATCCACAATGGCTCAAAAGTGATATGGTCCAGAAATATTTAGACAGAATAAAGGTGGATAAAGCACCTGGACCTGATGGCATCCATCCACGGATCCTAGGTGAGTTGAGCTCTGTCATTTCAAAGCCACTGTATCTAATATTTAGGGACTCATTAAAGACAGGAATAGTACCACTGGATTGGCGCAGGGCCAATGTGGTGCCCATATTTAAAAAGGGAACAAAGTCTTTACCAAGTAACTATAGACCTGTTAGTTTAACTTCTATAGTTGGGAAGATACTGGAACGTTTAATAAAAGACCACATGGATGAGTTCTTGCTGGAAAAAAACTATTTAAGCAGCAGACAACATGGATTCATGAAAGACAGAAGTTGTCAGACAAACCTGATTTCCTTTTATGAAGAGGTAAGTAAAACCCTGGACAGAGGCGTGGCTGTGGACGTGATATATTTGGATTTTGCAAAAGCGTTCGATACAGTTCCGCACACACGGCTCATGTGTAAGGTAAGGTCTACAGGATTGGATATATCAGTTTGTAAATGGATAGAAAATTGGCTGAAAGACAGAATTCAGAGAGTCGTGGTTAATGATTCTTACTCTGAATGGTCCAATGTTATCAGTGGTGTACCCAAGGTTCAGTGCTGGGACCCTTACTTTTCAATATATTTATAAATGATATTGGGTCTGAGATCAAAAGTAACATTTCTGTCTTTGCAGATGACACCAAGCTATGCAGTGGAATAACGTCCTTGCAGGATGTCTCCAATTTACAAGCCGACCTCAATGCTCTGTCTAATTGGGCGACTAAGTGGCAGATGAGGTTTAATGTAGATAAATGTAAAGTTATGCACTTGGGGCTAAGAATATGCATGCATCATACATACTAGGGGGAGTACAACTGGGGGGTCTGTAGTGGAGAAGGATCTGGGGGTTTTAGTTGATCATAAGCTCAATAATGGCATGCAATGCCAAGCTGCGGTTTCCAAAGCGAGCAAAGTCCTTTCTTGTATTAAGAGAGGTATGGACTCCAGAGACAGAGATATAATTTTGCCCCTGTACAAATCATTAGTAAGACCTCATCTGGAATATGCAGTTCAGTTTTGGGCACCAGTTCTCAAAAAGGATATAGGAGAACTGGAGAAAGTGCAGAGAAGGCAACCAAACTGATAAGAGGCATGGAGGAGCTCAGCTATGAGGAAAGATTAGAGGAACTGAATTTATTCACTCTTGAGAAGAGGAGAATAAGGGGGGATATGATCAACATGTACAAATATATAAGAGGTCCATACAGTGAACTTGGTGTTGAGTTATTCACTTTACGGTCATCACTGAGGACAAGGGGGCACTCTTTACGTCTAGAGGAAAAGAGATTTCACCTCCAAATACGGAAAGGTTTTTTCACAGTAAGAGCTGTGAAAATGTGGAACAGACTCCCTCCAGAGGTGGTTCTGGCCAGCTCAGTAGATTGCTTTAAGAAAGGTCTGGATTCTTTCCTAAATGTACAGAATATAACTGAGTACTAAGATTTGTAGGTATAGTTGATCCAGGGTAAATCTGATTGCCTCTCGGGGGATCAGGAAGGAATTTTTTCCCCTGCTGTAGCAAATTGGATCATGCTCCGCTGGGTTTTTTTGCCTTCCTCTGGATCAACTGTGGGTATGGAGTTGGGTGTATAGGATTTTACTGTGTTTTTTTGTTTTGTTTTTTGTGGTTGAACTGGATGGACTTGTGTCTTTTTTCAACCTGACTAACTATGTAACTATGTAAAACAAAACCTGGAAGGCTGGTGACCAGGTTGGATAGCCAAAAACTCACATTCAGGGGGTGTGTAAAGAAAAATTGCTTCCAATGGTGTAGATAAAAAAAGCAGGTTTTTATTTATAAAATCCGACATACATAGATAAAATTTAATCACAATTAAAAGCAATATGGGGAACGATGAACCAAGCCTGACGTGTTTCGTCCTACTAGGACTTCTACAGGGGCATCTGAAGAAGCCCTAGTGGGACGAAACTAGAATTTTGCAGATTCCAATGTTGTGTGTGAGGGAATAATTGCTAATCCAACTTGTTCTCTCTCTTCATACCCTTCCCGCACTATCCAGTCACACATCTACCCCACTGAGCCATTATGGCCCCTTGAGCTCCATCTTTTCCAATGCACTTGTTTTTTGGAAACATGTATCTGCTGCCGTGCAGGAGGATAAAAGTGCTGAATGATTGAGATTTCTTCCTTCTGGAGCCATATTCTTCTTCATTCTTGCTGGAGCTGGAGCCAATCACAGCGAGCGATGTATTCTATTAATGAATACAAGGCCTGCTTGGATTGGCAGAGGCTGTAACATTATCAGTCCGCGCTTCTCTGACTCTCAAAGCCAATCCGAGCAGGCTATTGTATGTAGCCTGCTTGGATTGGCAGAGGTTGTTACACCAATCTGAGCAGGCTCTGTATTCATTTGAATACATCGCTCACCGGGATTGGCTAAGTGGTATATACTCTATGTAGCCAAAGCTACATACAGTATTACCTCACATCCAGCAGGCATCTGAGCAGCTGACCCGGCGTATAAGACGACCCCTGATTTTTGGACAGTTTTTTTTAAGTGTAAAAGGTAGTCTTATACACCAGCAAATACAGTATGCTGCAACATTCACTTCTGGTTATTCTCAGGCCATAACCAGCACCATCTTTATCTCTGAGGAGCAGTATGGAAAATCCCTCCTGCCCCATAGATGTTAGTTGCTTAGAAAATTGCCACAGTGTATTTCCACAGGGAGTGATGGAGCAAAGAACGGGACCAATAGGCGGAGGGACGGCATGACAGGGTGGGACAAAAATTGTACAAAATTGTACAAAAATGTGACTTTTAGGGTGCTCGATTAGTACACAGGAATACAAATCAACAATCCATTTTATTTAGTCCATTAAAAATAGATTAAAATCCAATAGCCCTATTCTGGTTTCATTCAACAGTAAATGACTAAATCAGCATATTTCATGCTACAACAGATCTTACATTCTCAACATGTTTCGCCAAGTTTGCGGCTTCTTCAGGAGGTTTGTAGCAACATAAACTCTATACAAAACAAAATAGACAATACAAATTTTTACATCATAATACAGATACTCCTCTTTTAATGACTTACCTGTTTAACGACCACTCAGACTTGCGACCAGCTCTCCCCACCTGAACGATGTACTGCACATCATTGTATTGTACAGTACAGCATTTTCGTTTGTTTTGTACTTATGCAAATTAAAACAATGTTATTGAGCTGGAGTTTTGTGTTTAGACTTTTTTTTTAACAATACAGTATAGTACAGTAGTTAAGAATGCTTAAAATATTGATTACTTGTGGCTCCAAGTTTAACGATCAATTTGTTTAACGAACTGCTCACTGGAACGGAACCTGGTTTTTAAGTGAGTACCTATAGTACATTAAACTTGATTTTTCATTTAATTGTAATTTTACATTAAGCACATGCAGTTGGCTGAATAAACCCTGGAGCATGATATTTTTTTAATGATATCACTTCTATCCCCACCTTTTCCCTTATATAGGCCAGCAGTACAGTTAAGATTGGTCATGTGCATTGGGTTTTACATTTCAGTAGGTGGCAGTGGGCAACGTGATTGACAATGGATTTTCAATGAGGGACGTTTTGGGGGATTTTTTTTTTTTTAATAAAAGACTCAACTGTTTGGGTCCCTTTTAATTATTTTTTTTAAATGAGTAGGGTATCCCTGCTGCCCAAGCTCCTGCAAGCCCTGCCATGATGGGGAGTAATCCCGAACCCCGGGTCTCCATGCCCGAGCGATTCTCAGGCGACCGCCGGAAATATCGGGCTTTCAAGAATGCCTGTTCCCTTTACCTGGCCTTGCAACCTAGAACTTTTGCGACCGAAGCTGTTAAGGTTGGATTCGTAATCTCTCTCCTTTCTGAGGAGCCTCAAGCATGGGCACACTCCTTAATGGAACAACGCAGTCCAATACTTGACTCTATGGACACCTTCTTCACCCACATGGGGAAATTATACGACGACCCCCTACGTGCAGCCACCGCAGAGGGTACTCTGCACAGCTTAAATCAAGGGAGACGGCCGGTGGAAGACTACACCGCCGAATTTAGAAAGTGGTCTGCTGACACAGGCTGGAATGAGTTGGCCCTCAGGTACCAATACCGCCAGGGCCTCTCTGAGAACCTAAAGGATGAGCTTGCAAGGTCGGCACCCCCTGCCTCTCTGGAGGATTTAATCCAAACCGCCACTCAGCTGGATAGGCGCCTTCGAGAACGTCGTTCGGAGAGGTTCCAGTCCAACCGGCCTAACTGGGTTCCACCAAGATATGCTCCAGTACCTCCGCCTCACCCAGCTCCACCAAACACCTCATTACCCGACCCAGAGCCGATGCAGCTTGGTATAGTACGGGCCCCTCTGACTCCAGAAGAAAGACTCCGGAGGCGTCAATCTAACCTCTGTCTGTACTGCGGAGCCGCCGGACACTTTTTGCGCACTTGCCCAGTAAGGCCTTGTAAGTCGAAACCTCCATCTGCTATCAATTTCCCTGTTACCAGTTTGCCTCAGACTTATGTTATCCTCTTTCTTTCCCTACAGCTCCCGAAGGGGCAACACGTCTGCCGGCGATAATTGATTCCGGGGCCTGCAGCTGCTTCTTGGACTCATCCTTGGCCCAAAAGCTGCGTATCCCCTGCCGTACCAAGGATTTTCAGCTGCAAGTTCATCTGGCTGATGGCTCTCTTCCCCGTTCCGGATTGATTACCCAGGAAACCCTTCCTCTTTGTGCCATCTCAGATTCTGGGCACCGGGAGTTCCTCTGTTTGGACTTGATCCCGTCCCCCATGTTCCCTATCATTCTGGGTCTCCCTTGGCTACAAGTTCATCTGCCCTGCATTGATTGGCTCAAGAAAGAAGTCAGCTTCCCTTCCACCTACTGTTCCCAGCACTGTCTCGCACCCGCTCCAGTCGCCTGCTCCACGCTAGCTACTCCACCTGAAGACCTACAGCATGTTCCTCCAGCCTACCTAGACTTCAAGGATGTCTTTGACAAAAAACAAGCCGATTGTCTCCCACCACATCGGTCATATGACTGCCCCATTGACCTCTTGCCCGGATCTGAAATTCCCTTTGGGCGCATATTCCCCTTGTCAGAGACTGAGTTGAAGACCCTCAAGGTCTATATTGAAGAAAATTTAAGTAAGAAGTTCATCCGTCCCTCCTCCTCGCCAGCGGGGGCGGGGATCTTCTTTGTCGAGAAAAAAGATGGATCGCTTAGACCCTGCATTGATTATAGGGAGTTAAACAAAATTACCATCAAGAACCGGTACCCGCTGCCTCTAATCCCCGAGCTCTTTCAAAGGTTCCGATCAGCTCAGGTTTTTTCTAAATTGGACCTCCGGGGCGCCTACAATTTGGTCCGAATAAGGGCAGGAGATGAGTGGAAGACTGCGTTCAGGTCCAGATTCGGGCACTTCGAGTATCTGGTCATGCCCTTTGGGCTCTGTAATGCGCCTGCCACCTTCCAGCATCTAGTCAATGACATTTTTCGACAATTTTTAGATGACTTCCTCGTAGTCTACTTGGACGATATTCTCATCTTTTCAGCCACAAAAGAATTACATCGGCAACATGTCAGGCAGGTTCTCACCATCTTGCGACAACACCGGCTTTATCTCAAATCAGAAAAATGCGAGTTCGAAAAGACATCAGTGCAATTTTTAGGATTTATCATTTCTGTGCATGGGGTAGCCATGGATCCCCAGAAAATCAGTGCTATTCAGGAGTGGGCACCTCCAACAGACAAAAAGGGCGTTCAGCGCTTCATTGGCTTCGCCAATTTTTATAGACGATTCATCATCGGTTTTTCATCAATTGTTTCTCCCATCACCAAGTTGACCCGCCAGGGGCACCGCTTCCAGTGGCCACAAGAGGCTCAGGAGGCCTTTATCAAACTCAAAACGGCCTTTACCTCGGCACCTGTACTTTGTCATCCGGATTCTACGTTACCTTTTGTTCTAGAAGTGGACGCCTTGGAATCTGCTACAGGCGCTATTCTTTCCCAGAGACAGGGACCGAAGTCGCTTCTTCACCCAGTAGCCTACGCCTCTCGGAAACTAAGTCCTCCTGAGCGCAATTACGACGTAGGCGATAGAGAACTACTGGCCATAAAATTTGCACTGGAGGAGTGGAGGTACCTGCTGGAGGGGGCAGCGCATCCCATTATCATTTTCACTGACCACAGGAACCTGGAATACTTACGGTCTGCAAAACGCCTTAGGCCCAGACAAGCCCGTTGGGCTCTTTTTTTTGCTCGCTTCAATTTCCATATTACCTATCGTCCTGGCGCAAAAAATGGAAAAGCTGATGCCCTCTCCAGGATGTTTCCAGAGACGCCCGATACTTCCGAGCCCAGCACGATCCTGTCACCTCAAAATTTTTTGCTTCTCCCTCAAACAGATTTGTTGACTGCTCTAAAGACCGCATGCCAACGGTGCCCTGATCATGAGGTTTCCTCCTTGGAGAAAAAGGACGACCTGCTGTGGTCTCGTGGGAAGATTTTTGTTCCAACAGAGGCAAGACAGTTAATCCTCAGCACCTTCCATGATCGTAAATTGGCTGGCCATTTTGGTACCCGTAAAACTTCCGAACTGATCTCTCGCTCCTTCTGGTGGCCTAAATGGAGGACCGACTGCAAGGATTATGTCTCTTCCTGCATTCGCTGTCAGCGGAGTAAGGGGCCAAACACGAAGACCTGGGGGCTGCTGAAACCCCTTCCTATCCCAGAACGGCCCTGGATTGACATCTCCATGGACTTTATTGTCGATTTGCCTCCTTCAGCCGGGTTTACCACGATCCTAGTCGTGGTGGACCGTCTGTCCAAGATGGCGCATTTTTTGCCCATGGTGGGTACGCCCTCCGCGGCAGACACAGCCAAAATCTTTTTTAAAGAGATTATCAAGCTCCATGGAGTGCCCAAAAGCATAGTATCTGACAGAGGTACTCAATTCACATCCAAATTTTGGAAGGAACTTTGCAGAGCTTTGGAAGTGAAGATCTGTCTGTCCTCGGCCTATCACCCTCAAAGTAATGGCCAGACAGAGCGCACTAATCAAACGCTAGAACAGTATCTACGATGCTTTTGCTCAGTCTCCCAAGACGATTGGTCCTCCTTGTTATCTACAGCCGAGTTCGCTTACAATAATTCCATACATTCTTCCACAAACCAAACCCCGTTCTGGGCTAACTTCGGTTTCCACCCTTCCTTTTTGCCGGACTCCATCCCGGAAACATCTGTGCCAGCGGTCCAGGAACGTGTGACCTGCATCCAGCAAAACTTTCAGAAGTTACAGGAAAGCATGCAGCAAGCTCAGCAGGACTATAAGAGGTTCCATGACAAGGGGAGGAAGGATTGCCCTGTCTTCAAAGTGGGTGAGAAGGTCTGGCTATCCGCCATCAACCTCAAGTTACCTATTCCCTCTCGGAAGCTGGGTCCAAGGTTCATCGGGCCATTTGAGATCAGGCGAGAAATCAACCCAGTAGCTTTTGAGTTGGCTTTACCCAGGTCCTACAAGATCCACCCTGTGTTTCACGCCTCTCTGCTTAAGCCCGTTGTGTCTGACCCCTTCAACGGTAGAGAAGAACTGCCACCTCCACCAGTGGAGATTGAGGGTGAAAAAGAGTTTGAGGTGGAGGCTATCTTGAGCTGCAGGAAAAGAGGAAGGCAGTTGCAATACCTTATAAAGTGGAAGGGATATCCCCCTGAAGATAACTCTTGGGAGCCTTCCCGGAATCTCCATGCCCCTCGCCTGATTCGGGCCTTTCACCTGGAACACCCGGAGTTAATGACCAGTTTGGGCGTCCGGAGTCCGCCCCTTGGGGGGGGGCACTGTCAGGGTACTAGCTCCATCTCTGACAGATTCCCGCACATGCCCAGTAGAATGACATTTCGGCGCATGCCTATGCGTGGTTTGCGCGCACGCATGCGCGGTACGGCAGCGCGCCGTGTGCGTGGAAGCGCGCACATGCACGTATGCGGCAACCCTGGGGCCAATCAGAGGCCGGACATTCCTATTTAAACCAGCAGCCTTCCCTGAACAGGTTGCTGGTTTGTCTTCAGCTCCTATGTGTTTACCTGTTGCCGTACCTGCCTGTTTTGACCCGGAATTCCTGACGACTCTCCTCTCACCTGGAACCTCTGACCCTTTGGCTAACGTTACCTGGATTGCTGTTATCTCCTGCCCCTTGACCTTGGCTTGCTCTCATGGACTCCCTCTGAACTCTCCTGCCCTTGACCCTCGGCTTGTGACTCGGATTTGCCCTCATCTCCTGTGGACCCTACCAGACTCACCTACCAGTTCCTGCCTGACCAACGCTTGTCTCCAGTCTTCTGCACCTGCCCTGCTTCTGTCAGCTGCACCAAGTCTTCCTGCCAGCTCCCGGCGCCGGTGCCTCCTTGTGCCGTCCCTCCTCTGTCCCCAACTCCAGGGAGTGGTCTGCACAGGGTCGCAAAGGTGAGCCGCCATCAGCATCTCGGTCTCGGTGAGTACAGGTTCTGACAGTTCATCCCGGAAGAGGACACAGCAGTAGTGGTTGGAACCATCATCAACTCACGACTCGACTACGCAAACTCCCTCTACTTAGGACTACCGAAATACCAGATTTCACGTCTACAAGTCGTCCAGAACACGGCAGCCAGACTGGTAACAGGTAAAAAACCGTGGGAATCTATCTCTCCGGTCTTGAGGTCCCTTCACTGGCTGCCCATACAGGACCGGGTGACTTTCAAGACGCTCTGCCTCACCCACAAATGTACACAAGGAAACGCTCCTCAATACTTAAGCGAGAAAATAAAACCCTACGTCACCAAGCGCGTGCTCCGGTCAACCAACCAAAACCTTCTCCAAATCCTTAAATCCCGCTACAAATCTAAGGGAGAACGTAGATTTGCAGTTCAAGGACCCCAGTTTGTTTGATGTCCGATCATGTGTACGAGGCTTTAGACTTAGGCCTTGTACAGACGAGCGAACATGTCCGATGAAAACGGTCCGCAGACCGTTTTCATCGGACATGTCCGCTTGGAGATTTCGGTCTGATGGTTGTACACACCTCCAAACCGAAATCTCCGCGGACAGACAGCGCGGTGAAGTGGCGGTGACGTTGACAACGCCACGTCCGCAAACCCGGAAGTTCAATGCTTCCACGCATGCGTTGAATCACTTCGACGCCATGCGCGGCTTCTCGGGCCAGCGGACATGTCCGATGAGTCGTACTGACCATCGGACATGTCCAACGGACAGGCTTCCAGCGGACAAGTTTCTTAGCATGCTAAGAAACTTTTTTCCGCTGGAAACCTATCCGCTAGGCCGGGAAACTGTCCGGTCGGCCCTACACACGACCGAACATGTCAACTAAAACTGGTCCATCGGACCAGTTTCCGCGGACAAGTTCGGTCGTGTGTACGAGGCCTCACACTCCAAAACACATTCTACTGCACATCCCTAGTATAGGGATACCACATGTGTAGCCGGTAGCTGCAGAGAGAGACCCAAAATCTAAGGTGCACCTTCACCCTACAGAGGAAGTGTGTTTGGCTGTAAATGAGGGTATTATAGGTGCTGCTGAAGTACAAGGTAGCCACAAATGATTTGAAAGTGCATCTTGGGCACTAGTATGGTCCCTAATTCTTTGTGGCTGATGTTGTAACACTCCACTACTTCTTGGTGTAGTACTTGTCACTTTACTAGGATGTACTGCACTACTGGTGCTTGCCTGCTGCAGTTCAGTAGGATATAATCTGAATCAGATCTGGCTGTTATTAGCCTAAATAAAAGCATTCAACTAGTAGAGAAAATACACTAAAATATTATAAGAACATTTCACCAGAAAATAGTCTGAAAAGCATTTTACACACAGTGAACGCTGAAATGTAGCCAATAATGATTTTGTAACAAACAGTTTACTAAGTTGCCGGCTTCTTGCACATGAATCTGATATACTGGGGACAGAACCTCCCAGCCTGAGCACCAGTCGCAGTCAAGCTGGGTTATGCCATCTACACTAAGTCTGAAACAATATCCTAAGAACATTCAACCAGAAGAGAAAACAGCCAAAAGCCTTGTACACATGCACGGTTTTCTCGGCAAGAAAACTGCTGGCAGAGTTTTCTTGCCGAGTATACCGAGCGTGCGTACAAGGCTTTGAGGTTTCTCGTCAAGAAAACTGCCCAGAATCTCGACGAGAAAAATAAAGGACCTGCTCTCTATTTTCTCGTCGTGATTCTCAGCAGTGCTTTCCTGCCGAGAGACCCGAACGTCTGTATAGTTACCTGTTGCCGTGGAAACCCACGCATGCTCGAAATGACTTTGACGCGTGCCAGGGCTGGACTGGGACAAAAATTTGGCTCTGGATTTCATCCAGACCAGCCCACTTTCAGCAATGCAGCAGCGCTGAGGTTGACCTGGGTTGCGCACTATGAAGTGAGGTGATGGGCAGTGCGGATGACAGGTCTCTTCTATACCGACTGGCCAGACAAACCCGGCCCCCCGGCCAGCCAACCTTAAAGGGCCACATAAGCGCAACCCCCCCCCCCCCCATTCACTGGCCATTAGCCGTTCTACTTTATTTCTCTTATAGGCAATACAACGGTGCTAAAATTAATGGGCAGCACAGCCATTACTTTAACAGGCTGTCACCAAAACCGGCCTCCCTGTAGTCCCAATGGCCAGTACATGCCTGACATGTGCGCGGTAGCTTCCAAGGCATAGGTAGGGTGTAGCAAGATGGCGGCGACGGCATCGAATGTGACGAGCGCATGCTCGTCATAGTCGATGACGACACCGCGTTCGTGCCATTCAAAAGAACGGCGGTTCTTTTGAATGGCCTATGTGTACACTTGGCCGGCAAGAGAATCTTGCCAAGAATCTCGTCAGGAAAAATAAAATTTTGTTCCTGACGAGATTCTGGGCCGTGTGTACAGGGCTTCAAATAATAGCCTAGGAACATTCGATGAGAAAATAGCCTAAAATTGTCACGTTTACGGCCGCCATTAGGGGGGTACAGGCAGTACACCTGTAAGGGGCCCGGAGGCCCCCAGGGCCCCAGATGGTAACCCCCCCTTTTTTTTTTATTAAAATATATATATATATTTTTAATATATTTTTATTTTATTTTTTATTAAAGGGCCAATTTTTCTTTTTTTTAGGGGTCCGGAGGTCCCCAGGGGCCCGGAGGCCCCCAGATGGCAACCCCCCCCTTTTTTTTTTTAGAGGTCTGGAGGTCTCCAGGGCCCCGGATGGCAACCCCCCTTTTTTTTATATATAAAATATATATATATTTTTTATATATTTTGATTTTATTTTTTATTAAAGGGCCAATTTTTTTTTTTTAGGGACCCGAAGGCCCCCAGATGGCAACCCCCCCCTTTTTTTTAAGGGCCCCCCCCCTTTTTTTTTATAAGCTGTGTAAAGGGCCCCATAATTCCTGATGGCGGCCCTGCAGGCAAGGTTCAGAATAGTCGGGTCAATCTGTAGTCAAAAGGCACGAAGAATTCAGAGAATAATCATTATTCAATTCAAGGTCGTCAATAATGGAATCCAAACTAGCAGGCATAGGAACAGGGCAGACAAAGAGACGCTAGCCCCGACACAGCTGTCCCTCTGTATTATTTACATTCATTTTAGTTTTTCTTACTAAAATGACTTCTAGGAAACTTAACTCCTCTGTGGTTTTCTACTTCAGGTAAACATAGACCACTGAACCTAACCCTACCTTGTGACTCCAGCAATCTGCAATCATAAACTTCAATCAGAAACATCTAAAGTGAATATCAATGCATTATTTGTAGGCTTTCATAAAAACAAAATTCTCATACAGTATTGGAACCTTTAGTAGGTAGTGAAGCTGGTCTGTTATTGCCATGGCAAAAACTAGGCATTGCCCACTGTTCTGTTTCAAATGCCACTCTATGCATTGACATATCTTCTTAGATCCCGTCCGTCCAGACAGTATGGTTTGACAGACATCTGTGCGCGTTCCTGTTGTACCCAAACAAAATTGTGTCCTTTTTCCCCCACAAATAGAGCTTTCTTTTGGTGGTATTTGATCACCTCTGCGGTTTTTATTTTTTGTGCTATAAACAAAAATAGAGCGACAATCTTGAAAACAATTCAATATTTTTTACTTTTTGCTATAATAAATATCCCCAAAAAAGATATAAAAAAACATATTTTTTTCCTCAGTTTAGGCCGATACGTATTCTTCTACATATTTTTGCTAAAAAAATCGTAATAAGCTTATATTGATTGGTTTGCGCAAAAGTTATAGTTATATAAGTTATAGCGTTTACAAAATAGTTAGTTTTATGGCATTTTTATCAATCATTTTTTTACTAGTAATGGCGGCGATCAGCGATTTTTTTCATGATTGCGACATTATGGCGGACACACCGGACACTTTTGACATATTTTTGGGACCATTGTCATTTTCACAGCGAAAATACTATAAAAATGCACTGATTACTGTGAATATGACAATGGCAGTGAAGGGGTTAACCACTAGGGGGCGCTAAGGGGTTAAGTGTGCCCTAAGGGAGTGATTTTTACTGTAGGGGGGCGTAGCTGGACGTGTGATGTCACTGATCGTCGTTCCCTACAACAGGGAACAAACGATCAGTGACAAGCCACAGAGAAGAACGGGAAAGGTGTGTTTACACTCACCTCTCCCCATTCTTCAGCTCCTGTGACCCGATCGCGGGACACCGGCGGCGATCGGGTCCGCGAGTCCCGCGACCGCGGCTCCCGGAGCTTCGGACCGGGTCGCGAGTGCGCCGCCGGCGATACGCGTGGGACCCACGGCTGGGCACTTAAAGGGCAACGTACCTGTATGTGCCTGTGCCCAGCCGTGCCATTCTGCCGACGTATATCAGCGCTAGGCGGTCCTTAAAGTGGAGTTCCACCCATAAATATAACATTACATCAGTAGTTTTAAAAAAATGTCATTAGACCTTTAAGACATTTTTTTTTTTTTAGATGCCTTCAAAGTGTTGTTGCTAGGCAGAATAGTTAATCTTCCCTCTTCCTGCACCTCGTTGCTTAAGCTTCCTAACCTACACCGCACCGACTCCTGGGAATGTAGTGGGTGTAACTTTCCAGGAGTCTGTGCACTCCCCAGTCTCGAAGAATCATGTGACTTGGAAAGTACAGGTGCTGAAACCTGATCTGAAACCTATTACACTGCTTGTGCAGCACTGAGCATGTGCGAGATCTGCAAGGCTGAAATCCAGGAAGTCATACAGTCTGGCTTCATGATGCCCACACTTAAGATGGCCCCAGTCAATTTCTATTTTATAAAGTTTCTAAATGCTGTAACAACCTAACAAAACGGACCTTAGTTTACAGACTAACTTTACTAGAATACATTAAGCTTGTGTATTACAGGGGTATTTATATTTAAAAAGTGAAATTGTGTCCGGAACTCCACTTTAAGTGGTTAAATACCACCAAAAGAAAGCTCTATTTGTGTGAATTTTTTTTATAAAAAAGGTCATTTGGGTACAGTGTTGCATGACCACGCAATCGTCATTCAAAGTGTGACAGCGCTAAAAGCTGAAAATTGGCCTGGGCAGGAAGGGGGTAAAAGAGCCCTGTAGACAATGCCAAATAAAAACGTGTTGGTGCCCGGAGTTCAGCTTTAATGACAGCGCCAATGTAAGGCCATAAAAAGTGTCATGGCCACAGATTTCTTACATGACCTCCACATTTCCAAGAGTAACTCATTTAGTATTATTAATAAATCTATTTATAGCACCAAAACAATGGAGTGGATTTAGGAAGTAATAATGATGACAGTTTTTGGGAACACTGAAACTTTGAGACAAACAATGTTTTAAGTGCCGTATTGGGAATTGACACCTCCTCTGAGGCATGATAATCCTCTTAAATTTAATCACAAACAGCGGTGCAGGAAATGCATTCTTGTCCTGATGAGCGCGCGTTGCGTAATCATCGGTGAGCGAGGGCGAGTGGGAGTATCGGATGGCCTCTGCCGTTACCTATCGGAACCCCCTTCCCGGCTGTTCCTGGGATTTCCTCTTTCTACTCCCTTTCCTGTTTGAATCCTGAGTAGCTTCACATGTGCGGCTTTGACACTTCTTCCAGGGGCCGCTCTTCTGTGTCTGAGATTCTCCCATTCATAATACTAATGGCATTTGCATGGCTTGAAGACTGATGTTCATGAGATTTTCTGTCTGTGGAAACGCTACTGCAAAAAAATGTCTTTATGCATCTCGAAAGCCTTCCCGTCAGTCTTGCATATTTGTACAGACTTCTCTCATTTACAAAAATGACTCACACTGTGGGGTAGATTCACGTACGGGCGCGCATAGTTACGGCGGTGCAGCGTATCGTATTTACGCTACGCCGCCGTAACTTACAAGAGCAAGTGCTGTATTCACAAAGCACTTGCTCCGTAAGTTGCGGCGGCGTAGCGTAAAAGGGGCCGACGTAAGCGCGCGTAATTCAAATGTGGAAGGGGGGCGTGTTTTATGTAAATTTAGGATGACCTGACGTGATTGACGTTTTGTACGGACGGCGCATGCACCCTCCGTGTACATATCCCAGTGTGCATTGCTTCCAATTACGGCGCAACGACGTATTGGTTTCGACGTGAACGTAAATTACGTCCAGCCCTATTCGCGAACGACTTACGCAAACGACGCAAAAAAATTCAAATTTCGAAGCGGGAACGACGTCCATACTTAAAGCGGAGGTTCACCCATAGCGAACACTTTTTAGCCTTAGATTCCTGCTCGTTTTGTCTAGGGGAATCGGCTATTGGTTTTAAAATATGATCCGTACTTACCGTTTGCGAGATGCATCTTCTCCGCCACTTCCGGGTATGGGCTGCGGGACTGGGCGTTCCTTCTAGATTGACAGTCTTCCGAGAGGCTTCCGACGGTCGCATCCATGGCGTCACGATTTTACGAAAGAAGCCGAACTTCGGTGCGCAGGCGCAGTATAGAGCCGCACCGACGTTCGGGTTCTTTCGGCTACGAGTGACGCGATGGATGCGACCGTCGGAAGCCTCTCGGAAGACTGTCAATCAAGAAGGAACGCCCGCTCCCGAAGACCCATACCCGGAAGCGACGGAAGAAGATGCATCTCGAAAACGGGTAAGTACGGATCATATTTTAAAACCAATAGCCGATTCCCCTAGACAAAATGAGCAGGAATCTAAGGGGAAAATAGAAACAAAAACCGAATTGGGTGAACTCCCGCTTTAACATTGGCTGCGCCTCCTAATAGCAGGAACAACGTTAGGCCGAAAAAGCCTTAACGCAAACAACGTAAAAAACGAACACCGGGCGCACGTATGTATGTGAATCGGCGTAAGTAGACAATTTGCATACTCTACGCTGAAAACTACGGGAGCGCCACCTTGCGGCCAGCGTGAGAATGCACCCTAAGATACGACGGCGTAAGAGACTTATGCCAGTCGTATCTTAGGCTAATGTCGGCGTATCTAGCTTTCTGAATACAGAAAGTAGATACGCCGGCGCAGCTAATCAATTACGCGGCGTATCTATGGATACACGGCGTATCTATGGATACGCCGGCGTAATTGTTCTCTGAATATACCCCTGTAAGACAGAGCCCCGCTTCTTTTCCAGGCTGAAGGATGTCCATCCCCAGCTGGGACGAGACAAGGGGTGAGCAGGAGGGACGGCTGCCCTGGGCGCAATGGTTTATTGCAGAGATGGGGGAACCCCGGCCCTAAGGCTCGATTCACATCTATGCATGTTGCTTTTGAGCGTTTCTAAAGTGCTTTTTGCTGTGCTTTACGGGTTTTTAGCCACGGTTTTACCGCAATTTTCTTTTTTTTTAAACTGTATATAGCTGGTTGCTAAGGAGGAGGCTGGGAGGCCGGCTGCTGTGTCCTTAGCAACCGATGAGTCATCAGCTGTCAGAGGGGGAAGGAGAAGCTCGGAGGAAGAAGCGGGAGAAGGAGAAGCCCGGAGGAAGAAGCGGGAGAAGGAGAAGTCTGAAGGAGGAAGAAGCGGGGAAGACATTTTTAATAAAGGACTTGTCAAAAACTGTCTGTTGTCACACTACACTACTTTTTTTGGTGAATGGGTAGGGGTACAATGTACCCCATACTCATTAACATGGGGGGGAGGCCGGGATCTGGGGGCCCAAATGTTAAAGGGGGCTTCTGGATTCTGATAAGCCCCCCTGCCCGCAGACCCCGACAATCACCGGCCAGGGTTGTCGGAAAGAGGCCCTTGTACATGGGGGCAAGGTGCTTGGGGGTAGGGGGCACAGAGCAACTCGCTGCCCCATGTTGAGGGCATGCGGTCTGGTATGGTTCAGATGGGGGATGAGCGCCCCCCCCTTCCGATCATTACACATTAGCTAGTAGGTGTTACATCAGAAATTGATGGGCAGAAATACAGAAATACAAATCCTTAGCAGCTCTTCAATAGAAGTGTTTATTTAACTGTTACTGCAGTTCAGCTTTAATCTTTATGTCATTATTTGATTTTCAATGGAAGGCGTTCTAAATTTGGTCTTAAAAATTCACCGAGAGATCTGCAGATGGTGGAAATGCTGCCTTCTATATTTCAGATCACAAATAGCGAGTGGCCACATCTGGCCCATTTCAAAGCCTTCATGACGGCCGTGTCTACACGCTTTTTATGTGCTCGTGATTCTACTCCATATGTTCGCTCTTTGCGCACTTAGCCAAGCCCCGGTATAAACAACCATTTGATATTTCATAAAAATCACTTTGGCAATATTGCCGAGCTGGGCCCGGACAGGGCGCCGAGGACAATACGTAAACATGCGCCATCAATCACCTGGAGATCAGCTGAAGTTTCCTCTCCGTTAGATGAGGCCGTGTGGCAATCTGCTTTAGATCCTGAACGTAGCACCATATGCTGTACAAACGGCTTCACCGCTTTGAACTTCAAAGTTCCCCTTCTTCCTCTTTCGTTCTTATTGAGTCGCCTTATTCCACCTCAACACTTTGAGGGAAATAAAGAAAGAAGTTCCTTTCCTTAAAGGAACACATAAATAAGCCCCCCCCCCCCCTTTAAATATCCATTATTCCTGATCTCCACCATTGCACACTTCTATGTAGCACATCATTTTTATAGCTTAAAGCTGAACTTCAGGTATGGATTTTATTTTATAGTTACATTAGTTCACTTTGGACCATCCTAGAACCTTGGACTGATGTTAGTATTGTGACAGCAGGCAGGTAAAAACGCCTGGTTGCATCCAGGATGGCAAATATGGCCCGGATTCACATACATCGGCACATATTTATGCGGGCGTAGCGTATCTAATATACGCCGACGCAGCGCACAGGTGCAAGCACTGGATTCACAAAGCACTCGCTCCCACTCGCTCTTAAAGATACGCTGGGTTTCCTATGCGTAAGCCAGCGTAGGTGGAAGTGGGCGTAAGCCATGCTAATGAGGCGTGACCCAATGCAAATGATGGATTGAGCGTCATAAAGATACGAATAACGTACGGCGCATGCGCCGTCTCGTGGACGCATCCCAGTGCGCATGCGCAGAATCACGTAGGAACTACTCCCTAAGATACGACGGATCACTGCCTACGACGTGAACGTAACCTACGCCCAGCCCTATTCACGTACTACGTAAACGACAAAAGATACGACGGCTTGTGTTCCCTGGTCCATACTTTTGCATGAGTTGCGCCTCCTATATGGGGAATAACTTTACGCCGGACATACGACTTTCGCAAACGCGTATATTATGCGCCGGGCGCAACTACGTTCGTGAATCGGCGTATCTCCCTAATTTGCATATGTGCATAGAAAATCTATGGGAGCGGCAAATGCGCCCAGCGTAAATATGCGCCCACGATACGACGGCGTAGGAAAGTTACGTTGGTCGGATGAAGCCTATTTTCAGGCGTATCTCAGTTTATGGGCACGGCGCATAGATACGACGCCGCATACTTACACTTACGCGGCATATCTGGAGATACGTCTGCGTAAGTGCTTTATGAATCTGGTCCTATGTGTGTCCCAGATTTAGACTCTTTGCTGATTTGTACCACTAGGGGGAAGTGCTGAGCGTTCTGCAAGGGTAGAGGTAATGAACCCAGCTGAATTAAAGCGGGGGTTCACCCCAAAAAAAACATTACATTCAGGCGAGTTGTGATAATGACATTAGGCTGTTTTTTTTTAAATCCTTGCCGTACATACCGTTTTATGTACATTTTCACCGCGGCTTCCGGGTATGTAATCTGCGGGACTGGGCGTTCCTAATTGATTGACATGCTTCCGATCGGCACATACAGTGTGTCACGAGTTGCCGAAAGAAGCCGAACGTCGGTGCGCAGGCGCCGCATAGAGCCGACTCGCAGTCCGGCTTCTTTCGGCAACTCGTGACGCGCTGTATGCGCCGGTCGGAAACATGTCAAACAATTAGGAACGCCCAGTCCAGTGGAGCACAGTGGACCAACACCAGCAGATGACACGGCTCCCCAAATCAACACAGATAGCTGGATTCAGATAGTTAGGCCGGCGTATCAGTAGATACGCCGACCTAACTCGGAATCTGCGCCGACCTAAGTTTAAGTGTATTCTCAAACTGAGATACACTTAAACCTATCTTGCGCCGTCGTATCTTAGGGTGCAATATTTAGGCTGGCCGCTAGGTGGCGCTTCCACTGCGTTCGGCATAGAATATGTAAATCACTAGATACGCCTATTCACGAACGTACGTCCGCCCGTTGCAGTAAAGATATGCCGTTTCCGTAAGAGATACGCCAACTAAAGATAAACATGCCGCCTAGGTGGCGTAGCCAATGTTAAGTATGGCCGTCGTTCCCGCGTCAAAATTTAAAAATTTTACGTCGTTTGCGTAAGTCGTCCGTGAATAGGGCTGGACGTAATTTACGTCCACGTCGAACCCATTACGTCCTTGCGGCGTACTTTGCCGCAATGCACACTGGGATATGTACACGGACGTCAAAAACGTCAATCACGTCGGGTCACAGACGGGCAAGTGCTGTATTCTCAAAGCACTTGCTCCGTAAGTTGCGGCGGAGTAGCGTAAATCGCCCTAAATAAAATTTAGATCAGGGGGGCGTGTTTTATGTAAATCTACTGTGACCCGACGTGATTTACGCATGCGCCGTCCATGGAATTACCCAGTGTGCATTGCTCCAAAGTACGCCGCAAGGACGACTTACGCAAACAACGTAACTTTTTCAAATTTTGACGCGGGAACTACGGCCATACTTAACATTGTTACGCCGCACTTATGCCTTATATAGCAGGGGCAAATATACGCCGGGAAAAGCCTAACGTAAACGGCATAACTTTATTGCGTCGGCCGGGCGTACGTTCGGGAATTCGCGTATCTAGCTAATTTGCATACTCAACGCGGAATTCAAAGGAAGCGCCACCTAGCGGCCAGCATAAATATGAATTTACGATACGACGGTGTAACACAGTTACGCCAGACGGATCTACGGGAAATCTATGCGTAACTGATTCTAAGAATCAGGCGCATAGATACGACCGCGCAACTTAGAGATACGACGCCGTATCTGGAGATACGCCGTCGTATCTCGTTTAAGAATCTGGGCCTAAAAATCTATCAGTGGGGTCCCTTAACCAGTTGCCGACTGCCTAACGTAGATATATGTCGGCACAATGGCACAGGCAGGCAAAGCAACGTACAGGTACCTTGCTTTGAATCTGTCGCCTAGGAGCTGCACGCGCGCCGCAAGCTCCCTGACTGTGCCAGCGGGACCCGCGGACTCGATGTCCGCCGGTGTCCCGCAATCGTGTCACGGAGCGGCAGAACGGAGAGATGCCTTTGTAAACAAGGCATTTCCCTGTTCTGCCTACTTCTTCCTGTGATCGGGAGCAGTGATCACTGTCGTGTCAGTGGTAGCCCAGCCCCCTCACAGTTAGAATCACTCCATAGGACACTCATAACCCCTTCATCGCCCCCTAGTGTTTAACCCCTTCCCTGACGGTGTAATTTACACAGTAAGCAGTGCATTTTTATAGCACTGATCGCTGTATAAATGACAATGGTCCCAAAATAGTATCAAAAGTGTCCCATGTGTCCGCCGCAAAAAAATCGCAGATCGCCGCCATTACTAGTAAAAAAAAATTATAATAAAAATGCCATACAACTATCCCCTATTTTATGACACTATGGGCCAGATTCACGTAGCTCAGCGGATCTATAGATCCGCTCGATCTACGTGAATTAAGATCCGCTCCCGCAAGTTTAGGAGGCAAGTGGCTAATTCACAAACCACTTACCTCCAAACTTGCGACGGCGGATCCTAAATCCCCCGGCGGAATTCAAATTCTGCAGCTAGGGGAGTGTACTATTTAAATCAGGCGCGTTCCCCGCCGCGATTTAAATGCGCATGCGCGCGTCCAGGGAATTTTCCCGGCGTGCAATGCTCCCACTGACGTCACTAGGACGTCAGTGGTTTCGCCGATTACGTAAACGACGTCCGTCTGTATTCGAGAACGACTTACGCAAACGACGTTAAAAAATTCAAATTCGACGCGGGAACGCCGGCTATACTTAACATTGGCTGCGCCTGATAAAAGAAGGGGTAAGTATACGACGGGAAAACCGCTACGGAAACGTCGTAAGAAGACTGCGTCGGGTCCGCGTACGTTCGTGAATTTGCGTATCTCGCTGATTTACATATTATTATCGTAAATCAGCGGGAACGCCCCCGGCGCCATTTTTAAATGGAAAAAAAGATCCGACAGTGTAACACAGTGTAACACTGTCAGATCTTAGCCCTATCTATGCGTAACTGATTCTATGAATCAGGCGCATAGATAGGACCAGTTTACGTCAGAGATACGATGGTGCATCTGTAGATACACCGTCGTATCTCTTTGTGAATCTGGCCCTATAACTTTTGCGCAAACCAATCAATATGAGCTTATTGTGATTATGTTTTTACCAAAAATATGTAGAAGAATACGTATCGGCCTTAACTGATTTTGCATATATTTTTTGGGAATATTTATTATAGTAAAAAGTAAAAAACTAATTTTTTTGTTTATAGAGCAAAAACTACAAACCGCAGAGGTGATCAAATACCACCAAAAGGAAGCTCTATTTGTCGAAAAAAAAAAGACGTTATATTTGTTTGGGTGCCACGTCGCACGACCACGCAATTGTCAGTTAAAGCGACGCAGTGGCGGATCTCAAAAAATGGCCTGGTCATTGGACAGCCAATTCTTCCGGGGCTGAAGTGGTTAGAAAAAAGAAAGAAAATATAGAAAAAATAATTGTGACAATACAGGGCTCCATTTTATACGCAATTTATATTTTAATATACATTTATGTCACACAAGGCTTTCCCTTTGATGGGTTGATGAGTGAGGTGTGGCATGGATGTATTATGATGTGTTTATATCCATTACAAATCTTGTATTAAGCTGTCACTTGAACCTCCCCACTACTCCCTTTGTTCTGTAAACTTTCCTGGAAAAGCACAAAACAATTATCAGTAAAAAAAATATATATATATAATTTTAGCGTGTGTTGGAATTTTTTCCAAAGCTCTTATGTATTTCACGTTATCCTATCCTTTGATAATTAAATGGTAAAAGTTCATCATCTGTCAGACATGAGCTTAACCACTTAAGCCCCGGACCTTTATGCAGGTAAAGGACCTGACCAGTTTTTGCGATTCGGCACTGCGTCGCTTTAACAGACAATTGCGTGGTCGTGCGACGTGGCTCCCAAACAAAATATGCGTCCTTTATTTCCCACAAATAGAGCTTTCTTTTGGTGGTATTTGATCACCTCTGCGTTTTTGTATTTTTTGCGCTATAAACAAAAATAGAGCGACAATTTTGAAAAAAATTCAATATTTTTTACTTTTTGCTGTAATAAATATCCCCCAAAAAGATATAAAAAAAACATTTTTTTTTTCTTCAGTTTAGTCCGATATGTATTCTTCTACCTATTTTTGGTAAAAAAAATCGCAATAAGCGTTTATCGGTTGGTTTGAGCAAAATTTATAGCGTTTACAAATTAGGAGATAGTTTTATTGCATTTTTATTATTTATTTTTTTACTACTGATAGCGGCGATCAGTGATTTTTTTTTGTGACTGCGACATTTATGGCGGACACATCGGACAATTTTGACACATTTTTGGGACCATTGTCATTTTCACAGCTATAAAAATGCATTGTTTACTGTAAAAATGACAGTGCAGTTTAGGAGTTAACCACTAGGGGGCGCTGTAGGGGTTATGTGTGACCTAATATGTTTTTCTAACTGTAGGGGGGCGGGACGCGTGACGTCATTGATCGTGTTTCCCTATATCAGGGAACACAGGATCAATGAAGCTGCCACTGTGAAGAAGGGGAAGCTGTGTTTACACACAGCTCTCCCCTTTCTTCAGCTCCGGGGGCCGATCGTGGGACTCCAGCGGCGATTGAGTCCGCGGGTCCCGCGGCCGCGGTCACGGATTTTCGGACAGGGTCGCGGGCGCGCGCCCATGACCCACGGCTGGGCACTTAAAGAGGACGTACAGGTGCGTGCTTGTGCCCAGCCGTGCCATTCTGCCGACGTATATGTGCAGGAGGCGGTCCTTAAGTGGTTAAAGTATATACAGATCAGGGCCCGGATTCAGAAAGCCCGGCGTAACTTTGTGCGGGCGTAGCGTATCTCAGATATGCTACGCCGCAGTACCTTAGTGAGGCAGGTTCTGTATTCAGAAAGAACCTAAGTTACGGCGGCGTAGCATATGTGGTCCGGCGTAAGCCCGCGTAATACAAATTATCCAGGCAGTGGGCGTGTTGTATGTTAATGAATGGTGGCCCCTCACGTAAATAACGTTTTTTTACTAACTAACGGGATCCGTGGACGTATCCCAGTGCGCATGCTCTAAATTACACTGCAAAGCCTCATTGGTTTCGACGTGAACGTAACTTACGCAAAGCCCTATTCGCGAACGACTTACGCAAACAACACAAAATTTGACGCTGGCCCGACGTTCATACTCATAGAGCAGGGGTAACTTTACGCCGGAAAAAGCCTTACGTAAACGACGTAAAAAAATGCGCCGGGCAGACGTACGTTTCTGAATCGGCGTATCTACCTAATTTGCATATTCGACGCGGAAGTCTTGGGAAGCGCCCCTAGCGGTCAGCGTAAATTATGCACCCTAAGATATGACGGCGTAGGAGACTTACGCCGCTCGTGTCTAGGCAACATTGAGGCGTGTCTGATTCTATGAATCAGGCACTGAGATGCGACGGCCCGCATTCGGAGTTATGACGGCGTATCTGAAGATACGCCAACGTAACTCCTTTCTGAATCCGGGGCCCAGGTGTCTCCAGTGAAGAGTAATGTTAATGCTACAACATGCAAATACATTTTAGACAATGGTGAGATTTCAACTTGATGGTAACAGTTTGGTGATGGAACTTTTCTGGTTCAGTATTATTGTCCTCTATGTACAAACCAGCTCCTTATAGACATGGTTTTATGAGTTTGGTGGAACTTGAGTGGTCTGCACAGAGCCCTGACCTCAACCTTACTGAATACCTTTGGGATGAATTGGAATGCTGGTTGTGAATCAGATCTTCTCATCCATCATCATCAGTACCAGACCTCACAAATGCGCTTTTTGACTGAATGGACAAAAATTCCCACAGGCACACTCCAAACTCTAGTGGGAAGCTTTCCCAGAAGAGCGGAGGCTGTTAAAGCTCCAAAAGTAGGTCCTACTCAATTAATTGAAGATGTTAATGACCATTGGTTTTGGAATCGGATGCCCAACTAACTTGGTTTTAGGAGTTTGATGTAGAGAAACTGGAGTGGCCTGCACAGAGTCCTGACCTCAACCTTATTGAACACCTGAATTGCAATCAGGGCTGGTGCAAGAACTTTGGGCTAGATTCACATAGCCCGCCCTAACTTTGCGGCGGCGTAGTGTATCGTGTTTACACTACGCCGCCGTAAGTTAGAGAGGCTAGTACATGATTCACAAAGTACCTGCCTGCTAAGTTATGGCGGCGTAGCCTAAAGCGAGCGGGCGTAAGGGCGCCTGATTCAAAATAGGCTGAGGGGGCGTGTTCTATGTTAATTTGTGTTGACCTGGCGTGATTGACGGTTTTTTGGAACGGCGCATGCGCCGTCCGCCTACATATCCCAGTGTGCATTGCGGCAAAGTACGCCGCACGGGCCTATTGGTTTCGACGTGGACGTAAATGACGTAAATCCCTATTCATGGACGACTACAGCAAACAACGTAAAATTTTCGAATTTCGACGCGGGAACGACGGCCATACTTAACATTACTATTCCAGCTATTTGATGGAATAACTTTAGGCCTGATAATGCGTTACGTAAATGGCGTATCTGTACTGCGTTGGCCGGGCGTACATTCGTGAATAGGTGCATCTAGTGATTTACATATTCTACGCCGACCGCCGGCATTGCACGCTGATATATAACATGTGTATGGCAAACGCTGTTTTCGTACGTACCGATGCATGTGTTTTTGTAGGTGTTGTGGGGGAGGGGGCCCTACAACTATTGAAAACATAATTGTATGTGTCTTTTTTATGCCCATTAGGGGGTGGCTATAGCGGCACAGTGAAATGAGTAACAGCACGTTGAGGTCATCCTGGACCCACCCACATTCTGTGACTGGACAGTGAAAGGAGAAACAGCACATTGAGGTCATGCTGGACCCAGCCACAGCCTGTGACTGGATAGTGAAAGGAGAAGCAGCACAGTGAGGTTACCCGGGACCCACCTACAGTCTATGACTGGACAGTGAAACGAGAAGCAGCACACTGAGGTCATCCTGGACCCAGCCACAGCCTCTGACTGGACAGTGAAAGGAGAAGCAGCACAGTGAGGTCATCCTGGACCCACCCACAGCCTGTGACTGGACAGTGAAAGGAGAAGCAGCACAGTGAGGTCATCCTGGACCCACCCACAGCCTGTGACTGGACAGTGACAGGAGAAGCAGCACATTGAGGTCACCCGAGACCCACCTACAGCCTGTGACTGGACAGTGACAGGAGAAGCAGCACATTGAGGTCATCCTGGACCCAGCCACAGCCTGTGACTGGACTGTGAAAAGAGGAGGAAAACAGTGAGGTCATTCTGGACAGTCAAAGGAGAAGCAGGACATTGAGGTCATCCTGGACAAGAGGTCATCCTGGACCCAGGTACAGCCTGTGACTGGACTGTGAAAAGAGGAGGTAAACAGTGAGGTCATTCTGGACAGTCAAAGGAGAAGCAGCACAGTGAGGTCATCCTGGACCCACCCACAGCCTGTGAATGCATGGTGAAAGGAGAAGTAGCACAGTGTTGAGCTCATCATTCTGTTGTTCTGCTCTCTCCTCTTATCAGCATGCTTCTTTTCAGGACATAAAGTAATTGGTTCTTTTTGCTGCTTCCTCCTCTCGCACTCCAGCTCTGCTGTCCAGGGATTGCAAGAGGCTGATACCTGGTCACATTCAGGTACATACACTGTCATGATATAGTTATGCCATTCACTGAATAAGCATGTCATCTCCCTTATTGGACAGGGTGGGGAATCTTGTTCTTATTTTGAGTCAGTCATTCATATAGAGAATTCGAATGTGGCTCCCTCAATCTTTGACCTTTGGTAGGAAACGAGCAAGCCGGGCAGCCCATGACCCTGGACATGAGAGCATGGGAATAAAATGGTACGGGGTCCTTTGGAATCCTCACTATTTCACCTCTATGCTTTGATGTCCAGGTTGACCTGCTTCATGACTTCCTAAGGTCAGAGAGTGAGGAGACCTATTTAACTCGCTAAGAATAGAGAGAGGAAGTACAATTCCCAACACAGTTGTCAAACATGGTCAGGGTACGTAAATATTCAAGTAGGTCTGAAGATCTTGTTGACCTTCTGTTATATCTATTCTCTGCCTCCGTCAGGTACATGTGCAAACATTTGACCTATGTTATAAATTGTTGCCCCGGACTCCTCAGCAAATTATACTTGAAGTGCTACTAAACACACAGGGGCAGATCGACAGAGATCTGCACCCGCGCAGCGCATCAGAGATACGCTACGCCGCCGTATCTTACATGGCTTTAGTTCGAATCCTGGAAGAATTTGCGCCGTAAGTTATGGCGGCGTAGTCTATCTCTGGCGGCGGAATTCAAATCGGCGATTAGGGGGCGTGTTTCATTTAAATGAAGCGCGTCCCCGCGCCAAATGAACTGCGCATGCTCCGTTTCTAAATTTCCCGCCGTGCATTGCGCTAAATGACGTCGCAACGACATAATTTTTTTTAACTTAGACGTGAATTACGTCCATCCCAATTCACGAACGACTTACGCAAAAAAAAAAAATTCAAAATAAACGCGGGAACGACGGCCATACTTAACATGGCAGGTCTAACTATACGCGGCGAAATACCAGCTTTAACTATACGCCGGAAAAAGCCGACTAGAGACGCCATAAAAAAATGCGCCGGCCGCTCGTACGTTAGTGGATCGACGGAAATAGCTAATTTGCATACCCGACGCGGAAAACGATGTGAACGCCACCCAGCGGACGCCGAAGTATTGCATCTTAGATCCAAAGGCGTACGAGGGCGTATACCTGTCGGATGTAACCCATATGCCGTCGTATCTTGGTTTGAGGATTCAAACCAAAGATACGACGCGGGTAATTTGAAAGTACGCCGGCGTATCAGTAGATACGCCGGCGTACTCGCTCTGTGGATCTGCCCCACACTTTGTAATTTACAGTGGCCCAGATTCAGTAAGCAATTGCGCCTGCGTAACCATAGTTACGCAGCGCAATTGCTGACTTGCGCAGGCGTAACGAGTTCTCCTGATTCAGAGAACTCGTTACGCCGACTGCAGCCTAAAATCTGCGTGGCATAAGGCTCTTATGCCACGCAGATTTTAGGCTGCATTCTTGCGATGACCGCTAGGGGGCGTTCCCATTGTGGTCAGCGTATAGTATGCAAATTGCATACTTACGCCGATTCACAATGTTGCGCGCCCCCTGCGTACGCAAGTTACGTCGTTTCCGTACGGCGTGTTTAGTGTAAGGCTGCCCCTTCTAATAGCAGGGGCAGCCAATTTAAGATTAGATTGATGCTCATTTTGTCTAAGGGAATCGGGTAGTTTTTTTTAAAATCGAAGCTGTACTTACCGTTTTAGAGAGCGATCTTAACCGTCGCTTCCGGGTATGGGTCTTCGGGAGCGGGCGTTCCTTCTTGATTGACAGTCTTCCGACAGGCTTCCGACGATCGCATCTATCGCGTCACGAGTAGCCGAAAGAAGCCGAAACGTCGGTGCGGCTCTATACGGCGCCTGCGCACAGACGTTCGGCTACTTTAGGAAAATCGTGACGCGATGTATGCGACCGTCAGGAGCCTGTCGGAAGACTGTCAATCAAGAAGGAACGCCCAGACCCGAAGACCCATACCCGGAAGCGGCGGAGAAGATCTATCTCTACAACGGTAAGTACGGCTTTGATTTAAAAAAAAATACCCGATTCCCCTAGACAAAATGAGCATCAATCTAATGTTAAAAATTGCCATTTCCGGGTGAACCTCCACTTTAAGTGACAGGCACTGTGATTGGACGCCTATCAGGCATCCAATCATAGCAGAGATGACAGGAAGAGGATGGGAGAAGACATTGAGGACTCTGAGGAAGTGTGGAGGGAGGCGCTGATCCGAGAAAGATAAGTGATGGGGCAAACTGGCGGCATTTGATGGGCACAGTGGCTGGGTTTGATGGCACAGTGGCTGGGTTTGATGGCACAGTGGCGGTAATTGAAGGGCACAGTGGCTGGGTTTGATGGCACAATGGCAGCAATTGATGGGCACAGTGGCTGGGTTTGATGGCACAGTGGCTGGGTTTGATGGCACAGTGGCGGTAATTGAAGGGCACAGTGGCTGGGTTTGATGGCACAATGGCAGCAATTGATGGGCACAGTGGCTGGGTTTGATGGCACAGTGGCTGGGTTTGATGGCACAGTGGCGGCAATTGATGGACACAGTGAGGCTGCAATTGATGGTTTTTTTTTTTAGTTTGTTTGCGCCCCCCCCAAAAATGTTGAACACCAGTCGCCACTGGTCCACATCCAAATCCACCCTTTCATTAGAAATGTAGTTTGGGTACAGTGTAGCATGACCGCGCAATTGTCATTGAAAGTGCGACAGCGCTGAAAGCTGAAAATTGGTCTGGGCAGGAAGGTGTATAAGTGCCCGGTATTGAAGTGGTTAATGAGACGAGATTGACACTCGGATGGATGTTGCGATTGATGAACAAGTACCGGTGACAACCACATGAGGTCATTCTCTGACTAGCAGTGTGAAGACGCTCAGACACAAAGCAGGGAAGATGAGAGAATTCATCGAATCGCACCCGTCAGACGCCTCATAGAAGCATCTGGTGTCTGCAGACACGGCATAGAAAGTGTTGGAGTGTACAGTGTGATCAGGACCATAATCTGTGCACCAGACAGAGGATACACAATGGGCCTGACTGCCTCTGAGCTCCCAAGAACAACAGAAAATAAATAACAAGATATCCCCTAATGTACAAAGTGTATCAAAACCCACAAAATGTAATATTGTATATTGCAGCTTACCGATCCAAAGACCTCATGGCTGCATATTAGTTTTCTTCTTTTTTTTTTCTTTTTTTTCACCTGGTGATCCTGCAAATAACACAACACTCCTTCGCCATATTTTATATACAGTAAAACCTTGGATTGCGAGCATAATTCGTTTCGGAAGCATGCTTGTAATCCAAAGCGCTTGTATATCAAAGCAAATTTTCCCATAAGAGACAATGGAATCTCAAATGATTCGTTCCACAACCATTTATTCACAAATCCTTCAGTTTATAGTCCATATATAAAGATTATAGCAATTGTGTAACCATATGTGAGATACGCTACGCCGCTGTAACTTACTTTTTTAATCTTTGAATCCACAAAGAATTTGCGCCGTAAGTTACGGCGGCGTAGTGTATCTCTCGCGGCGTAACGGCATTTAATTAAAATCGGCGAGTAGGGGCGTGTTTCATCTAAATGCAGCGTGTCCCCGCGCCGAACGAACTGCGCATGCGCCGTCCCTAAGTTTCCCGCCGTGCATTGCGCTAAATGACGTCGCAAGGACGTCATTGTTTTGACGTGGGCGTAAATTACGTCCAGCCCCATTCACGGACGACTTACGCAAACAAAATAAAATATTTTCAGATTCGAAGCGGGAACTACGATCATACTTAACATTGCGTACGCCACCAAATAGCAGCTTTAACTATACGCCGAAAAAAGCCGAACGGAAACGACGTAAAAGAATGCGACGGCCGCTCGTACATTCGTGGATTGTCGGAAAAAGCTAATTTGCATACTCGACGCGGAATACGACGGGAACGCCACCCAGCCGACACCGAAGAATTGCATCTAAGATTTCAGGGGGGAGTGGGGTGCAGACAGGTATTTGCACCCACTTATGGCCACAGTCTGTGGGCAGACTGCGGGCAGGACGTCACCTCCCCCCCCCCCCCCGTTGTGCTCTGGGAGCACTCGGCTCCCAGAGCACAGCGGGAGCCAATCAGCAGGCGCAGCACGACTCGCGCATGCGCCGTAGGGAACCGGGCAGTGAAGCCGGAGCACTTCACTTCCTGGTTCCCTCACTGAGGATGGCGGGGGGGGGGGGGGGCAGCAGAGTGACGAGCGATCGCTCGTCCTCTGCTGCGGACGGCGCTGGACTCCAGGACAGGTAAGTGTCCTACTATTAAAAGTCAGCAGCTGCAGTATTTGTAGCTGCTGACTTTTAATTTTTTTTTTCAGCGGACATCCTCTTTATTGCAGGGCGCAGGGGTGCCCCCCTAATCTATGCGCCCCCCCCAATCTACATGCAGGACGCCGGACACATGGATTCGAATGTCTTTTTTTTTAAGAAGCCTAATGCCATATACACATGGTCGGATTTCCGATGGAAAAAAATCAGATGGGAGATTTTCGTCGGATATTCCGACCGTGTGTATGCCCCATCTGACTTTTTCTGTCGGAATTTCCGACAGACTTAGTTAGAGAGCAGGGTCTCTATTTTTCAGACGGAAAAAATTCCTATCGGAAAATCCGCTCGTCTGTATGCTTTTCCGACGCACCGAAAACCATGCATGCTTGGAATCAATTTGACGCATTCGCGGAAGCATTGAACTTAAATTTTCTCGGCTTGTCGTAGTGTTGTACGTCACCGCGTTCTTGGCGGTCAGAATTTGTTGTGACCGTGTGTATGCAAGGCAATATACAAAGAAAAAGAGCCGCTTCTCCAGGTGTATGATGATAACCTGAGGTGGAATATCTCGTAGAGTGCCAGCCCCGTCCCGCCTCCATGGGAAACTTGTAAGAAAAGAAATGGCTGCACATCCAGGAATTGCCTTTTATTGACCAAAGTGATAACACCAAAGACCAGGGCTGATCCTAGGGTCACAGACGCCTGGGTGCAGAGATATTTCTGGCATCCCCACGTGGGTGTGGTCATCTTATTAACTCCTCCCCAATACAAATGTTTGTATGGCAACTGTGCTGGGCACAGCCTCCGAGGGAGCTCAGCTCTCGACCATCAGTACCTAGGTGGGCAGGGCGATGGGCGGATCCTCCCTTCACTCGCTCCTCTCTATGCCCTCCTGTGCTGGGCAATGGACAGAGAAAGCTTCCAGCCGCTGCGTGCTGCTGCATGTGTCCTCCCAGCCCTAAGTGGGGGGGGGCACAAGTGGGGGCAAGGAAAAAACTTGTTCTCCCCTTGCAATGCCACTGTGTGTGACACAGACAAGGCCAAGGAGAGGAGGAGGGAGGGGAGCACTCTGGCGCTTCGGTGCACGGGTGCGGTGCACACTGCGCACCTGCCCAGGATCAGCCCTGCCAAAAACACCAACACGAGGTCACGTAGACGCGTTTCACACAAACATCTTGTGCTTAATCATTACCACATGTATGCAAGCCAAGCTTGAGCGAAATTCCGTCGGAAAAAACATCCGATTTTTTTCCAACTGAAAATTTGTTTGTGTGTACGTGGTAAGGGTACGCATAAGGGTAAGGGTACGCATAAGGCTTTAATATGTTTAAAAAAAGAGTGGACTCTGTGCCCCGAGCCCACCCAGTTGTGTGACAATAGCAAATTTTTCCTGATTCTCCTTCTGGCATTAAAACTTAGATGGTGTCAGTAGAGCAGTGTATATGTCAGTAGGGCAGTGGACATATCAGTAGAGCAGTGGATATGTCAGTGGGGCAGTGGATATGTCAGTAGAGTAGTGGATATGTCAGTAGGGCAGTGGATATGTCAGTAGGGCAGTGGACATATCAGTAGAGCAGTGGATATGTCAGTAGAGCAGTGGACATGTCAGTAGGGCAGTGGATATGTCAGTAGAGCAGTGGATATGTCAGTAGGGCAGTGGATATGTCAGTAGGGCAGTGGATATGTCAGTGGGGCAGTGGATATGTCAGTGGGGCAGTGGACATGTCAGTGGGGCAGTGGACATGTTAGTAGGGCAGTGGACATGTCAGTAGGGCAGTGGACATGTCAGTGGGGCAGTGGATATGTCAGTAGGGCAGTGGATATGTCAGTGGGGCAGTGGACATGTCAGTGGGGCAGTGGACATGTTAGTAGGGCAGTGGACATGTCAGTAGAGCAGTGGATATGTCAGTAGAGCAGTGGATATGTCAGTAGAGCAGTGGACATGTCAGTAGGGCAGTGGATATGTCAGTAGAGCAGTGGATATGTCAGTAGGGCAGTGGATATGTCAGTGGGGCAGTGGATATGTCAGTGGGGCAGTGGACATGTCAGTGGGGCAGTGGACATGTTAGTAGGGCAGTGGACATGTCAGTAGGGCAGTGGACATGGTAGGGCAGTGGACATGTCAGTGGGGCAGTGGACATGTTAGTAGGGCAGTGGACATGTCAGTAGGGCAGTGGACATGTCAGTAGAGCAGTGGATATGTCAGTAGGGCAGTGGACATGTCAGTAGGGCAGTGGATATGTCAGTAGAGCAGTGGATATGTCAGTAGAGCAGTGGACATTTCAGTAGGGCAGTGGACATGTCAGTAGAGCAGTGGATCAGTAGGGCAGTGGACGATGTCAATAGTTTTTTTTATTTTTACTATTTTATGGAGCCCCATTGAGGGGGCGGGGGCTTTGGTGAAATATCAGCTGGAGGAATTTGCACCACATAGGGTGATTAGGGTGCACCTGGCACACCCCCTGTGTACGCCTATGGCGGGGATAGTGAGGGTGCCTGTGACCTGACCGACCATGGGGAGGGGGGGGGGGTGGCGATCGGTAGATTGTTTGCCGCTCCCCCTCCCCCCCCAAAAAAAATACCACCAACCGCCACTGCAAATATACCACCAGCCGCCACTACTGGATATCTATAAGAATCAGCAGGTATTCCTTTATACTTACAGATGATCTACTTATCATGAAAAAAGAAAATATGCAATTTTTTTTATAAGCAACTCAATTTACGATTCAGATCAAGTTTTTTATTTTATTTTTTTATGGACACTGCGCCGGTCCTGAGGAGCTGCGGGCAGGAGTTTTTAGACGAGGCCACGGCTTCGGCCTAGTCTGCGGCGTCCGGCCTCGCGGACTAGGCCAAAGCCACGGGCTCACCTAAAAATTCCTGCCCGCAGCTCCTCAGGACCAGCGCTGTGTCAGCGCCGGTCCTGGGGGGGGGGGGAGCTTAAAAAAACGATTTTGGCAAAATCTGAATCGATTTGACCTTCGAACTCGATTTTTAAATCAAATCGATTTTTGGCACAGCCCTACCTTCAGTACTTCTGAGCCACTAACCCGGAACAAGCACAATACAAAGAGTGACTTGGACCGCATCCATTCCTCAAAGTAATGAAGTTAATGGATCAGCATGACAGCCAGGCAAGGGGCATTTACAGTAGACATGTGCAATTCGTTTAGTTTCTAATTCGTTTTTTAACAAAAATTCGGAAATTCGTTAATTCCGAATTTTCGTATTAACAAATTTTTTATTTCTGAATTTTCGGACTTCCGAAAATTTCGAATTTCTGAATATCCGAATTTTCGTATTTCCGAAAATTCAAATTTTTGTATTTCCGAATTTTTCGTATTTCCGAATTTTTCGTATTTCCGAATTTTTCCATTTCCGAAATTTCGAATTTCCGAATTTTTTCATTTCCGAATTTTCGTATTTCCAAATTTTTTCATTTCAGAATTTTCGTATTTCCGAATTTTGGAAATTGGGATTTTCGGAAATACGGAAATTTTCGAATTTTTAATTTTCGAATTTTCGTTTTTTTTATTTTTCGAATTTAGGAATTTCCGAAATTTCGAATTTTCGAATTTTTCAATTTCAAATTTTCCAATTTTTCATTTTCGAAATTTCACATTTTTCATTTTCGAAATTTCACATTTTTCAATTTTGAATTTTCAAATTTTTCAATTTCGAATGTTCGAATTTTTCAATTTCGAATTTTCAAATCTTTAATTTTCGAATTTTCGATTTTTTTATTTTTTGAATTTACGAATTTTCGAAATTTCTAATTTTTGAATTTTTCATTTTTGAATTTTCGAATTTTTAACTTTCTCATTTTCGAATTTGGAAATGTTTTTTTCTGAAATTTGGAAATTCAAAAAAAAATATTCGGTTTTGTTTCATTCGTTTTTTTATTTTTTCGTAAATTCGTAAAAAAAATTTTGCCGTTTTATTATTTTTTTGCTTTTTTTCGTAAATTCTGGAAATTCGGAAATTCGAAAATTCGGAATTCGAAAATTCGGAATTCGAAAATTCGGAATTCGAAAATTCGGAAATTCGAAAAAGCAAAAAACAAAAAAAGGAAATTTCAGAACAAAAACGAATGAAACGAAAATGAAAAAAAAAAATCGGAGATTCAAAAAATTCGGAAATTTCACATTTTCGAATTTTAGATTTTTTGTAAAAAAAATGTTGCCGTTTTATTCTTTTTTTGCTTTTTTTCGTAAATTCTGGAAATTCGGAAATTCGAAAATTCGGAATTCGAAAATTCGGAATTCGAAAATTCGGAAATTCGAAAAAGCAAAAAAAGGAAATTTCAGAACAAAAACGAATGAAACGAAAATGAAAAAAAAAAATCGGAGATTAAAAAAATTCGGAAATTTCCCATTTTCGAATTTTAGATTTTTTGAACTTTATATTTTTAAATGTTACAATTTCGAAAATTCAAAATTTAGAAAATTCGAAAATGAAAAATTCGAAAATTCGAAATTTCGAAAATGAAAAATTCGAATTTTCGAATTTTCTAAATTTTGAATTTTCTAAATTGTAACATTTAAAAATATAAAGTTCAAAAAATCTAAAATTCGAAAATGTGAAATTTCCGAATTTTTTGAATCTCCGTTTCATTCGTTTTTGTTCTGAAATTTCCTTTTTTTGTTTTTTGCTTTTTCGAATTTCCGAATTTCCGAATTCCGAATTTTCGAATTCCGAATTTCCTGAATTTACGAAAAAAAGCAAAAAAAGAATAAAACGCAACATTTTTTTTACGAATTTACGAAAAAATAAAAAAACGAATGAAACAAAACCAATTTTGTTTAACAAACAAAAAAAACGATTTTGCAGTGCACATGTCTAATTTACAGAAGGAGAGATCAGCAATGGTCTTTATATTCTCCAGCAATGTACATAGTAGAGCCACAGATCGTTACCGTTCATTTTATGGATCAAATACACTCTGACCCTTCCCCCCCACCCCAGCCAAGGAGCCCGGACCGGCCGCTTTTAGTCTTTTACAAGGCAGTATAATGGTACATTTGGGTCTTCCAGGAAATCAGACGCAAACATGCAGCAGATTAAAACAGAACAGCCTAAGGAGAGGGAGAAGATTTGTGTTATCTGAAAGCTACATAAGATTCTTGTCTTTGGATGAAAAAAAATGGATTTCATCTTTTCTGCCTGGAGGTAAAACTGGCAGCCGTGCGCCTTTAGAGGGAAACCATATTTGAATATGTTGCATTGAAATCCACATAAAAGTGATCAGCTTGGATTAATCCCCAGCACGATATTTGTGATAAAGCACTGTATTTGTAAGACTAAATAAAATACTTACCTTTTACCTATTTTAAGCCTTACTTATGTAGCGCTCACCCCCGAAGGAGCCGCTGGTTTGTTTTTGGGATCAGCATATTGAGTCACCTTGATATGGCCCAGGGGTGCAATTATAGAGACAAACAGTGAGCGAAGGTCCAGACAGTGAATAAAGGTTTTTCCAATGCTTTATTTTCCAGGCCCAACACGGCCAACATCAACATCAATTGGGAAGGACAAAGTTGATGGATAGAGAGAGAGGAAAAACCTTGCAGTATCAGGCCTGGATATTAAATGGAGCAGTCAGTACCATACCTCCCAACAGTCCCGCGATTCGCGGTAAATTACACGGTCCCGCAATCAGTGCTAGAGTCACGCAATTCCGCGGCACCCCCCAACCCCCCCGCGATTACCACAATTTGTGCTAAATCCCGCGGTCCCGCAACATTGCATCCCTGGAGCACAGACTGACCCAGTGGACATTTCTGGAATTACAGAAGTCCCAAAATGTAAACATATAGGCCCGGATTCACGTAGAATGGCGTATCTTTGTGCGGGCGTAACGGATCCTATTTACGTTACGCCTCCGCAACTTTGACAGGCAAGTGCCGTATTCTCAAACCAAAGTTGCAGTGGCGTAGCGTAAATAGGCCGGCGTAAGCCCGTCTAATTCAAATGTGGTAGATGTGGGCGTGTGTTATGTAAATTTAATGTGACCCCACGTAAATGACGCTTTTTACTAACGGCGCATGCGCCGTCTGTGAAAGTATCCCAGTGCGCATGCTCCAAATTAACCCGCAAGAAGCCAATGCTTTCGACGTGAACGTAAATGACGTCCAGCCCTATTCACGAACGACTTACGCAAACAACGTAAAATTTTCAAAACTCGACGCGGGAACGACGTCCATACTTAACATTGGTACGCCGCATGTACGCCTCATATAGCAGGGGTAACTTTACGCCGTAAACGGCGTATCTGTGTGATTTACATATTTCTAGGCGTAAATCAGCGTACACGCCCCTAGCAGTCAGCATAAATATGCAGTTAAGATCCGACGGCGTAAGAGACTTACGCCGGTCGGATCTAATACAAATCTATGCGTAACTGATTCTAAGAATCAGGCGCATAGATACGACGGCTCGGACTCAGAGTTACGACGGCATATCTGGAGATACGCCGGCGTAACTCGTACGAGAATCCAGGCCATAGTGAAGAGGAGCAAGGTAACTCTCGCATTCCCCACTAACTTTAGCGTTGTGCCCATACTGAAAGTAAGGGGGCGCTACACTTACATCTCCATTCTGTTGATCCCCTGCAGCCTCTTTACATCTATGCCCTGTCTAAATAACAAATTTAAAGTGGTTAGAAAGGTTCATTTATTTTCTCCTAAAATAAAAAATAAAAAGTTATACTTACGAGCTCTGTATTGCACAGAGCAGCCCCAATCCTCTTTGTCTGGGGTTCCCCGTCAGAGCTCTCCGCTCCTCTTCTGTGAGTGCCCCACACAGCGCCACTCAGCCCCGCCATTGGCTCCTGCTGCTGCCCTAGGAGTAGAGAAAGAGGAGAGATCGCTGCTGGATCTAGACACAGCTCTGATCGGGATAACTCAAGTGAGTGTTTAGGGAGGAGGGGCAAAACAGCTACTGGGAAGCAGTGTCGGTGCTTCCGTAAAGGACGCATGGGCGCCACCCTCCTTCTCCTGCCACCTCTCTCTCACCTTAGATAGATTCATGCATTGCATGAATCTATCTATGGTTGCCGCTGAATTACAGCAGCAGGGTATTTTTTGGAAGCACATGATTACAGCCAAAGGTGGATGCACAGTGGCAGCAGTTGATGGGCACAGTAGCGGCAATTGATGGGCACACTGGCAGCAATTGGTGGGCACAGTAGTGCCAGTTGATGGGCACACTGGCAGCAGCTGATGGGCACAGTAGCGGCAGTTGATAGGCACAGTAGCGGCAGTTGATAGGCACAGTAGCGGAAATTGATGGCACAGTGGCTGCATTTGATAGCACAGTGGCAGCAATTGATGGTACAGTGGCTGTGTTTGATGGGCACAGTGGCGGCAATTGATGGGCACAGTGGCGGCAATTGATGGGCACAGTGGCGGCAATGTTTTTTTATTCAGTTTGTTTGCGCCCCCCAAAAATGTTGAGCACCAGCCGCCACTGCCCGGAAGGATTTACCCCCTGCATAACCAGGCTATTTTTTTGAGATACAGCACTGCGTTATTTTAACTGACAATTGCGCGGTCGTGCGATGTGGTTCCCAAACAAAATTAACTTCCTTTTTTCCCACAAATAGAGCTTTCTTTTGGTCCTATTTGATCACCTCTTCGTTTTTTATTTTTTGCGCTATAAACAACAAAAGAGCGACCATTTTGAAAAAAAATAAACAATATTTTTTACTTTCTGCCGTCAGCAAGTGGTTAAAGTGGTTGTAAAGCCTCAAGGTCCAGTGATACAGTGGTGGCCATAGCCGCCGATGTATCACTCGGCCCCGCCCCCAGGCGCGCCGCATCATTGGATGTGATTGACAGCAGCGCCAGCCAATGGCTGCGCTGCTTTCCATTAATCCACTGCAGCCAATCAACGGCCGGGCTTCGACTCGAGGAGGATGACAGGGGCGAGCGCTGGACTTTTGAAGGGTCGGTTAAGTAAAACGGGGGCTCGGGCGGCAGCATCAGATGTTAGCTCCCCCTAGACACCCCCCCGCCATTTTCTTACCTGAGGCCGATCCGAACGATGTGCACGAGCGCAGAAACTCCAGCCACTGTCTCTCTCCTCATTAGACAGAGGCTTCTTACCACGTGATCAGCTGTGACCAATCACAGCTGATCACAGCGTGAACCAGGAAGTGCCAGTAAACGTCATTGCTCGGTTCGCGCTGACAGGGAGAGCCGATCGGGGGCTCTCCCTGTCAGAGGGGGGGTCTGTGCTGATAATCAGCACATTGATTATCAGCACAGCCACCATTAATTGTACCCATCAGCTGCCAATCGGTGCCCAGTCTGTGCCCCATCGTAACCCCCTCTCAGTGCCCAATAAAGTGTTAATCAGTGCCCACCACAGTGCAAATCAGTGCCCACTATAGTACCAATCAGTGTCCAGAATTGACACCTGTCCAGTCCCTGCCCAATCAGTGCTGCCCATCAGTGCCATCTATTAGGCTGCTTTCACACTAAGGCACTTTGCAGGCATAATTGTGATAAAAATAGCGCCTGCAATGTGCCTGGAAAGAGCTTCTCCTTTCTATCCAGTGTGAAAGCCTGAGGGCTTTTAGCGTTGCGCTGGTGGGACGCTAAAAAAAGTCCTATCAGCAGCATCTTTGAGGCGCGGCAGGAACGGTAAAAATACTGCTCCTATAGCACCCATGCTCATTGAAAACAATCGCAAATCGCAGCAAACAGAGCGGTAAAACGCCAGCGTTTTACCGCCAGTGCACCCAGTACTTCGGTGTGAAAGTAGCCCAAGTGTCCATCAATGCCACCTGTCAGTGCCCATCAGTGCCGCCTGTCAGTTCCCATCAGTGCTTTATATCAGTGCCACCTATTGGTGCCCATCAGTGCTGCATTTCAGTGCCTATCAATTCTACATATAAGTTCCTCCTCATCAGTGCCGCCTTATCAGTGCCCATCAGTGCCACCTCATTAGTGCCTGTCAGTGAATGAGAAAGACATTTTTTCTAAAAGAAACAAAGGAATACTTTTTTTATTTTTTTCAGAAATGTCTGCATTTTTAGTTTGTTTAGCAAAAAATAAAAACCGCAGAGGTGATCAAATACAACCAAACGAAAGCTCTATTTGTGAGAAGAAAATGATAAAAATGTAGTTTGGGTACAGTGTAGCATGACCGCGTGTAGCGCCCCCTTACTTTCAGTATGGGCACTACGCTAAAGTTAGTGGGGAATGGGAGAGTTATTTTGCTCCCATTCACAATTTGTTAAAATTATGGGCTGCTGTCATTCCTGAACTGTCCGGTAGGTCAGTCTGAGCTCCAGGGGTGCTGTTTCCACCCCTGGGCGACAGGTGGCGCTAGAGGGGTTCTGGCAGAGCCACTTTTCCCCAGCAGCCAATTAGAGGAGTTTTCCCTCGCGGAGCATGCTGGGGGAGAGTATATCTGTGGCAGACGCCATTTTTCTGAGTCCTTCGCGGGTTCCAGGTTACAGGTGCGGCACCCACCTTTAGGGTGTGCGCATCCAACGGACCCCGGCGATGGCCTACCAGGCATTCTACGCGGAGTTCCTGAGAGGGGCCCCAGTGACTTTCTGGGTCCCCAGTTCTATTGAAAGGATCCCAGGCTTGATGCCGTTCGATTGGGGGGTCGGCTTGAGGAGAGCCCGGAGGCAGGTTGTCCAACAGGGCTTGAACGAACCAATCGGGGATCTGGTGACCGGAATTCTGACAGGCACTTTTTGCTGTCATCCGGTGACCTATGCTAAAACCTACTGGGAGGATTCGCTCAATTCGTCCATTTGGCTCATTCAAAGTAATTGGCCTGTGGCAGAGGCCCTAGAGCCGGGTCTGTGAGAGAGGCCTGTTCCTCCCATCAATCTAAAGTGACACTTCGGCTGCCAGGCTCGTGACAGGTGTCTGTCCGTGGGCACTTCACCCACTCTGGCTAGAGTGGCGACGAACTGCAATTTGATACTACTGAGAGCAGGATTGCTCGGGTTCTTATCCAGGCCTGATACTGCAAAGTTTCCTCTCTTGCTTCATCAACCTTTTCTTCCTATTTGATGTTGATGTTGGCTGTGTTGGGCCTGGAAATAAAGCATTGGAAAAACTTTATTCATTGTCTGGACATTCGCTCACTACTCTACTCATCAAATACACCCCTAGACAACACTGAGGTAACCTAATATGCCGATCCCAACAACAAACCAGCGGCTCCTGAGGGGGTAGCGCTACACGCGCAATTGTCGTTCAAAGCGCAATAGCGCTGAAAGCGCAAAACTGTCCTGGGCAGGAAGGGGCGAAAGTGCCCGGTATTGAAGTGGTTAAATGCGCCCCTTGATCGCAAACAACCAACACACAAACCATTCTGATAAACACCAACAGCCCGACATTTCACACCGTGGCACAAACACTGGGGCAGATTCAGGTACCTGCGCGCCTAGTTACGGCGGCGCAGCGTATTGTATTTACGCTACGCCGACGCAACTTACAGGAGCAAGTGCAGTATTCACAAAGCACTTGCTCTGTAAGTTGCGGCGGCGTAGCGTAAATGGGGCCGGCGTAAGCCCGCGTAATTCAAATGTGGAAGGGTGGACGTGTTTTATGCTAATGTGTTATGACCTGACGTGATTGACGTGTTTTACGAACGGCGCATGCGCCGTCCGTGTACATATCCCAGTGTGCATTGCTCTCAAGTACGCCGCAACGACGTATTGGTTTCGAGGTGAACGTAAATTACGTCCAGCCCTATTCGCGAATGACTTACGCAAACGACGTAAAAAAATTAAAATTTCGAAGCGGGAACGACGTCCATACTTAACATTGGCTGCGCCTCCTAATAGCAGGAACAACCTTACGCCGAAAACGACTTATGCAAACGACGTAAAAATCTACCTCCGGGCGCACGTACGTTTGTGAATCGGCATAACTAGGTAATTTACATAATCTACGCCGGAAACGACGGGAGCGCCACCGATCGGCCAGCGTGAGAATGCACCCTAAGATACGACGGCGTAAGAGACTTATGCCAGTCGTATCTTAGGCTAATGTCGGCGTATCTTGCTTTCTGAATACAGAAAGAAGATGCGCCGGCGCAGATTTGAATTTACGGGGCGTATCTATATATACGCCGGCGTAAATTCTCTCTGAATCTACCCCACTATCTTAATGTTGAAATGCTCATTTAGATGGTCCTTTTATCCGTTGGATCTGTCATTTGTAATGTTTGTCATCATGTGACACATCATGAGAGTGACACGTGGAAAGTTCCCACAGGTCTTGAATACTGTCACAGTGTGGGATGGGGGGAGCCCCTCTGTCCGGGGTGAGGGCTCAAATGGGAAATGAAACAGGTAAACCAGCAGAAGGAGAGAGAGGGGGGTTTTCTGGTTTGCAAATCAGCTTCACAAAAAGGAAATAATATACTAATGTAGACAACCCAAATTTGTTTTGCACATTATCAATATTTTATCACAGCAACCAATCAGAGTCCAGCTTTCAAGTTCTGACTTTCATTTCTCAGGCTAGATTTAGATCTTCAGATATTGATACTTCTTACTACTGACTTCACGAGAAACGATGGAGTTAGTTTAATAAAGGCAAATAGCTCTGTATTCATTAAAGTGATATTAAACCCTTAAAGCGGTTGTATACCCTTAAAAAAATAAAAAATAAACCTGCAAGGCAAAGGCATAATGAGCTAGTATGGTGTGGAGTGTCGTGCTCGCCCCCTCCCTTGGACTACAGGTGAGTCAGGACGCCCACTTACACACAACTCCTTTCTCTATCTGCAACGTAGACACGGTCCTGACTCTCCTGTAGTCCAAGGGAGGGGGCGAGCACGACACTCCACACCAGGGAGAAAGCCTTGCATTACTGTGTGGAGTTACAGACAGAAGAACAGGAAGTGAGGATTTCTCAGAAGAAATAAGGACATTTAAAAGCAAAATAGAAGGATGAGGTAAGTGACGGAGGACGTACGTTTCTGAATCGGCGTATCTACCTAATTTGCATATTCCTTGCGTAAATCGACGGAAGCACCACCTAGCGGCCAGCGTAAATATGCAGCCTAAGATACGACGGTGTAAAAGACTTATGGCGCATACAGACGGTCGTTTTTTGTGATGAAAAAAAATTACGTTTTTGAAAACGTCATTTAAAATGATAGTGTGTGGGGAAAATGTCGTTTTATGTCTTCAGAAAAACGACCAAAAAAAAATTCGAACATGCTCAAATTTTTTGTGTCGTTTTTCAAAATGTCATTTTTTGTGTCAATGAAAATGATAGTGTGTGGGCAAAACGACGTTTTTAAACCCGCACATGCCCAGAAGCAAGTTTTGAGACGGAAGGTAAAACTACCATTCATAATGGAGTAAGCACATTCATCACGCTGTAACAGACAAAAAAGCATGAATCATCTTTTACTAACAAGTAACCAGCTAAAAGCAGCCTCAAGGCGAATAGAACTTCCCCTTTAGAGTGCCGTCACTTTGTTCATCATTTTTCAAAAACGATGGTGTGTATGCTACATCGTTTTTGAAAATGAAGTTTCAAAAATGTCGTTTTTTTTCATCACTTCAAACGTCATTTTTTTTTCATCACAAAAAACGACCGTCTGTATGCGGCATTACACCTGTCGGAGGGAAATCTATGCGTAACTGATTCTATGAATCAGTCGCATAGATAGAACCCCGCAACTCAGAGTTACGACGGCGTATCCGGAGATACGCCGTCGTAACTCCTCTCTGAATCTGGCCCACTGTATTTAACCACTTGACCACTGGGCACTTAAACACCCTTCCTGACCAGACCAATTTTCAGCTTTCGGTGCTCTCACATTTTGAATGACAATAACTCAGTCATACAACACTGTAACCAAATGAAATTTGTGTCCTTTTTTTCCCACAAATAGAGCTTTCTTTTGGTGGTATTTGATCACCTCTGCGGTTTTCATTTTTTTAGCTATAAATGAAAAAAGAACGAACATTTTGTAAAAAAATGAATTTTTCTTCATTTCTATCATAACATTTTGCAAAAAAGTAAATTTTCCTCATAAATTTGGCCTAAAATGTATACTGCTACATATTTTTGGTAAAAAAAAAAAATTGGGATATTAGCACTGTAGTGGCACTGGGCACGGTAGTGGCACTGATGGAGCACTGTCGGCACTGATGAGTACTGTAGTGGCACTGGTGCGGCACTGACAGACACTAGAAGCACCAATGGGCACTGAAGTGGCAGAGGTGGCACTGGTGGGGACTGTAGTGGCACTGGTGGCACAGATGGGGACTGTAGGGGCACTGGTGGGGACTGTAGTGGCACTGGTGGGGACTGTAGTGGCACAGATTGGGACTGTAGGGGCACTGATGGGTAGTGTAGTGGCACTGTGTGGCACTGCTAGGCACTGCTGGGCACAATGTAGATGGCACTCACTTTAAAAATCACTTCTCTCCTCACACGCTGTATCGGTGTGAGGAGAGAAGAGAAGACCTCAGGATGACCTTTTTTTTTTGTTTACTTTTCTCTGCTCCCTCATTGGAGGGAGCGATCAGGTGGTGAAGAGCCGCTATCATTGGCTCTTCACTGTGATCCGTGTTGCATCGGGTCTCCTGGACCCGGCGAGCACGGACACTTCCGCGAGCGCGTCTCAGGGGACGCGCAAATGAGGAAGTGCACGAGGACGTCCCAGGGACGTCGTGTCAAAACAACTCGACCGCGCTGTAGCAGTATATTTGCTATAGCGCGGTCGGCAAGTGGTTAAGCATATAAGCTCTGTTTAGTGTTAAAAATAACTGCGAAACGCAAAACTCTGGTGGGTGTAACAAGATGTCCGCTTGCCCCCTTCTCGGTGCATCATTACTGTGGAGGAGTGCGGGGTGTAGCAAGATGGCGGTGACGGAACATCACTTCCGTTACCAATTCGACAGGTCGCCTAATCTGACGGAACACCCGCAGGCACACTAAGGGGACCCCCCCCCGGCACCATATTTAAAATTATCTTTTTAAAAACATTTTTTCCATTGATACATGTCCCCCAGGGAAGTACCTGGACCCCTATACCCTTTTTATGACTAATAACTTCCATTTAATCTTGCAGCACAATTGCTTGCTATCTTGGATGTTGGAGAATGGAGAAATGAAATAACAAACTCCAAGAAACTGTTTACCAGTCACTACAGAGAGACCACAAACTGGCACCATACTTGGAGGTGCCACAAGACCCCAAAGACAGACAGACCCTGAGCCTGTACAGACTGAGTGCCCACAGCCTGGAATTGGAATCAGAAAAGCACAGACAGACCTGCAAGCCCGGGGAAAGTAGACTGTGCCAGTAATGTGACCAGGGGGTCCTAGAGGGTGAGGACCACTTCCTGCTACAATGCCCAAAGTACTCATCCATGAGGGACACTGACTTCCAGAGACTCTCCACCCTCATCCCGGAATTCAATTCTACAGAAGAGAAGAGGAGCCAATATAGCTGCACAATATGTGATAACATGTCACAGACTGAGAGGAACATGATAAACTGTAAACTTATAAATCTGTTAAGAAGACCCCCCACCCCCCATACAAACTCAACTGCTTTGGCAGTGCTATAATGTACTTGGTCCTGCCAATAAAGCTTATGTGAATTCTGAACTTTTACATTTGAGAGAGAGACAGAGGGGGATAGGTGGAGAGAAAAGTGGGGGAAGAGGAAGAGGGGGGAGAGAGAGAGAGAGAAACGTGGGGGAAGAGGGGGAGGGAGAAGCGGGGAAAGAGGAAGGGGGGGAGAGAGAGAGAAAGAGAGAGGGGAGAGGAGAGGTAGAGAGTGAGAGAGAGAAAGACAGAGGGGGAAAGAGGAAGAGAGAGAGAGAGAAATAGACAGAGAGAGAAGGGGGGGGAAGAGAAAGAGAGTGAGAGAGAGAGATAGAGAAGGGGAGGGAGGGAAGGAGAGAGATAGAGAAAAAGAGAGGGGAAAGAGAGGTGGGAAGTGAGAGGGGAGAAGGAGAGAGAGAAAAGTGGGGAAAGAGGAAGAGGGGAGAGAGAGAGAGAAGTGGGGAAAGAGAGAGCGAGAGAGGGAAGAGGGGGAGAGAGAAGGGGGAAAGATGAACAGGGGGAGAGAGAGAAATGGGGAAAAAAGGAAGAGGGGGGAGAGAGAGGGGGAGAGAGACAGGAGAGCGGGAGAGAGACTAAGAGAGGGGGAGAAGAGAGAGAGAGAGAAAGACAGAGGGGGAGAGAGGAAGAGAGAGAAATAGACAGAGAGAGAAGGGGGGAGAGAAAGAGAGTGGAAGAAAGAGAGAGAGAGAGAGATAGAGATAGATAGAGAAGGGGAGGGAGAGAGAGAGGGGAAAGAGAGAGAGGGGGGGGAGAGAGGGGAGAGAGAGAAAATTGGGGAAAGAGGGAGAGAGAGAGAAGTGGGAAAAGAGGAGGGAGAGATAGAGCAAGAGAGAGAAGAGGGGGAGAGAGAGGGAGAGAGAGAGACGGGGAAAGATGAACAGGGGGAGAGAGAGGGGGGAGAGAGAAGTAGGGAAAGAGGAAGAGGGGGAGAGAGGGAGAGAGACTAAGAGAGGGGGGAGCAGAGAGAGAGAGAGAAAGACAGAGGGGGAGAGAGGAAGTGAGAGAGAGAAATAGACAGAGAGAGAAGGGGGGAGAGAAAGAGAGTGGAAGATAGAGATAGAGAAGGGGAGGGAGAGAGAGAGAGGTGGGAAGAGCGAGGGGAGAGGGAGAGAGAGAAAAGTGGGGAAAGAGGAAGAGGGGAGAGAGAGAGAAGTGGGGAAAGAGGGGGGGAGAGGGAGAGAGAGAGCGAGATAGAGAAGTGGGGGAGAGAAAGGGGGAGAGATAGAAGGGGGAAAGATGAACATGGGGAGAGAGAGAGAGAGAGAGGGGGGAGAGAGAGAAGTAGGGAAAGAGGAAGAGGGGGGAGAGAGAGGGGGAGAGAGAGAAGAGAGCGGGGGAGAGACTAAGAGAGGGGGGAGAAGAGATAGAGAGAAAGACAGAGGGGGAGAGAGGAATAGAGAGAGAAATAGACAGAGAGAGAAGGGGGGGGAGAGAAAGAGAGTGGAAGAGAGAGAGATAGATATTGGCCCAGATTCACGTACGACTTACACCAACGTATCATCTGATACGCCACGTAAGTCCACGGATGCGCCATCGTATCTATGCGCCTTATTCTTGAAACAAGATACGCCTGAATTTTGACTTGATCCGACTGACGTAAGTCTCCTACGCCGCCGTATCTTGGGTGCATATTTACGATGGCCGCTAGGGGCGCTTCCATTGATTTACGCGTTGAATATGCAAATGACCTAGATACGCTGATTCACGAACGTACTTGCGCCCGTCGCAGTAAGCTGCGCCGTTTACGTAAGGCGTACGTCCGGCGTAAAGTTATCCCACCTAAAGCAGGGGTAAGTCATGTTAGGGTATGGACGTCAGAACTGCCGTCGGATTTTACGTCGTTTGCGTAAATCGTACGTGAATGGGGCTGGGCGTAGGTTACGTTCACGTCGAAAGCATTGAGCCAACGTATCTTAGGGAGTATATGCAACGTGATTCTGAGCATGCGCGCGCATGCGCCGTTCGTTCGGCCCTTCATTTACATGGGGTCACAGTTCATTTTAATACAACACGCCCACTACCTTCCCAATTTGAATTAGGCGGGCTTATGCCGGCCCATTTACGCTACGCCGCCGTAACTTAGGGAGCAAGTGCTTTGTGAATACTGCTCTTGCCTCTCTATGTTACGTCGGCGTAGCGCATATGAGATGCGCTACGCCCGCTCAAAGTTACGCCGCTGTCTCTGAATCTGGCCCATTATGTCTGGAGAAGTGGCTACATAAATTTGGACACGTGCTCCATTTTTTTTTAATCATGTCTGAAGATGCGGCAAAACAATTTGGGACTTTTGCGCCATGTCTGGAGAAGGAGCTGCACAAACGTGAATTTTTTTTTTCTATAATTTTACATTTTTCTTAATTTTGTCTGGATAAGTACCTTCCTACATTTCGGACACTTGCTTCATTTTTTTTTTCTTTTAGTCATGCATACCTGTACTTTTATGTGTTTTTTTCTTTGTGCTTTTATGTAGATCTAAAATCAATCACTGAAATTTCATATAAACTTTATAAACCGTCCCCCATTTGCGCCCCTTCGTTGTCACCTCGTCACATGCACCCTATGTGGCCGTGCTGACACAAACTGAACAGACATGCAGGGCTGGTGAAAGGATTTTTGACACCCTAAGCAAAACATTCATTTTGCCGCCCTTCCCTTAGCTCCACCCCTGAATCCACCTCCTTTGCCCTGCCCATGTATACCCCACCTTTTTAATGAAGCACCCATCAAATGCAGCCTCACCAGTGCCCATCAAATGCAGCCTCACCACCGCCCATCAATGCAGCCTCACCAGCACCCATTAATGCAGCCTCGCCAGCAGGGCCGATCCGCCCTATAGTCTCACTATGCAAGACGCTTAGGGCCCCGCAAAGCTGCGGAGGGCCCCCCAAATTACTAGAGGCCCCGCCTGGTGAGAAGTCATTATCAGCCCCTCACCCTACTTCTCAACTCGCTGGCTGCATGGGAGAATAGGTAAGAAGCACCCCCCCTGATTCTCACTTTAATGTAAGATGTCATTTTTTGGCAGCCCCCCCGCCTCACACTTTTCAACTTTAATGTGACATGTAAATTTGCTTAGGTCCCCAGGGAGGTCAGGATCGGCACTGCTCACCAGCGCCCATCAATGCAGCCTCACCAGCACCCATCAATGCAGCCTCACCAGCGCCCATCAATGCAGCCTACCAGTGCTCATTAATTAATATTTGCTTGCTTCCATTTATCCGGGAGTCGGGACAAAGACACAGTCCTCCACCGCCGCTGTGCCTCTGACACTATGTGCGAATGGAGCGGCGGCTGCCTGCTGATGCTGAGACACTTAGTTGCTTGCAGCAGAGAGAAGGGAGTAGGAACACCAGTGGCCAGGCGCCCTAGGCAGCTCCCTAGTTTGCCTAGTGGTCCGTCCCTGCAGACTTGGTCCAGTGCTCTCTCTCTGGAAATTGATCAATGATGTGCAAATTGCATACATAAAAAGGTGCATAGTATCATTGTTTTCATCTTCCTTATAATTCTGTGTATGTAGTAGATATCATTTGCACATAAATAATGTATTTCCAGAAATGGACTCATTTTGTCCTACGGTATATTGTTTTTTTTTTAAATGGGATTTCGGTTTGATTAAAATGCAAAACTTTATCATCAGCGACCAAAACTGTGTGAGGTTAACTGACATGGGAATGTGTAAAGAGTAAAGCGACCACAAACCGTCTGCTGTGTATTTCCTACAACCTCGGGGACTTTACATTCGTGTGACTGAATAAGGACATCGCTCCCGGCCAATGGGAGCGGCGAATATGCATGAGCTGAAATTCCCGGGAAGATGTAACATCAGCCAGTGATGTGGATGATATTATGGAGGATACAGACATTTTATTTATTTTAACCACTTCAGCCTCAAAGCATTTGTCCCCTTTAATGACCAGGTCATTTATTTGCGTACGGCACTGCGTCATTTTAACTGACAATTGCGCAGTCGTGCGACACTGTACCCAAACGAAATTAACGTCCTTTTTTCCCCACAAATAGAGCTTTCTTTTGGTGGTATTTGATCACCTCTGCGGTTTTTATTTTTTGCGCTATAATCAAAAAAAGAGCGATAGTTTAAAAAATATATATATTTTTTTACTTTTTACTATATATCCAAAAAAATAAATACAAAATCTTCATCAGTTTAGGCCAATATGTATTCTTCTAAAAAAATGTTGGTAAAAAAAAAAAAAAAATCACAATAAGCGTACATTGATTGGTTTGCGCAAAAGTTAATGGCCCGGATTCACAAAGCACTTGCGCCGTTGTATCTCGAGATACGCCGCGTAAGTGTAATTATGCGCCGTCGTATCTATGCGCCGGACTCAGAAACTAAGATACGCCTGAAAATAGGCTTCATCCGACCGACGTAACTTTCCTACGCCGGAGTAGAGTGGGCGCATATTTACGCTGTGCGTATATATGGGCTCCCATTGATTTTCTATTCACATATGCAAATGAGGGAGATACGCCGATTCACGAACGTACGTCCGTCCGTCGCTGTGCGCGTAAAGTCCTACGTCCGGCGTAAAGTTATGCCCCATAAAGGAGGTGTAAGTCAGCAGCATCCATGCAAAGGGCTGCACCAGGGAACACAAGCCGACGTATTTTACGTAGTTTACATTGGACGTGAATAGGGCTGGGCGTAGGTTACGTTCACGCCGTAGGCAGTGATCCGCCGTATCTTAGGCAGTTGTTCCGACGTGATTGTGAGCATGCGAACTGAGATGCGCCCATTGACGGCGCATGCGCAGTTGGCGATTCGTATCTGTCTGGCACTCGGCCCATTATTTGCATGGGGTCACGCCTCATTAGCATGGCTCACGCCCACTTCCACTTACGCCGACTTACGCCTTGGAAACCCAGCACAGATTATGAGGAAGTGCTATGTGAATTCAGTGCTTGCCTCTCTGCGCTGCGTCGGCGTAGCGTAAAGGAGATACGCTACGGCGGAATAAATATGCGCCGATGTCTGTGAATCCGGGCCATAGTGTCTACAACAGAGGGGATATATTTATGGCATTTTTATTATTACATTTTATTATTTTATCATTTTTTTTTTATCATTTTATTATTTTATTATTACATTTTTTTTTTAACTGTTTGCCGACCGCCCACCGCCGTTTTACGGCGGCAGGTCGGCTCGGCTGCGCAAAATCACGTAATATAACGTGATTTTGCTTTGCGGCCACTAGGAGCGCCTGCGTGCGCCCCTGCTCGCCCCTGGGGGAGAAATGACTGATCGTATGTTCATATGAACAGCGATCTGTCATTTCCCCTAGTCAGTCCCACCCCCTCTTCAGTTAGAACACACCCAGGGAACATAATTAACCCCTTGATCGCCTCCTAGTGTTAACCCCTTCCCTGCCAGTGAAATTTTTACAGTAATCAATGCATTTTTATAGCACTGATCGCTATAAAAATGCCAATGGTCTCAAAAATGTGTCTAAAGTGTCTGAAGTGTCCGCCATAAGGTCGCAGTACCAATAAAAATCACAGATCGCCGCCGATGTTACTAGTAAAAAAAATCATATTAATAAAAATGCCATAAAACTATGCCCTATTTTGTAGACACTATAACTTTTGCGCAAACCAATCAATAAACGCTTATTGCAATTTTTTTTTTACGAAAAATATGTAGAAGAATACGTATCGGCCTAAACTGAGGAAAAAGTTTTTTTTATATATATATATTTTTGGGGGATATTTATTATAGCAAAAAGTTAAAAATATTATTTTTTTTTCAAAATTGTCGCTCTATTTTTGTTTATAGCGCAAAAAATAAAAACCGCAGAGGTGATCAAATACCACCAAAAGAAAGCTCTATTTGTGGGGAAAAAAGGACGCCAATTTTGTTTGGGAGCCACGTTGCACGACCGCGCAATTGTCAGTTAAAGCGACGCAGTGCCGAATCGCAAAAAGTGGCCCGGTCATTGACCAGCAAAATGGTCCGGGGCTGAAGTGGTTAACTAGTAATGGCGGTGATCAGCAATTTTTAGTGGGGACTGCAACATTGCGGCGGACACATCGGACACTTTTGACACTTTTTACTTTCAATATTTTTATTGAGTTTTCACAGGAATAGGATAACATACAATAACATTCTTGTCATCGGCATACAAGGCCTACATTCACAGTAACAGAACAACATAAAACAATAAGAGCAAGATAGTAACGGTTGCATGCCGTAAGGTGTATACAGTAGTTTTTATCACAAGCCATTGGTTGTAGGCTAGGAGTCTCCATTGGACAGTGAGATCAGTTCCTTTAGATCTGTGAGGATGGGTTCCCCACTTCCAGGAGGTTCCCAACTTATGTTACCTGTGTCCCATGCTGAGAAGTTCCCTTGGGATCATTAGAGAGGCCAGCCACCCGCACCGGGAGTTGCCCAGCACACCACCCCACTGGGAGCTCACTGTGGTAGTGCCTGGCCTCTCCCAGGCCCCATGCCCACTGATTACTGTATAAAAGTTACTGGCAGGGAAGGGGTTAACACTAGGGAGCGATCGAGGGGTTAAGTGTGTCCTAGGGAGGTGTTTCTAACCGTGGGGGGAGGGGACTGACTGGGAGTAAAGAGAGATCACAGTTCCTGATTACTAGGAACAGCAGATCTCTCTCTACTTCCCTGACAGAACGGGGATCTGTCTGTTTACATTGACAGATCCCCGTTCTGGCTCTCTGTGGAGCGATCGCAGGTCACCGGCGGACATCGTGGCTGCCGGTCACGCGCGTCAGCTCGGGTGTCTCGACCCGCAGATACAGTATATCTCTTAAAAGATATATATTGCTCTAAAAGTGGCCGACGTACGCCAATGGCAACTCGCGCAGCCGTGCCAACCTGCCGCAGTATAATGATGGCGGCTGGTCGGCAAGCAGTCATTCTGTGCAAGGTAACAGTGATGGGACAGGAGGTTTGTTTCAGTAAAATAATTGACTTAATTAAAGCACATCTCTACTGTTATTTAACCCCCTCACCTTCCCCGGTCGCTCTTCTGCACCGATTTTTGAAGCAGAACTCCAGTTAAAAATAACAAACTATAAATAAAATAACACAACCAGCTTTTGCTGCAAATCTTAGCTTCAATCCAGAGATTTCCCCCTGCAGTACTTGTGTCTGCCACTAGATGTCCTCAGTCTGATGACCAGCATTGTTTAACACACTTCGGCCCAGATTCTCGTAGGGCGGCGAAAATGTAAGCGGGCGTAGCGTATCGTAGTTACGCTACGCTGCCGCAACTTAGAGAGGCAAGTGCTGTATTCACAAAGCACTTGCGTCCAAAGTTACGTTGGCGTAGCGTAAATGTGCCGGCGTAAGCGCGCCTAAATCAAATGAGGGACAGGGGGGCGTGTTTTATGTAAACTATTCCTGACCCCACATAAATGACGCTTTTTTCGAACGGCGCATTCGCGCGCGCATGCTCAGTATCACGTCTAATTTTCAAATTAAATTACGCCCGCTCAATGCCTAATCGACGTGAACGTAACTTACGTCCAGCCCTATTCACGGACGACTTACGCAAACGACGTAAAACACGATGCTGTTCCGACGTTTCCGACGTCCATACCTAACATGACTTACCCCTGCTTTATGAGGGGTAACTTTACACCGGCATGTGTCTTACGTAAACGACGTATCTTGCTACGCCGGGCGCACGTACGTTCGTGAATCGGCGTATCTAGCTAATTAGCATATTCAACGTGGAAATATACTGAAGCGCCACCTAGCGGCCAGCGTAAATATGCACCCTAAGATACGATGGCGTACAAGACTTACACCGCTCGTATCTAGGCAACTGTGAGGCGTATCTGATTCTATGAATCAGGCGCCGAGTTGCGACGGGCTGCACTCAGAGTTACGACGGCGTATCTGGAGATACGCCGGCGTAACTCCTTTGAGAATCCGGGCCTTCCTCCTCAAAGCCCAGGTCAATCCCGGACAAGCCCCAATCTGTGACTGGACAGTGAAAGAAGAAGTAGCACAGTGGTGAGATCATCTCTTTATCATTCTGCCTTCTCCTCCTATCAGCTTGCTGCTTTTCAGCACATGAGCTGATTGGCTCCTTGTGCTGATTCTTCCTCTCACACTCCAGCACTGCTGTACAGGGACTACAAAAGGATAATACCAGGTCAAACTGTGGGACTTAAATTGCCCTTGTTTACAAAACATATTTAGCCCCCGTCCACACTGGTGCAGTTTTGAAATCAGCGCAATTTCAAAGCCGCCCCATCAGTGCGATTTGTACATCCAATTGCACTGCAGATTGCGACTTAATTTAACAGAAGTCAGTGGCCCAGATTCAGAGAGCAATTGCGTCTGCGTAACCATAGTTACGCAGCGCAATTGCTTACTTGCGCCGGCGTTTCGAATGCTCCTGATTCAGGAACCTCGATACGCCGACTGCAGCCTAAGATATGACTAGCATAAGGCTCTTATGCCAGTCATATAGTAGGCTGCATTCTTACGATGGCCGCTAGGGGGCGTTCCCATAGTGGTCAGCGTATAGTATGCAAATTGCATACTAACGCCGATTCACAACCCTACGCGAGCCCTGCGTACGCAGTTTACGTCGTTTGCGTACGTCGGTTTTTGCGTAAGGCTGCCCCTGCTATTAGTAGGGGCAGCCAATGCTACGTATACCTGTCGCGTTTTTAAAAATTACGTCGTTTGCGTAAGTGAATCGTGAATGGCACTGGACGCCATTCACCTTCACTTTGAAGCAAATAACGTCCTTGCGACGTCATTTACCGCAATGCACGTCGGGAAAGTTTCCTGACGGAGCATGCGCACTACGCTCGGCGCGGGAACGCGCCTAATTTAAATGATCCACGCCCCCTACGGGATCATTTAAATTACGCGCCCTTACGCCGGGCAGTTTTCCGGAGCTACTGCTCCGTGAATCAAGCGTAGCGCAGGAAATTTACGGAGGCGCAGCGGCAAAACGGTGCGCTGCGCCTCCGTAAAAAAATGGGCAAAGCTACCTGAATCTGGGCCAGTGAAAGTTGCAATGAAATCTAAGAAAGTACTACAGGAATCTTTTTCAAAGTCACCACAACATGAGTCGTGGCTAATTGAACAGTTCCATTGCCAGCAATGAGGTGCGACTTGTCATGCAATTTGGAACTGTCATATGGTATGACAAATCGCACCGGTGTGAATGGGGGCTTAATGATGTATGAATAATATCAGAGCTGCATTCATGTCTTTTATATCTGCGCAGAGTTCAGCTGCAAGAATTCCCCCTGGGGCTCATTCATGCCTAGCATGCTGCTGTGACACACCGCAGGCATTAATGTTTGCCACTCAAGGTGCCATTAGGGCAAGGCTTACATCTATGCATTTAGCGCATTTGCAGGTCCACAGAAACGCACTACAATCCATTTAACCTTACTTCCTTTGGGTCTAATGCATTTTTTGGAAGGGTGCAGGGACTTTTTTACATGCAGCCCGGTGTGTTTTTCGGGTCCATCACAGATAGCAAAGATAACTTGCCACACATTTGTGCATGTGTGGCAGTGTTGAATTGTAAGTCTTGTGAACTTGCTGCACATCTTCCCTGGCAAGTTGTACACTTGCAGAGCACTTGAAGCACAAGTTCTAGTTGATAATTTTCCAATTTGTAGCAAATTTACATGCTGAGTCTCTAGCAAGAGCAAAGTTGAAGTGGTGAGTCTACAGCAAGAGCCCGGCAAGTCTACAGCAAGAGCCCGGCAAGTCTACAGCAAGAGCCCGGCAAGTCTACAGCAAGAGCCCGGCAAGTCTACAGCAAGAACCTGGCAAGTCTACGGCAAGAGCCCGGTAAGTCTACGGCAAGAGCCCGGCAAGTCTATAGCAAGAGCCCTGCAAGTCTACGGCAAGAGCTCCGCAAGTCTACAGCAAGAGCCCCTCGCAAGTCTACAGCAAGAGCCCCGCAAGTCTACAGCAAGAGTCCGACAAGTCTACAGCAAGAGCCCCGCAAGTCTACAGCAAGAGCCCCGCAAGTCTACAGCAAGACCCCCGCAAGTCTACAGCAAGACCCCCGCAAGTCTACAGCAAGAACCCAGCAAGTCTACAGCAAGAGCCCGGCAAGTCTACGGCAAGAGCCCGGCAATTCTACGGCAAGAGCCCGGCAATTCTACGGCAAGAGCCCGGCAAGTCTACGGCAAGAGCCCAAGTCTATAGCAAGAGCCCTGCAAGTCTACAGCAAGAGCTCCGCAAGTCTACAGCAAGAGCCCCTCGCAAGTCTACAGCAAGAGCCCCGCATGTCTACAGCAAGAGTCCGACAAGTCTACAGCAAGAGTCCGACAAGTCTACAGCAAGAGCCCCCCGCAAGTCTACAGCAAGAGCCCCGCAAGTCTACAGCAAGAGCCCCGCAAGTCTACAGCAAGACCCCCGCAAGTCTACAGCAAGACCCCCGCAAGTCTACAGCAAGAACCCAGCAAGTCTACAGCAAGAGCCCGGCAAGTCTACGGCAAGAGCCCGGCAATTCTACGGCAAGAGCCCGGCAAGTCTACGGCAAGAGCCCAAGTCTACAGCAAGAGCCCTGCAAGTCTACAGCAAGAGCTTCGCAAGTCTACAGCAAAAGCCCCGCAAGTCTACAGCAAGAGTCCGACAAGTCTACAGCAAGAGCCCTGCAAGTCTATAGCAAGAGCCCCGCAAGTCTATAGCAAGAGCCCCGCAAGTCTACAGCAAGACCCCCGCAAGTCTACAGCAAGAACCCTGCAAGTCTACAGCAAGACCCCCGCAAGTCTACAGCAAGAGCCCGGCAAGTCTACGGCAAGAGCCCGGCAAGTCTACGGCAAGAGCCCAGCAAGTCTATAGCAAGAGCCCTGCAAGTCTACAGCAAGAGCTTTGCAAGTCTACAGCAAAAGCCCCGCAAGTCTACAGCAAGAGCCCCGCAAGTCTACAGCAAGAGTCCGACAAGTCTACAGCAAGAGCCCTGCAAGTCTATAGCAAGAGTCCCGCAAGTCTATAGCAAGAGTCCCGCAAGTCTATAGCAAGAGCCCCGCAAGTCTATAGCATGAGCCCCGCAAGAAGGAAGGGAGAGACGCAGAAGGAAGCTGCTGAGGAGGAAACGCAGGGGGAAGCCACAGAGGAGGAGATTCAGGGGGAAGCTGCTGAGGAGGAGATGCAGGGGGAAGCTGCTGAGGAGGAGATGCAGGGGGGACCTGCTGAGGAGGAGATGCAGGGGGAAGCTGCTGAGGAGAAGATGCAGGGGGAAGCTGCTGAGGAGGAGATGCAGGGGGAAGCTGCTGAGGAGGAGATGCAGGGGGAAGCTGCTGAGGAGGAGATGCAGGGGTAAGCAACCGAGGAGGAGACGCAGGGGGAAGCTGCTGAGGAGGAGATGCAGGGGGAAGCAACCGAGGAGGAGATGCAGGGGGAAGCTGCTGAGGAGGAGATGCAGGGGGAAGCTGCTGAGGAGGAGATGCAGGGGGAAGCTGCTGAGGAGAAGATGCAGGGGGAAGCTGCTGAGGAGGAGATGCAGGGGTAAGCAACCGAGGAGGAGACGCAGGGGGAAGCTGCTGAGGAGGAGATGCAGGGGGAAGCAACCGAGGAGGAGACGCAGGGGAAAGCAACCGAGGAGGAGATGCAGGGGGAAGCAACCGAGAAGGAGATGCAGGGGGAAGCTGCTAAAGAGGAGACACAGGGGGAAGCAACTGAGAAGGAGATGCAGGGGGAAGCAACTGAGAAGGAGATGCAGGGGGAAGCTGCTAAAGAGGAGACACAGGGGGAAGCAACTGAGGCGGAGACAGAGGGGGAAGCTGCTAAGGAGGGGACACAGGGGGAAGCCGCTGAAGCTGACCGTGACCTAGATGGGATAAGTGTGGGGCTGGTGGGTGGGTGGCCGATCGACCCGGGGGGGGGGGGGTATTTTGACTGACGAACCAACCAACTGGATGGGGTGTTTGAATGACGGACTGAAGGGGGGAGGTTGTGGGTGGTTTGTTTGCCCCAACCCCCCAAAAAATGGAGCACCAGCCGCCACTGAATATTAGTAAGCGCCACAATGATAAGGGACCCAGGGTGACTTCTCTGAGCTGACTCTCTATCTGTCCGTATATTGTATTACGATTAGTATCAGAACGAGTTGGGGATTTTTGTGCCTCGTTCATGAATACATTGTCCTCAAACCTTATTCCTGTATCTGATGGATGTGAGAAGATTGCTAATGGAGTCAAATCGGGCTATTAAGATTGATTTGTTAGTCTGTCTATTTATATCAGAATTATATATAGACGGAACTTAAATGGCTCTCAATCTATAGCATCTGCTCCTCTTGGCAGCAGACACTAGAGCATATTTATAGCGCTTTATATTAAGCGTGTGAAGACATATGCAAATGGTGGAGGGACAGTTCAGGGCACGTCCTCAGATGCATTATTCAAGGGATTTCAGGATCAGGAACTGTATCATGTCTTCATGAACAGGACAATATAAAGCAAAGGCGAATCTAAACCCAGGAACAAGAATAGAAAATATTGCAGATTAGCGGTCAATAGATGTGGTGGCTGCATTAGCTTTCTTGGTTCAGACTTTGTTACCTTTAGATTCGCCTGGTCATTCTGCCAGTAACACACTTCCTGTTAGGGTGGCTACACTCACTGTACTGTATCTATGGAGGAACAGCCTTGTCACTCTAGTCCAGTGGTCTCCAAACTGAGGCCTGAAGGCCAGATGTGGCCCTTTGCTTGCCTTTATTCAGCCCTTGGAACCAATTTTTTTTGGGGGGCGCAAACAAACAAAAAAAAAAAACATCAATTGCAGCCTAACTGTGCCCATCAATTGGCGCCACTGTGCCCTCAAACGCAGCCAATGTGCCAAACGCAGCCACTGAGTCATCAATTGTCGCCACTGTGCCATAAAATGCAGCCACTGTGCCATCAAATGCAGTCACTGTGCCATCAAATGCAGCCACTGTGCCCATCAACTGTCGCCACTGTGCCATCAAATGCAGCCACTGTGCCATCAATTGTCGCCACTGTGCCATCAGCCTGTCGCTTCAGCCAATCAGGTGACCAGTAACCTGGTGAACCTGATTGACTGAGACGCGTGTCAGTGTTAACCAGGGAACGCACACCCTGTGCGCCCTCTGGTTAGCTATTTGGAAGCCGATTAGAGCCCACAGGCTGTAATCGGGTAGCCTATCAGAGCCGCTGGCTCTAATAGACACTTCCATAACACACCCACCGCTGTTATTCAGATGGCCGGCGCCAGGGCAGGACTTAGGGTGGTGGGGGCCCCTGGGCTTGAGTGTTGAAGGGGCCCCCTGGAGCCGAGAATTGGGGGGGATCGAAGTTGTTGAGCGGGGGGGGGGGGGCGAATTGAAGTTGTTGAGCGGGGGGGAGCGCATTAAAGTATTTTGCAGTTGTTGAGGGGGGGGAGTGCCTCTCACCTGTGCCAACAGCCGGGGCCACAGACTGTCATTAGCCCGGCTGTCGGCTTTCTTCCCTTCAGCTGCCACAGTCCTCCACACACCACTCCGGTTCCTCCTGCTTCCGTGCTGCCTCCTCTTGCAGTGCGGGAAAATCCCTTTTGCGGGACTGCGGGAAGAAGCTGTCTGTGCGGGAAAGTCCCACAGAATCCGTGCGTGTTGGGAGGTATGCGCAGGGCCGCCATCAGGAATTTTGGGGCCCCTTGCACAGCTTAAGGCATGGGCCCCCTGAAGCAGAGAACCTAGGGGGGGTGGGGGTGCTGCCGCCTGAAATTGAGAAGCGTGGGGGCTGCCGCAAATTGAGAAGCGGGGGGGGCCTTTACAAAAAAAAGAAGAAATAAAGAAGAAAACAAATATATATAAATATATGTAGCCACCCGGGGCCCTGGGGACCTCTGGGCCTTTTAATAAAAAGAAAAAATAAACCTCTGGGCCCTTTAATAATAAAAAAAAAAACATTTATAAAAAATACATAAAAAAAGGGAGGTTGCCAAACCCGGGGGCCCTGGGGACCTCTGGGCCCCTGGGAACCTCTGGGCCTTTTAATAAAAAATAAAAAAATAAACAAAAATAAAAAAATAAACATTTATAAAAAAAATAAAAAAAGGGGGGGTTGCCACATGGGGTCCTGGGGACCTCTGAGCCCTTTAATAAAAAAAAATATATATATATATAAAAAAAAATGTAATTTTTTTTATAAAAAAATAAAAAAGGTGGGTTGCCGTCCGGGGCCCTGGAGACCCCTGGGCCCTTTAATAATAATAATAAAATATATATATATATATATATATATATATATATATATATATATTATATATATAAAAATAAAAAAAAACATTTTTTTACAAAAAATAAATAAAAAAAAGGGGGGTTGCCGTCCGGGGCCCAGGGGGCCTCCGGGCCCCTGGGGACCTCCGGACCCCTAAAAAAAAAAAAAAAAAAAAAAAATTTTTTTTTTTTTTTTTTTAAAGGGGGCCCCCTATTGGGTGGGGCCCCTGGGCTTGAGCCCAGTCAAGGCCAATGGTAAGTCCGGCCCTGGCCGGCGCTCAACGGGAGGGGGGCCAGCCACCTGAATAGTGGGCGGCAGCGGCGACAATACATAGATTCATGCAATGCATGAATCTATGTATTGTTGAGTGACGGGTGCAGGAGAGAGGGGGCGGTGCTCCTGCGCCCACTATGGACTGTTTGGAACACTATTCCTCCCACTGACACCAAAAATGAGGCCCCCCCCCATCAGTCTGTCGGCGGGCACAACTGGTGCACTTACCCCATCTATGCGACGCTCTCCCTGTCCCCTGCTCTCAAAAGGTGATGGCTCTGGCTTCCGTTTCCTCCCTCCTTCTGGGCGACCAAAAGGGGGTCTTCTCTTTTCGGCCAATCAGAAAACGTGTCTCACACCCGCTTCTGATTGGCCAGATTCAGGATCAGTGTTACAACATCGGTTATTCATTCGCTGTTGTAACACCTGGGTGGGCTCATGGTGCAGGGCTCTGCGCCACTATCCCACGTATTCTGAAGCTGATTAGCAACTATGGCTCTAATCAGGTGCTTAAAAAAAAAAACACCCTGCCGCTTTAATTCGGACGCCCGGCATCCTGAAAAGGGCCGGACACCTGAATAGGGGGTGGCAGCGGCGGCCGTGGAAAGAAACCTCTGTATATGACGCTGGACATGTGAACTCAACTTCTTTGGTCAGCCATGGCGAGGCCTGTTCTGAGTGAAACCTGTCCTGTAAGAGCCCTTTCACACCAAAAACGCCTAAAGCGGAGCGTTAAAATAGCGGTAAAACACTGCGTTTTTACAGCGATTTTACCGCGTTTTTACAGCATTACAGGTTTCAATTCATTTCAATGGAGAGGGGTGTTTTTGGGCGTTTTTGGAGCGTTTTAATAGCGCTATTTTTACCGCGAAAACGCAGCAAAAACGCACCAGTGTGAAAGGGCTCTTATACCTCTGTATGGTCTTGGCCACCGTGCTGCAGCTCAGTTTCAGGGTCTTGGCAATCTTCTTATAGCCTAGGCCATCTTTATGTAGAGCAACAATTATTTTATTCAGATCCTCATGCCGCGTACACACAATAATTTTTCGGGTTGTAAAAAATGATTTTTTTTTTTATGTCATTAAAAACGATCGTGTGTGGTCCAAAAAAATAATTCGAACATGCTCTATTTTTTCTGTTTTTCGGGTTGTAAAAAATAGTCGCGTATGGGCTTTAACGACGTGAAAAATCAGCGCATGCTCAGAAGCCAGTTATGAGACGGGAGCGCTCGTTCTGGTAAAACTACCGTTCATAATGAAGTAAGCACAATCATCATACTGTAACAGATAACAGACACACAAAATCAGCTAAAGCAGCCCAAAGGGTGGCGCCATCCGCATGGAACTTCCCCTTTAGGCCCCATACACACGACCAAACATGCCTGCTGAAACTGGTCCGCGGTCGTGTGTAGGCACGATGTTCGGTCGTGTGTAGGCCCGAGCGTGCAGGATTCCAGCAAACATTTGCCCGCCGGGCCTTTTTCCAGCGGGCAAATATTCCTGGACTTGTTTTAAAACAGTCCGCTGGAATCCTGCCCGCTCGGACATGTTCGGTCGTCTGTACAGACCTACCGTACATGTCCGAGCACCCGCCATCCCTCGCATGCGTCGAATGACTTTGATGCATGCGTGGAAGCATTTAACTGGCAGGCCCGCCCACGTCGCCGCGTCATTGACGCGGCGACACCGCGGACACGCCCCGCGTATTGTTTACGCGCGACTTTCTGTACGATGGTTAGTACAGCCATCGTACAGAAAGCCCCGGGCAGACATGTACGGTGAAAACGGTCCGGCGGACCAGTTTCATCGTACATGTTTGCCCGTGTGTACACGGCCTAATAGTGCCGTCGTACGTGTTGTACGTCACCGCGCTTTGCTAGAGCATTTTTTTTTTCACGATCGTGTGTAGGCAAGGCCGTTTTAATGATCGGGTTGAAAAAAACGTTGTTTTTTTCTAGAGCCTGAAAAACGTTGTTTTTTACAACCCGAAAAATGATCGTGTGTACGCGGCATCAGAGTTCTTTGCCATGAGGTGCCATGTTGAACTTGCAGTGACCAGTATGAGAGAGTGAGAGCGATAACACCAAATTTAACACACCTGCTCCTCATTCACACCTGAGACCTTGTAACACTAATGGTAATGGAGGGAAAATTGTTAATTGGGCCCAATTTGGACATTTTCACTTAGGGGTGTACTCACTTTTGTTGCCAGTGGTTTAGACATTAATGGCTGTGTGTTGAATTATTTTGAGGGGACAGCAAATGTACACTGTTATACAAGCTGTACACTCACTACTTTACATTGTAGCAAAGTGTAATTTCTTCAGTGTTGTCACATGAAAAGATAGAAAAAAATATTTACAACAATGTGAGGGGTGTACTCACTTTTGTGAGATACTGTAGGCGAACATAGAGGGACGTTTAGGGGCAAAAAAAGTCAAACACAGCTTCAGTGTGCATGAGGCCTTACAGGGGGTGGTAAAAACGCCACCTAACCACGTGTCTAAAGACCTCGGGCTAGATTCAGCATTGAATTACGCCGGCGTATCTATAGATACGCCGCGTAAATTCAAAGCTGCGCCGGCGTATCTTCTTTCTGTATTCAGAAAGCAAGATACGCCGACATTAGCCTAAGATCCGACTGGCGTAAGTCTCTTACACCGTCGTATCTTAGGGTGCATATTTACGCTGGCCGCTAGGTGGCGCTTCCGTCGTTTTCGGCGTAGAATATGCAAATGACCTAGATACGCCGATTCACAAATTTACGTACTGCCCGGCGCTATTTTTTTACGTAGTTTACGTGAGGCTTTTTCGGCGTAAGGTTGCTCCTGCTATTATGAGGCGTATGCAATGTTAAGTATGGACGTCGTTCCTGTGTCGAAATTTGAAAATTTTACGTCGTTTGCGTAACTCGTCTGTGAATGGGGCTGGACGTAATTTACGTTCACGTCGAAACCAATGACGTCCTTGCGGCGTACTTTGGAGCGATGCACACTGGGAAATTCCACGGACGGCGCATGCGACGTTCTGGGAAAAACATGAATCACGTCGGTTTACCAAAAATTTACATAAAACACGCCCCCTCATCCTCGTTTGAATTACGCGCGCTTACGCCGGCCCCATTTACGCTACGCCGCCGTAACTTAGGAGGCAAGTGCTTTGTGAATACAGCACTTGCCTCTCTGACTTACGGCGGCGTAGCGTAAATATGATACGCTGCGCCGCCATAACAATGCGCGCCCCTACCTGAATCTAGTCCCTCATTGTTCAGGTTCGGGAACCAGCTGTCAGAATACAGGAATAGGAAGATTTCTCCATCCACTCTGTTTAGGAACCTATTCAATGCCCATGGAAGTCTATATGGAAGTCTATATGGAAGTCTATATGGAAGTCTATATACAGTATGTGTATGGCTTACTTAGTAAATAAACAGTACAGACTGTAAGCTGTGTGACCAGGTGACCAGGTGACCAGGTCTGGTTAAAAAGGAATCGAGATCGAGTTGATTCTGATCTCCTTCTAGCAGTAACTTCCCAGGAATATCATGTGTGCTGCTGCAATGGAAATCATTCACAGTTCTGTGTGGCTGAGCAAACATATTTGTAATGGTATGAGTCCAATTGTTGGTATTTCAGGTTACATGGAAGCTCTAGGCAAGCAATGCAAACAAAGCACAAGCCTGCCAAGTGCGAGTGTGATCACATATTTTCCAGGTGAGACCGATGGCCAACAAACCATTTAAAGGGACCTTATGATTATAGGAGTGGTTAAGTCAAGAAGGAATATTTTGCATTTAAACTCATATAAATGTAGCACCCCTGGAGGCATGGTGGTACCCCCAGAGATAGGGTGGGCTAACATTTTACCTTGGGTAGATTCAGAGCTTTTTTTCTCAGAAAATAGGTGCAGGAACTCAACCACGACCCCGTTCAGATTTCACAAACAGTAGAAGGGTCTTAAAGGGGCATTAAATACCAGGATTGCATTACATACAGAGTGCAGAGTTCAGGGGGGTTACACACAGAGTGCATAGCTGTCACTTGTAAACACAGAAACCAGACTTCTGTGTTTACAAGTGATTGTGGTGAGCAGGCACCAAAGGGTCTGAGCCAGAGGTGGTATAACTGAGTTCCCCCAAGTTCCCCCTGAAAAAAAGCCCTGGGTAGATTACTTAGTGGGACATGTGGACAGATAAGTGGATAGTCACATTTAGATAAAACACACACTCACAGTTCATGGTAGAGATGGTTGGGGTTGTAGATGCTAAGGACTTTGAGGGAACAGCACAGGAAAATTACCTTTAAGCTTAGACCAACACTCTGGTGGTAGAACTCATCACATTCATCATCGGTAGAAACAGCATCCTTTTTTTACAGAAGAGTCAACCAACTTCCATGGAACTCTATCCTGTTCCCAAACTTCTGCAGGAGTGTTAACCAGCCTCCATGGGACTCCATCCTACTTCTTCTGTAGAAGAGTCAACCAAATTCCATGGAAATCCATCCTGTTCCCCATCCCCTGCAGGAGAGCCAACCAACCTCTATGAGACTCCATCCTGTTCACAAACTTCTGCAGGAGAGCCAACCAACCTCTACGGGACTCCATCCTGTTCACAAACTTCTGCAGGAGAGTCAACCAGCATCCATGGGACTCTATCTTGTTTCCAATCCTTTGCAGGAGAGCCAACCAACCTCTACGGGACTCCATCTTGTTTCCAATCCTCTGCAGGAGAGCCAACCAACCTCTACGGGACTCCATCCTGTTGCCAATATTCTGCAGGAGAGCCAACCAACCACTACGGGACTCCATCCTGTTCCCAATATTCTGCAGGAGAGTCAACCAACCAATACGGGACTCCATCCTGTTCCCAATATTCTGCAGGAGAGTCAACCAACCACTACGGGACTCCATCCTGTTCCCAATATTCTGCAGGAGAGGCAACCAACCTCTACGGGACTCCATCCTGTTCACAAACTTCTGCAGGAGAGTCAACCAGCATCCATGGGACTCCATCTTGTTTCCAATCCTCTTCAGGAGAGCCAACCAACCTCTACGGGACTCCATCTTGTTTCCAATCCTCTGCAGGAGAGCCAACCAACCTCTACGGGACTCCATCCTGTTGCCAATATTCTGCAGGAGAGCCAACCAACCACTACGGGACTCCATCCTGTTCCCAATATTCTGCAGGAGAGTCAACCAACCAATACGGGACTCCATCCTGTTCCCAATATTCTGCAGGAGAGTCAACCAACCACTACGGGACTCCATCCTGTTCCCAATATTCTGCAGGAGAGCCAACCAACCTCTACGGGACTCCATCCTGTTCACAAACTTCTGCAGGAGTGTTAACCAGCCTCCATGGGACTCCATCCTACTTCTTCTGTAGAAGAGTCAACCGAATTCCATGGAAATCTATCCTGTTCCCCATCCCCTGCAGGAGAGTCAACCAACCTCTATGAGACTCCATCCTGTTCACAAACTTCTGCAGGAGAGCCAACCAACCTCTACGGGACTCCATCCTGTTCACAAACTTCTGCAGGAGAGTCAACCAGCATCCATGGGACTCTATCTTGTTTCCAATCCTTTGCAGGAGAGCCAACCAACCTCTACGGGACTCCATCTTGTTTCCAATCCTCTGCAGGAGAGCCAACCAACCTCTACGGGACTCCATCCTGTTGCCAATATTCTGCAGGAGAGCCAACCAACCACTACGGGACTCCATCCTGTTCCCAATATTCTGCAGGAGAGTCAACCAACCAATACGGGACTCCATCCTGTTCCCAATATTCTGCAGGAGAGCCAACCAACCTCTACGGGACTCCATCCTGTTCACAAACTTCTGCAGGAGAGTCAACCAGCAACCATGGGACTCCATCTTGTTTCCAATCCTCTTCAGGAGAGCCAACCAACCTCTACGGGACTCCATCCTGTTGCCAATATTCTGCAGGAGAGCCAACCAACCTCTACAGGACACCATCCTGTTCCCAATATTCTGCAGGAGAGCCAACCAACCTCCATGAGAACCCATCCTGTTCCCAGTCTTCTGCAGGAGAGTCTACCAAACTCTTACTTGCACATTATCAAATACTTACCTTGGACAAAGCCTTTTAGCGTTGCGCTGTCACCGCTGAGAGGGCTGATATTTTCCAACGGTCTTTTTTATGGGTTTGTGTGCTCGGGCTATGTGGTTGGCCGGAGGCCGCGCTGACGTCACTCCCGGGCATGCACACGGGAGCCCTCAGTTCCGCCACAAAGCTCTGAAAGTCCGACACGGTATGTCGCACCTTCAGAGCGATTGTGCCGGTAACGTCAGCGGCTGCATCCAGGGTGAATATCTCCTAAACAGTACAAATTTAGGAATTATTCCTTTTAGGTCTTATTATAGGCTTACCTGTATACAGTGGTGGCTGGTGCTCAACATTTTTAAGGGGGCGCAAACAAACTGAACATTTTTGAATAAAAAACCATCAATTGCAGCCTCACTGTGCCATTGTGTCATTATACTGCAGCTGGTTGGCACGCCTGCGCAAATCGCCGTAGGTGTACGTCGGTCGCTTTAAGAGCAATAGCAGGCCTGTGGTAGCCAGTGGCCGCGATGTTAGCTCCTCAGAGAGCCATAACGTGGAGTTGCCAATGTAAACAGACAAATCCCCATTCTGACAGGAGAGGAGAGAGAGAGATCTTCTGTTCCTAGTGATCAGGACCAGCAATCCCTCTGTACTTCAAGTCAGTCCCCTCCCTCCACAGTTAGAAACACCTCCTAGGGAACACATTTAATCCCTTGATTGCCCCCTAGTGTTAATCAGTGGATTTTTATAGCTGTGATCGCTGTATAAATATCAATGGTCCCAAAAAAATGTCAATAGTGTCCAATCTGTCCGCCGAAATGTTGTAGTCCCGCTAAAAATCCCTGATCGCCGCCATTACTAGTAAAAAAATAAAATAAATAAATCTATTTTGTATACGCTATAACTTTTGTGCAAACCAATCAATAAACGCTTATTGCAAATTTTTTTTTACCAGAAATACATATCGGCCTAAACTGATGAAGACATTTTTTTTGTATTTGTTTTACTAAAAATACGTAAAAGAATACATATTATTTTTTTTTCCTATTTTTTGGGGGGATATTTATTTTAGCAAAAACATTTTTTTTTTTTCAAATTTTTTTTTTAAAGTGCAAAAAATAAAAAAAGCAGAGGTGATCAAATACCAAAAGAAAGCTCAATTTGAGGTGAAAAAATATATACATTTTGTTTGGGTACAACATCACACGACCGCGCAATTGTCAGTTAAAGCAGCGCAGGGCCATATCGCAAACATGGCCTGGTCAGTATGGGGGTAAATCCTTCCTGGGCTGAGGTGGTTAAGTTTGAAATTTAGCTTTAAATGACATCCTCTGTCCTATTGATTTTTTTTCTCTCTTTTTATTACGGCTTACAACATTTTTTGCAGGCGCCCATGTTAGCTTGTTGCCAGAGGTTTCGTTTTAATTTTTTTTTTTTTCGTTTTCTGTCTTTGTGCCAAGGCAGCTGCTTTTTAAACTCAAATAGATGGATTGTTACAAAATAACTATTGTGGCAAATAAAGCTGCCGAATGAACTTTGGGCCAACTCTTCGGCGGGGCCCTTTTTTGCATTCTAAAAATTCCAATTAATATGCATTAACAAGCGCGCTTTTCTGGAAATTGCAGGGAGAAGCGGATTCAACAGATGTCAGGATGACATCATGGAGAGAAGGAATGCATTGTTCCGCTGAATGGGTTAATTATCCATGCCTGTTTTGGTCACTTAGAAGCTTCTCTCCGGGCTCCAGCCAACAACTGGTCGAAGAAGGTAATTAGGCCTACGCCACGCTCAAAGTTCAACTCTTGTTGGCAGGCAGAAGGCGGCTTCGCGGGGCTGTTTCCTCTCCGGGTCCTAACAAAAAAAAAGCCTCGCCATCAGATTACCTTGGCCGGGCTCCAATGCTGCATGTCGTTTGCCTGCTGCGTTTGCCATGGAAACAAGAGGTGGTGCGATGCCAACTCAGCAGCTGGTAGATGGATGGTGAATTATCCGCCAGAATGACTGGCTGCTAAATACTGTACGGTGACATCTTCACATCAGTTCCGGAGAAATAATAATCTCACGTATTAAATCTGAGATAATAAAACCGGGAAAACCTTGAATTTTTACTCCCTCTGCGGCCTGATGTCGTTTACTGTCTGTTTGTTAAAGGAAAACACCCTGCAATACGTAGAATTCAGTCCTATCTGTAAAGTAAATATGGTTATTAAAAGCGGAGATAAAGTCCCTAAATAAAAACTTGCCAGGAGGTGGATTTTCTGGCAGGAGAGGCATGCAGTCTCTTCTTATGAAGAAAACTTCCTTCTCGTGTTCTTAGCAATATTCTATTACTTTTAATTAGCTGTGTACATTCCTGGTTCATTCACCTGTAAGATGCCAAGAATGAAGTCAGAGCAATGCAACTTTTGGGAGCACCCACAGTCCAATGGCGGATCGAGGGGCGGATCGAGGCAATTGCCCCCCCGAGACAATCATGATACATTGGCTTTAAAAAAAAAAAAAAATTATATTTTGCAGTGCCTGCAGCTGCCGCTGCCGAGTCTCTCACTCTCTCTCTGTCATCACCAGGGCCGATCTGGCACAGCCCGGTAGGCTGCCTGTCCTGAGGCTGCTTTGAGCTGTAGCTGACTGCAGTGCTCCCCCTCTCTCCTGCGTGTATGACACCGGGCATCTCTCGCTGTGTGTGAGAGCTGGGTCTGTGTTCGGCTGTGCTGTCTGTGCTAGACCTGCTCATGTGATAGTAGATGGAGATGGAACACTGATTAAATCAATGTTTTGTCTATCACACAAGCCCGTCTAGGGGGGGACCTTGCTAGAGCACACTGCCCTGCCGAACACAGACCTACAGCTCCTATTTGTTCCATGACACGCGTCGGGAGAGGAGATACCTGCTGTGTGTGATCGAGGCAATGCCATGGTGAGTGCCATGCACAGTGAGGCTTCATTCATATACAAAAGTGGGGCTGCATTAATATACAAAGTGGGGCTGCATTCATATACAAAGTGGGGCTGCATTCATATACAAAAGTGGGACTGCATTCATAGACAAAGTGGGACTGCATTAATATACAAAAGTGGGGCTGCATTAATATACAAAAGTGGGGCTGCATTCATATACAAAGTGGGGCTGCATTAATATACAAAGTGGGGCTGCATTCATATACAAAGTGGGGCTGCATTCATATACAAATTGGGGCTGCATTAATATACAAAAGTGGGACTGCATTCATAGACAAAAGTGGGACTGCATTCATAGACAAAATGGGGCTGCATTCATAGACAAAAGTGGGGCTGCATTTATATACAAAAGTGGGGCTGCATTTATATACAAAAGTGGGACTGCATTTATATACAAAAGTGGGACTGCATTTATATACAAAAGTGGGGCTGCATTTATATACAAAAGTGGGACTGCATTTATATATACAGTGGGGCTGCATTTATATACAAAAGTGGGACTGCATTTATATACAAAAGTGGGGCTGCATTCATATACAAACGTGGGACTGAATTTATATACAAAAGTGGGACTGAATTTATATACAAAAGTGGGACTGCATTTATATACAAAAGTGGGGCTGCATTTATATACAAAATTGGGACTGCATTAATATACAAAAGTGGGGCTGCGTTCATATGTACAGTGAGGCTGCAATGATGGGCACTGATGAGGCTGCATTGATCTCTTGTACCATGTCTTCAGTCTCTGACCATCTCTTGTACCATGTCTCCAGTCTCTGACCATCCCTTGTACCATGACCATCCCTTGTACCACGTCTGCAGTCTCTGACCATCCCTTGTACCATGTCTTCAGTCTCTGACCATCTCTTGTACCATGTCTCCAGTCTCTGACCATCACTTGTACCATGACCATCCCTTGTACCATGTCTGCAGTCTCTGACGATCCCTTGTACCATGTCTGCAGTCTCTGACCATCTCTTGTACCATGTCTGCAGTCTCTGACCATCTCTTGTACCATGTCTGCAGTCTCTGACCATCTCTTGTAGCATGTCTACAGTCTCTGACCATCTCTTGTACCATGTCTGCAGTCTCTGACCACCCCGTGTACCACGTCTGCAGTCTCTGACCATCTCCTGTATCATGTCTGCATTCTCTGACCATCTCTTGTACCACGTCTGCAGTATCTGACCATCTCTTGTACCACATCTGCAGTCTCTGACCATGTCTTGTACCACGTCTGCAGTCTCTGACCATCTCTTGTACCATGTCTGCAGTCCCTGACAATCGTCTACAAACTATGGGATAGATTTATGGCATTTATATTTAAATATTTTTTACTAGTAATGGCGGCGATCATTGATTTTTTAGGGGTACTGCAACATTGCAGCGGACACACCGGACACCTAATTGATTTCTGTAAGCAACACCTTATTTTCTGGCAGTGCCCCTCCCGAGACTAGACTCTGGATCCGCCCTTGCCGCAGTCTGGGCCGTCTTTACGGCAGGGCAAAAAGGACAGCTGCCCTTGGCCCTGTCATTATTGTGGGGCCCAAATCAGCTGCCCCATACTTGCCAACTATCCCAGTTTAAATTCCCTCATCCCTTGAGGTTTTAGTCCAGTGCTGTGTCCTGATATCTCAGTGTGAATTTCTGTTACTTAATGCTGCCCTTAAAGCATTAAGGTAAAAATCTCGTACCTAGAACCACTTTAACTTTTGAACTAGGCTCTCCTCAATATCCACCCCCGGGTTTTGCCATCTACTGAGTGTTCTCCAAAAGACCACCAAAGAGGTAGCAGCACGAAACCAGAACAAGGTCCATCTACAATGGCAGAGCTGGAAGACAATGGACCCTAAAGAAGAACAAGAGAAGGTATCAGCGGCCGTTGAGGGAGGACTTTTTAGCGGGCAGATGAAAATCTATTTTTTTAAATGAAAGAATACATTTAAATTGTTGAGTACCTTTTAAAAACTTTGGAAAAAGAAAGCGAAGCCCCTTTCAAACACAGCAGAGCCTCCCTCACATCAGTGATCCTATGGCATTGTCCCTATACAGCAGGTTAAGTCTTACATAAGTATCCACATCAGAGACCCCATTACAATAGTGTCCCCATTTAAGTCCCCCTTACATAAGTGTCCCTATAAGATTTCCCCTTACATCAGTGTCTCAATCAAAATCCCCCCTTACATCAAAGCCCCTCCTAACACCAGAGATCTCTGTACAACAGTGTTTCCATCAGAGCCCCCCTTACATCAGTGTCCCTATAAGGTTTCCCCCTTACATCAGTGTCCCTGTCAGAGTCCCTCCTTACTGCAGGGCCCCCATCATTGTCCAGTCTTACATCAAAGCCACTCCTAACTAAGGGATGAGCCGAACACCCCCCTGTTCGGTTCGCATCAGAACTTGCGAACACACCAAATGTTCGTGTGAACTTTAGAACCCCGTTAAAGTCTATGGGACTCGAACATATGAAATCTAAAGTGTTAATTTTAAAGGCTAATATGCAAGTTATTGTCCTAAAAAGTGTTTGGGGACCTGGGTCCTGTCCCAGGAAACATGTATCAATGCAAAAAAAAAGTTTTAAAAACGGCCGTTTTTTTCAGGAGCAGTGAATTTAATAATGCTAAAAGTGAAACAATAAAAGTGCAATATTACTTTAAATTTCGTACCTAGGGGGGGTGTAAAGTCATCATGTGAAAAAGCGCATGTTTCCCGTACATAGAACTGTCTCTGCACAAAGTGTAATTTCTGAAAGAAAAAAAGGAATTTAAAACCGGCTTTGCGGCTCTAATGAATTGTCGGCTCTGGCAATTCAGAGATGATTCATTCATAAAAAAAAAAAAAAAAATGCATATTAGCCTTTAAAATGAACACTTTAGACAAGTTCGTAGCTGCAATGCAATGGAGGCGGAGGACAGCATGACAGGGTGTAGGGAACTTAGGTGTAGAAAGGGTTAAAGTTAGAGGGGGTGGTTAATAGGATCCTAGAAATTAACTATTGGAGGAGGTGAGGAGAGGGGGAGGAGAGTTCAGTGAGCTAGGTGATGCTGGAGGAGGGGCAGCATCAGTCCGGGGGAAGAAGCAAGGAGAGAAGTCCTGCAGCCTGTCTGTGTATCGGGTCAGCGCTCTGGGTCATCTGTGGAAAAGGCAAGGAAGGGAAGAAAAATGTCAGAGGTAGCCGGGTTGTTAGCGCAGCTTCAAGCTGTTGCGGAGGTCCACGGCGCGGACTGGCTGCAAAGCCAGATCACCGCCACTCTGCGGGGGGTGCAGCAGGCCCCGGTCGGGTCTAGGCCTGCTTCAACGCGCGCGAGGCGGTCGATACCGCCGGAGCGCTTTAGCCCAGATAATACCCCCAGGTCACAGCGTCGGGTGCGGAGTCCCAGTAGGCCCCCGTCGGGCCCCCCCGCCAAGCAATCTCAGTCTGCCACTGCACGGGCGGGGGGCGGGGGGGCGGGAAGCGCGCAGCGCGGGGGAGCCTCTCGGGTGCCCAGGCCTACCTCCCCTGTGTTGGTGCAGGCCCAGATTCACATGGCTGTCCCCGGTGGCGATGTTCCGGTCGGGGGGGCGGCCCGGCGTGGGAAGGACCCTCAGACAGGCGCCGGCCTAGCTCGGTCCACAGGCGGCGGCCTCGCACGCGGTGGGGATGCGTTCAGGGATGCAGATGGAGCGACACCAGGCCAGTCACGTCAGTCGGGAGGTCCCGCCTCCAGGCACCGTTCGGAGTCTGGGAGGGTTGACCGGAGGGGCAGTGGTGCTCAGGCTGCAGCCGCAGTGCTGAGGGATGATCTGATTGAAGAGTTCAGCAGCGATGGAGACGAGAGCCCTCGGGGGGTGGTGGCTCCCATACCTGTCACAACGCCAGCTGTGTCCAGAGGTCGGGGAAGGAGTGAGGAGGTTCGTCAACGACCACACGGGCAGGCGGCGACCGGTTCCAGCAGCAGTGAAGAGGGGGAGCTGCCGGAGGACCCCGCGGAGGATGGACGTTATGGGAACCTGTCGGCTGGAGGACCTTCACGGCCGCGCCGAACCGGTAAGACTACATCTAATGTGGTTGCGGGGGGTAGGGGTGGGGTTAGTGCGCAGGACATTAGTGGGGGGGTGGCGGTGCTTAGTCCCTCAGGGGAGGGGGGTGTGTGGGATGCCTTACGGGAATTGTTACGTAGGCTAGATGGGGGTGCTCCTCAGGTTGCGAGCCCGCTGGGTCCTTGGGTCCCCCCGGTGCCAGTACCCCCCCTCCCGGTTCCTGCCCCCGCCGTTCAGGCGCTGACAGCGGTAGTTGTCCCTCCCCCGGTGCCGGCGAATCCAGGGACAGGCGTGGCAGGGACACAGACGGACAAGGACGGCGTGGGAACGGCGGCGGAACGCAAGGACAAAGACAAGGACAAGGACGGGGACAAGGTGCGGCTGGATGACGCGGCTAGGGGGGAAATTTACATTTGCTTTGAAGGGCCGTTGGGTGCCCATCTTAAGCCAGAGGTGAGGGAGAAAATTCAGAAGGACGAGTTTGTGGAAATATTTTCCCTGCTCCCGTTGGAAAAATTTCACCTCGACCGGGTGAAGCCGGACGAGAGCAAAAAGGATGAGGAAGAAAAACGTCGGTATAGGCTCATTCCGCGGACGTTTACGAATTGGCTACAGGCGTTTGCGATTATGGCTAGCGTGATCGGGGAAAAGGCCCCCGAGAAATGCACGGCCCTATTCTGTTACCTTGATGCCATTCACGAAGCGCATAGGGTGTACGGGGGTCTGGCGTGGTTGAGGTATGACGAACAGTTTCGTCAGCGCAGGGCGGTGCGTCCCTCCATCCGCTGGGACCATAAGGACATTAGCCTGTGGATGAGGTTGATGACCTCGACCAGGGCGGCGGGCCAGTCCTTTCCTGGGGGGGCCGGCGGCGCTTCCTCCGCGGGATCGCCGGCCCTCAAAAAGAAAGGGGTGTGCTGGCAGTTCAACGACGGAACCTGTCGTTTTGGAGGATCATGCCGCTTCAAGCACGAGTGCTCAGGGTGTGGTGGGTCGCACGCGTTCAATAGGTGTTTCAAACAGGGGAAGCGGGCCGGAGATGGCGCGGGAAAAGGGAATGACGCCGGTGAGACTGGAAAGGATGCTGCCTTTTCTAAGTAAGTATCCGGACAGGGCGGCGGCGCGTTTGCTAGAGCAGGGGTTCGGGGAGGGTTTCGTGATTCCGAGTTCGTTGGCGGAGGTCCCTCCGGTGGCGGACAATTTGCGGTCAGCTCTGCGACATCCGGGGGTGGTGTCGGCTAAGCTGGCCAAGGAGGTGGCGCTCGGCCGGATGGCCGGCCCGTTTCGGGAACCACCTGTGGGGGGTTTGGTGGTGTCCCCGTTGGGCGTAGTTCCGAAGAAGGAAGTGGGTCAATTTCGGATGATACATCATCTGTCGCACCCAAAAGGGGGGTCGGTCAACGATGGTATTGATCCGCAGAGTTGTGCGGTTACCTATACATCATTTGATGCGGCGGTGTCTTGGGTTAGAAAGTACGGGAAAGGGGCTTTGATGGCAAAGACGGATGTGGAATCCGCCTTCAGGCTGTTACCGGTGCACCCCACTAGTTTGCGTTTGCTGGGGTGCCACTGGCAGGGGGAGTATTTTGTTGATCGTTGCCTGCCGATGGGTTGTTCCATATCGTGCGCTTTGTTTGAGACGTTTAGCTCGTTCTTTGAATGGGCGGTCAGGGAAGTGGCGGGGGTGAATTCCGTCATCCACTATTTGGATGACTTCCTGTGCATAGGACCCCCGGACTCCCGCTGTTGCGGGGTTCTGTTGGGTACGGTACAGTATTTGGCGGACCGTTTTGGGATCCCCTTGGCCCCCGACAAAACGGAGGGCCCTGCGTCTGAGCTGGTGTTCTTGGGGATCACCATTGACTCGGTGGCGATGGAATGTAGGCTACCAGAGGATAAGGTGTTGGCTTTGAGGAGGGAGGTCAGTGAGGCCCGGGTGAAGCGGAAGATTCGATTGAGGGAGCTCCAATCCTTGTTGGGGAAGTTAAATTTCGCGTGTCGGATTATTCCCATGGGACGCATTTTCAGCCGAAGGCTTTCAGGGGCCACGGCAGGGGTCCGGGTGCCAAACCATTTTGTGCGCCTGACCAATGAACTGAGAGACGATCTGAGGGTTTGGGGAACGTTCCTGGACTCTTTCAATGGTCGTTCGATGTGGCAGACGGGGCCGGTCAGCAACGCCGACCTGGCTCTATTTACCGATGCGGCGGGGTCAGTGGGCTATGGGGCCTATTTCAACGGACGGTGGAGCGCGGAGCCCTGGCCGGAGTCTTGGAGGGCAGCAGGGTTCCTCCGGAACCTGGTGCTGCTGGAGTTGTTCCCCATCGTGGTGGCGATGGAATTGTGGGGGGAGTTCTTCAGGAATAAAAAGGTGCGCTTCAATTGCGACAACATGGGGGTGGTGTGGGCGATCAACAGCATATCGGCATCCTCGCCCCCGGTGATTAGGTTACTGCGGTACTTGGTACTTAAGTGTCTCAAAGTGAATGCCTTGATATATGCGGTGCACATTCCTGGGGTGGATAACAGATTGGCGGATGCTTTATCTCGTTTCCAGTGGGCGGAATTCCGGATCCTGGCGCCAGGGGCAGAGGGGCAGGGGGAACCCTGTCCTCAGAAGTTGTGGGACATTGCACTGGAGTCGCCGCAGGATTGATTCGGCAGTCGATCAGCGAGGGAACGTGGCGAGCTTACTCTAAGGTGTGGCAGGAATGGTCCGCACTGAGGGAGGAGGTAGGAGGGTCGGAAGATCCAGAAGACCTGCAGTCGTTGGTCTTATACTTTGTGTGCTGCAATTACGAGAGGGGAACCTCGGGTGGCGCCATTAGCAAAAAGATGGCGGCATTGGCTTTTTTATTTCAGATGGCGGGCCTCAGGGATTTTACAAAATCCTTTGTGGTGCGCAGGGTGTTAAAGGGATACAGGAAGGGCAGTACTACACGGGATTCCAGGCGTCCGGTGTCGTTCGCGGTCCTGGGTACGGTATTGGGGAAGTTGGAAAAGGTTTGTGCATCGCTTTATGAGCAGATACTTTTTCGGGCTGTTTTCGTTCTGGCCTTTTTTGGGGCGTTCAGGGTGGGGGAATTAGTTTCCCCCTCCAAGGTGGTGGGGGGAGGACTACGAATGCAGGACGTTAGGTGCCTGGAGGAATCGGTGGTGATTTGGCTTAGCCGTTCAAAGACGGATCAACTAGGTAGGGGCGTAAAAATAGAGTTGTTCCGGGGGAATTGTCCACTAACGTGCCCGGTTGAGGTGGTAAGGCGGTTTTTGGGCGTTCGTCCACAAGGGGGGGAGGCTCTGTTCATCCATCAAAAAGGGGAATGTTTGTCTCGGTTCCAGTTTACGGCGGTGTTCCGGAAATGTCTGAAGGAGGGGGGTCTAGTCCCGGGAGAATATTCGGCGCATTCGTTTCGAATAGGGGCAGCAACGGAAGCGGCAAGGGGAGGCCTGCCTGCAGATTCTGTAAAGCGGATTGGCAGATGGGAGTCTAATAGATATAAACTGTATGTACGGCCTCATTTGTTGTAAACAATGAGGTATCGGTGGTTGACAATGCTGATGTTAATGTTTTCGGGGGGTTTGTTTTTGGTCCTGTTGGGTATTGTTTTTCTCTTTTATGTCTTTACAGATCCCCAAGGTTGTCTGATTTGGATCCTAGGACATTCATTTGTGTTTTGGGGGGCAAGAAGGGCGGATGTCAAGCCTGGGGGGAGACAGCTGGGGGTGCCCAGGGAGGAAGGAAGGGTACGATGGATAGGGATTAGGGGTCTCATGTGGCAGAAGGTGTTACCCGAAGTTCACAGGGGGGCTAGCTTAGACAGGGCCCCGGACATTTTGGTGATACATGCGGGGGGGAATGATTTGAGCGTCCGGCCGATGCGCCAGGTGATCAAAGACATACAATGGGATATACGCCGACTGCGGGCCTCTTTCCCTGACCTGATCATTGTTTGGTCAGATATTGTGGCTCGCATGGCCTGGAGGGAGGCTAGGTCATTGGAGCGTTTGGATAAGGCCCGGATAAAGGTGAACAGAGAAGTGGGCAGGTTTGTGGTGCAGCAAGGTGGGATAGCGGTTCGCCATTCAGATTTAGAAGTTGAGACTTGGAGGTACCTGAGGGGGGACGGGGTTCATCTCAACCCGATCGGGATCGATCTTTGGGCTCTGGGATTGGAGGAGGGCGTTAGGAGGGCTTTCCTGGTGTGGCGGCGGGCCCAAGTGTGAGGTGGTCCCACTTGTGCCGCGGTGGCGGTGGGTTCCCCTGCCGTTTGGTAGAAATAGACGGTGGTTAGGTAAAAACGGTGGGGGGGCATAGTTACAGGGATGGTGTCTGCCTTGGTGGTCTGGTGTCAGTCTGGACCACCAGGGGAGAAGTGGGTGGGTCTGTGGTCAGCTAGGTCTTCGAGTCGGTAGTCGCGACTGGGGACATGTCGTTAGCTAAGAGGGTACCACAGGCCCAAAAGAGTGATCAGGGGTTGTCAGGGGGACTGACAACCAAGGTATGGTTAAAAGGTTTAACAATTGAGGAATAGGTTAAATATTTAAAGTTGGGTGATATATATATGTATATGATGGTGTATATATATATATATATATACAGTTTTTGTATTTGTTAATAAAGGCCTACCAGGCCATTTTAAATCCAGCAGGTGTCAGTGTGATTATTGGGAAAGGTTTAATGTTAAGGGGTATATGCTTGTATTGGTTGGTGCGGTAAGTTATCCGGCTGCCCTAGTCAAGACAAGTTCGTAGCTGCAATGCAATGGAGGCGGAGGACAGCATGACAGGGTGTAGGGAACTTAGGTGTAGAAAGGGTTAAAGTTAGAGGGGGTGGTTAATAGGATCCTAGAAATTAACTATTGGAGGAGGTGAGGAGAGGGGGAGGAGAGTTCAGTGAGCTAGGTGATGCTGGAGGAGGGGCAGCATCAGTCCGGGGGAAGAAGCAAGGAGAGAAGTCCCACCCTCCCGCCCTAATTATAGGAGTTAGGTGGTTTTGACAGTACAGGATGGCGGTGGGTTCCCCTGCCGTTTGGTAGAAATAGACGGTGGTTAGGTAAAAACGGTGGGGGGGCATAGTTACAGGGATGGTGTCTGCCTTGGTGGTCTGGTGTCAGTCTGGACCACCAGGGGAGAAGTGGGTGGGTCTGTGGTCAGCTAGGTCTTCGAGTCGGTAGTCGCGACTGGGGACATGTCGTTAGCTAAGAGGGTACCACAGGCCCAAAAGAGTGATCAGGGGTTGTCAGGGGGACTGACAATCAAGGTATGGTTAAAAGGTTTAACAATTGAGGAATAGGTTAAATATTTAAAGTTGGGTGATATATATATGTATATGATGGTGTATATATATATATATATACAGTTTTTGTATTTGTTAATAAAGGCCTACCAGGCCATTTTAAATCCAGCAGGTGTCAGTGTGATTATTGGGAAAGGTTTAATGTTAAGGGGTATATGCTTGTATTGGTTGGTGCGGTAAGTTATCCGGCTGCCCTAGTCAAGATTTCTCCCATTGACTTTAACAGGGTGTTCCGCGGCTTTTCGAATTTGCCGCGAACACCCCTAATTGTTCGTTGTTCGCCGAACAGGCGAACAGGCAATGTTCGAGCCGAACATGAGTTCGACTCGAACTCAAAGCTCATCCTTACTCCTAACACCAGAGACCTCTGTACAACAGTGTTTCCATCAGATTCCCCCTTACATAAGTTTCCCCATCAGAGTCCTGCTTTACGTTGTTAGGAAAATATGGCTATACGCTACGCGTAATCCATATCTCCTGTGCTAATAATTAGCTATAGGAGGAGGTGCTGCTGGTTCCAATAGTAGTGGTGTTGGCCGCATCCCTGGTGTATAGGAAAAAGAGAGATACCCCCCAGATGGGACTTTAAAGGCCAAACCACAGTATAGGTATAAAAAATATATGTTTTATTCGGACAAAGTGAACCTGGCACAGAACGCACATAGAGCACCTAAGTACATAAAAACATAAAAAACATATTCCATAGCCATATGGAATCACCGAAAAATATATTAAAGCGTGTGCTGAGTGGCAAAAAGAAAAAACATAACACAATACAATACACAACAAAGAACTGTAACATCAAATACACTCTCCAAATGGTAGATAATGCCCATCTGGCTACAAACAGTCTGTAGCCAGAGACGAGGTGAAACGAAGCCGGGGATCAGGAACCAGAAGGAACGTCCGTAGCCGGGACGGTAACCAGGAACAAGCAGCACGATCACAGAAGGGGTAACAGACGAGAGGCCCAAGCGAGGAAATGCTGCAGCTGCCGTCATATATATATGCAGAGCAGCCAGCTCCTCCCAGTGGGAAGGAGGAGCCGCAGAGTGAGGCAGGTTACAAAAACCCCATGAAGCAAGATGGCCGCCAGCACATGTCAGTGATGAGAAGCCTGCAAAGAGGTAAGACCGTGACAGTACCTCCCCCTCAAGGGCCCCTCCTCCGCGGCGCAAAATACGGTTTCTGGGGAAAGCGCGCGTGGAAGGCTCGGAGGAGGGCAGGAGCATGGACATCTGCGGAAGGAACCTAGGAACGCTCCTCTGGACCATACCCACGCCAGTGGACCAAGAACTGCAACCGGCCACGGACCAAGAGTCCAGGATATTGCTCACCTCGTATTCTTCATGATTGCCCACCTGGACAGAACGAGGCCGAGGAACCGAGGAGGTGAAACAATTGCATATTAGTGGTTTCAACAGGGAAACGTGAAACACATTGGAAACCCGCATACCAGGTGGAAGCGCGAGAGCATAGGCAACTGGGTTCACCCTGCGGAGCACACGGAAGGGACCAACAAAGCGAGGAGCCAGCTTAGGAGTAGTCACTCGGAGGTTGAGATTGCGAGTGGACAACCATACACGATCTCCGACCTGGTAGGAAGGAGCAGGCAACTGTCTGCGATCAGCCTGGAGCTTCTGGCGCTGCGCAGAGACCCCGAGGGACCTCTGGATTTGTACCCATGAAGCACGTAGGGCAGAAAGGTGGTTCTCCACAGCCGGAACATCTTGGGGAGAGAATGACTCTGGTAATACGGCAGGTTGGAATCCATAATTGGCCATGAAGGGAGACATCCCAGAGGAAGAGTTAACTGCCATGTTCCTGGCAAACTCAGACCAAGGCAGAAGGTCAACCCAATCGTCCTGATGATCGGAGACATGGCAACGAAGGAATTGCTCCAGGGCTTAATTGGATCGCTCTGTGGCCCCATTGGACTGAGGGTGGTAAGCCGAAGAGAAGGAGAGTCGAATACCCAACTGAGAGCAAAAAGCACGCCAGAACCTGGACACAAACTGACTCCCTCGATCCGAAACTATCTCTTTAGGCAAACCGTGCAACCGGAAGACCTCCCTGGCGAAAACCGTGGCCAACTCCTGTGCAGTGGGTAACTTCTTGAATGGAACACAGTGGCACATTTTGGAGAACCGATCCACAATCATGAGAATGACCGTATGGCCTTGGGACACCGGAAGGTCCACAATGAAGTCCATTCCCAGGTGTGACCATGGGCGCTCCCCATTGGGAATGGGCTGTAGAAGTCCCAACGGAAGGTGCCGGGGGGATTTATTCTGGGCACAAACAGACCATGCCTCATATGCGGCAATTTCAGACCGTAGAGAAGGCCACCAGAACAAACGTGAGACAGCCCAGGACAGCTGATTCTTTCCAGGATGCCCCGCGGTCTTGGAGTTATGGCAGGTTTGCATCAACCGGGTACGCAACTTGTCAGGCACGAAACATCTACCATTGGGTCTCCCAGAGGGAGCACCGGATTGGGCCGCCAGAATCTGCTCAGAGGTCAAGCTGGTGCGGATGGCGGCCAGGATCTGATTTGGAGGTATGACTGAAGTCGATATCGAATCCTCCCTGGACAGCTCGGAGAATTGACATGATAAGGCATCCGCCCTGACGTTCTTGGAACCGGGTAAGTAGGAAACCACGTAATTAAAGCGTGACAGGAACAGAGCCCATCTGGCCTGATGGGGTGTCAATCTCTTGGCCTCCGAAAGGTACGTCAGATTCTTGTGGTCCGTCAGGATGAGAACCGGAACCACAGAACCCTCGAGCAAGTGCCTCCATTCTTTGAGAGCCTCCACGATAGCTAACAGCTCTCTGTCACCAATCTGGTAGTTGCACTCCGCGGGCGACAGTTTCCTGGAGTAGAACCCACAGGGAAGCAGAGGACCCTCTGGTGTCCGACGCTGAGACAGAAGGGCGCCTACTCCCATCTCAGACGCATCCACCTCAAGGACGAAGGGCAACCCAGGATTGGGATGAGACAGTATGGGAGCTGAAGCAAAGGCTGATTTTAGAGCCTCAAAAGCCAGGATGGCCTCGGCCGGCCAATCATGGGAATCACTGCCCTTCCTGGTCAGATCCGTGAGAGGCTTGGCCAGCATGGAGAAGTCCCTGATGAACTTCCGATAATAATTGGCGAAGCCGAAAAAGCGCTGCAGGGAACGAAGACCAGTGGGCTGTGCCATTGTAGGACTGCCGAAACCTTCTTAGGGTCCATGGAGAACCCCTCCGCGGAAATGATGTAACCTAAGAAGGTTACCTGGGACCGGTGAAATTCGCATTTCTCGAGCTTACAGAAAAGCTTGTTCTCTCGTAACCGTTGCAACACTCGCTTGACATCCGAAATGTGGACCTCCATGGATTCAGAGTAAACCAAGATATCGTCCAAATAGACCACTACACACTGCTGCAACAGGTCATGAAAAACATCATTGATAAATTCCTGAAAGACTGCGGGCGCATTGCACAACCCAAAGGGCATAACCAGCGGATTCGTAATGACCGGTCCTGGTGTTGAACGCGGTCATCCACTCATCACCCTCCCTGATCCTTACAAGGTTATATGCAGCCCTCAGGTCGAGTTTGGTAAAGACCGTAGCCCCCTTGAGACGGTCGAACAACTCGGAAATCAACGGAATCGGGTATGCATTCTTAATCGTGATGCTATTTAGGCCCCTATAGTCGATGCAAGGCCTCAATTCTCCGCCCTTCTTTTTTACGAAGAAAAATCCAGCTCCCGCTGGGGAAGAGGATTTGCGAATGTGCCCCCGGGAAAGCGCCTCCCTCACGTACTCCTCCATGGCTTCATTCTCAGCAACCGACAGTGGATATACCCTGCGACGTGGAGGAATGGCGTCAGGTTGTAAATCTATGGCACAATCGTATGGGCGATGCGGAGGCATCTAGGTACTCCCGGTATTCAGAAGGCAACACGGAGTCCAAGGAGGCACACAACACCTTGACAGGTCCATGGATGCAACTAACCCCACACTGTGGGGACCACGAGAGGATCTCGGCCGATCTCCAATCGAAAGTCGGATTATGCCTCTGGAGCCAGGGGTACCCCAAGACCACCGAGTAGTGAGGAGACGAAATGACTTGAAGGCAGACCGATTCCCTGTGAACGGCCCCAATGGCTATCTCCACTGGAAGGGTCTCATGAGTCACCTGCGGCGGCTGAAGGGGTCTGCCGTCAATCGCCTCAAGAACCAGCGGAGAAGCTCGAACCTGCAGAGGACTGGAGTTTGCGGCAGCAAATCTACTGTCGATGAAAAGGCCACCAGCACCAGAATCCACCAACGCCTGGGCCGCCACCGAGCCCCCGGCCCAGGAGAGGACAGCGGTGAGCAGTGGTTTCTCAGCACGGAAAACCGGGGACGAGGAAACTCCACCCAAGATCTGTCCCCGACAGGATCTCAGGTGCGAGCGTTTCCCGGACGGTTCGGACATGACAACCGAAAATGCCCACTGAGGCCGCAGTACATGCCTACCCTCACGTCTCCGAAGTGCCCTCTCCCCCTCAGACAGGCGAGCAAACCCCAGTTGCATGGGCTCACCCCCAGACATGTCAACCCCAGGAGGAGTGGGAGGAGAGGGAGGAACGGGTGGGAAAGCAAACGTAGGCGCCAATCTGTTGGGAGGCCTCCGCAGGCTCTCCTTAAAGGAAGGTCTCTCCCTGAGTCTGGTGTCAATCAATATCAGGAAAGAAATGAGAGCCTTGAGCTCCACGGATAGGTCTTTAGCCGCAATCTCATCTTTCAAGGTGTCAGAGAGACCATGGGAGAAGGCAGCCACCAGAGCCTCATTATTCCAGCCCACCTCTGCTGCCAGGGTACGAAACTCAATGGCGTATTCGGCTACCGATTGTGAACCCTGTCTGATGGACATGAGAAGCTTCGCAGCAGAGGCAGAGCGAGCCGGCACATCGAAAGCCCTCCGAAGAGAAGCAACAAAACCGGAAAACTCGGCAACCACTGGATTATTGTTCTCCCATAAAGAGGCCTTGTCCGAGAGCAGCGAGATCAGGAAGCCCACCTACGATCTCTCAGTAGGGAAGGCATGCGGCAGCAACTTGAAATAAATGCCCACTTGGTTAAGGAAGCCTCGGCACTGAGTTGGCTCACCCCCAAAGCGCTGTGGGAGGGGGGCAGAACCGGTCATACCCCGAGACACCGCAGGCGCAACAACGGGTGCCGGGGTAGACTCTGGCGCAACAACCGGAGCGGCAGTAGGAGCGGAAACAGGAGCGACAACCGGCCTAACAGCAGCAGGAGCGAGATGAGCAGTGCGTGCAAACAGGGTTTGCAACGCCTGAGCGAACTGACCCAGCAGGTGATCCTGCTGATCAAGTCTGGCAACCAGCATGTGTAGAGGGGATGGCCCTGCACCGTCAGGATTCATGGCTTGGGCCTAATGTCATGGAAGCATGAATCAGACGTACAAAACAGATAAATGAATAAGAGGATCTTTATTGGAAACCAAACAGCAAGGTCAAAGTCCATGCTGACGATCGTAACCGCCAGAAGAGTCGTCCAACAGTGCCAGGGTCGATAGCCAGGGAAGAACGTCAGCCAAGCCGGAGTCTGTAGCCAGAGACAGGGTGAAACGAAGCCGGGGATCAGGAACCAGAAGGAACGTCCGTAGCCGGGTCGGTAACCAGGAACAAGCAGCACGATCACAGAAGGGGTAACAGACGAGAGGCCCAAGCGAGGAAATGCTGCAGCTGCCGTCATATATATATGCAGAGCAGCCAGCTCCTCCCAGTGGGAAGGAGGAGCCGCAGAGTGAGGCAGGTTACAAGAATCCCATGAAGCAAGATGGCCGCCAGCACATGTCAGTGATGAGAAGCCTGCAAAGAGGTAAGACCATGACAACAACCAATGAATAATGGCTAGGGGAGTCTTATGGGTGTGTCTGGGCAGGGATGTTTTAAACGTGGACGCTAACCCTGACCATAACAATTCAAAAGCTCCCGTTTTACAGTTGGTATGAATCCATATTCTGCGTTGTTCAGAGAACAACACATACCCGGATTATAGTACCGTTCCTGCTGATGGGAGATTATCTGCAGGTGTACGCTATGCGTCCCGCCATGTATTGATCCGGCACACAGAGACACACGAACGTACACCCCCTAAAGATAATGTCTTTGCAGAGTGAACAAATCCCCCTCAGATGAACGTCTGTGCATCGCACAGTGGCCCTTTCGCTAGCAGACATATCCCCACTCTGCAAAAACCTCTCTCCAACCTCAGGAAGTTTTTGAATACCAAACGGGACTCAACCAGCATCAGTCTGCCCCAGTCAGCTCTTTATAACGTCTTCATAAAATTTACACAACAACGTCAGGGTCCCTTCTAACATCGGGGTTCCCATCAGAGTCCCCCATTCAACAGTGTCCCCATCCTTTACATTAGTGTCCCCATCAGAGTGGGTTGCTGTTTAGGAGCGGGGGAGAATCAGAGACTGTTGCTGGCTGGGGTAACTTTTGTAGTTGGCCCCATGAGGCCTGTGGGTTATAGTTTGGAGACCCCTGTGCTAAAGAGTAAGGTTGCCCAAATGTAGAAGTACTGTATACCGGGCATACCTGATCGTTATTGGTAAGAGGCCACTCACCCCGCAAGCAGTAGAATTCCACATTACTGCTTTTTTTCTTTGTTTTCGGTAGCACAGTAAGGCCCCATACACACGGGAGGATTTATCCGCGGATACGGTCCAGCGGACCGGTTCCGCGGATAAATCCTCTCGAGGATTTCAGCAGATTTTAATGCGATGGAGTGTACTCACCATCGCATTGAAATCCGCGCCGAAATCCTCTGGCGATGACGTGTCGCGCCGTCGCCGCGATTATGACGCGGCGACGTGCGCGACGCTGTCATATAAGGAATCCCACGCATGCGTCGAATCATTACGACGCATGCGGGGGATCCCTTCGGACGGATGGATCCGGTGAGTCTATACAGACCAGCGGATCCATCCGTTGGAATGGATTCCAGCAGATGGATTTGTGTGGCATGTCAGCAAATATTCGATCTGCTGGAATCCATCCCAGGGGAGAAATATCCGCGGAAACAGATCCGCTGGAGTGTACACACCATAGGATCTATCCGCTGAAACCCATTTGCTGGGATTTTTCAGCGGATGGATTCTATCGTGTGTACGGGGCCTAAGAAAAAATTAGATTCAATGAAAACTAAAAGCAGAACTTAAGGACTAGGTGAAGGACCAGCAAGAGTTTAAATGAAAGGGAAGAGGGTTAATTTAGTAGGGAGGGGGGATTTGGAGGATGATTAACCTGACTTGAGAGTTCGGGGTCTGGTCACAGTGGAGCTTGGGGTTCAGCAGGAAGAAGGGTATGCTTTTCTTCAGCAGGGACAGGGAAGCTGGTCAGAGTTGACAGGAAGATGGATGGAGCCAAATACAGGGCAATCTTAGAAGAAAACCTGTTATGCTGCGTACACACGATCAGAAATTCCGACAAGAAAAGTCTGATGTAAGCTTTTGGTCAAAAAATTTTGACCGTGTGTAGGATCCATCTGAATTTTTCTGTCGAAATTTCCACCAAGAAAAATTTGAGAGCTGGTTCTCAAATTTTCCGACGAGAAAAGTTCTTGGAGGAAATTCTGATTGTCTGTATGCAATTCTGACGTACCAAAAACCATGCATGCTCGGAATCAAGTCGACCCATGCTTGGAAGCATTGAACTTAATTTTTCTCGGCTCGGAGTAGTGTTGTACATCATCGCGTTCTTGACGGCCGGAATTTGGTGCGACCGTGTATATGCAAGACAAGTTTGAGCCAAGATTCCGTCGGAAATAAATCCACGGTTTTCTTGTCAGATTTTCCAATTGTGTGTACGCAGCATTAGAGTCTGCAAAAGACTTGAGACTGGGGTGGAGGTTCACCTTCTAGCGGGACAACGACCCTAAACATACAGCCAGAGCTACAACAGAATGGTTTAGATCAGTGGTCTCCAAACTGCGGCCCGAGGGCACTATCCCTCCCACTGAGACACTATTCTGCCATCTGACACAGACAATGGCGCACCATTTGTCCCACTGACACAACTAATAGAGCACTATTGCTCCCTATGATACCAGCAATGCAGCACTATTCCTCTCCCTAATACCAGATGTTCACCAACAATGATGCCAGGAAAATTTCCACTCCCGCTGGCCAAAGTCTGCCCCTCCATGAGCCTGAAGGACAATAAACTGGCCCTTTGTTTAGAATGTTTGGAGACCCCTGGTTTAGATCAAAGCATACTCATGTGTTAGAATGGCCCAGTCAAAGTCCAGACCTAAATCCAATTGAGAATCTGTGGCAAGACTTGAAAATTGCTTTTCATAGATGCTCTCCATCCAATCTGATAGAGCTTGAGATATTTTGCAAAGAAGAATGGGCAAACATGTCCCTCTCTAGATGTGCAAACCTGTTAGAGACATCCCCAAAAAGACTTGCAGCTGTAATTGCAGAGATATATAAAGGAAGGAGAGTGCAAGGCAAACCTAGTGCATTAACGTTTAATGTAAAAGGCAAATTCAAGTCTGATGCCGCGTACACACGATCATTTTTCGAACATGCTGCATTTTTTAACGTCGTTTTAAACTATGTCGTTTTTCGGGTTGTAAAAAATGATCGTGTGTGGGCTTTAACGACGTGAAAAACCCGCGCATGCTCAGAAGCAAGTTATGAGACTGGAGCGCTCGTTCAGGTAAAACTACCGTTCATAATGGAGTAAGCACATTCATCACGCTGTAACAGACAGAAAAGCGCGAATCGTCTTTTACTAACACGGAATCAGCTAAAGCAGCCCAAAGGCGAATGGAACTTCCCCTTTATAGCGCCGTCGTACGTGTTGTACGTCACCGCGCTTTGCTAGATAATTTTTTTTAAAACGATGGTGTGTAGGCAACGTCATTTTAATGATGAAGTTGGGAAAACGTCGTTTTTTGGACATGCTGAAAAACAAAGTTTTTTTTCACGCTTCAAAATGATCGTGTGTACGCGGCATTAGAAGGTTACACCCACAAATACGGAGCTCAAAGTTTGCATGTACAGCAATGGATGTCTCCCTTCCTGGCCTGTATAGATGGGTTGGCTCCCAAAAATGAGCGATGTAGATGTGGGATGTTATAGAACTCTCAGCTTCCTCATCATCTCAGGCTGTGTCTTGCCGCAAAGCACGCGCACGGACCCGCTGGCGCTGCGGGACTTCACTTGTGGCCGTGAAGGGAACGCAAGGTGGGTGAGGTAAGTCCTTTTAGTTTAGACAAAAAGCTGTTGTCACGACTACACGTTTTGGGGGCGGAGCCTCCTTCTTCAGGTCTTGAAGAGAAAGGTGGTTCTACAAAGTATTGACTCAGGGGGGCGCTATACAAATACCCCCCACACTTTTCACATATTTATTTGTAAAAAAAATTGAAAACCATTTATCATTTTCCTTCCATTTCACAATTATGTGCCACTTTGTGTTGGTCTATCACAGGGGTCTCCAAACTTTTCAAACAAAGGGCTAGTTTATTGTCCTTCAGACTTTAGGAGGGCCGGCTTGTGGTCAGCGTGGGCAGGAAATGTCCCGGGCCCAGCATCAGTGAGAATAAATATGGCCTCAGGGGCCCAGATTCTCAAAGGAGATACGACGGCGTATCTCCAGATACGCCGTCGTATCTCTGAGTCTGAGCCGTCGTATCTATGCGCCTGATTCTTAGAATCAGTTACGCATAGATTTGTATTAGATCCGACCGGCGTACGTCTCTTACGCCGTCGGATCTTAACTGCATATTTACGCTGGCCGCTAGGGGCGTGTACGCTGATTTATGCCTAGAAATATGTAAATCAGCTAGATACGCAAATTCACGAACGTATGCCCGGCCGACGCAGTACAGATACGCCGTTTACATTAGGCTTTTCCCGGCGTAAAGTTACCCCTGCTATATGAGGCGTACATGCGGCGTACCAATGTTAAGTATGGACGTCGTTCCCGCGTCAAATTTTGAAAATTTTACGTCGTTTGCGTAAGTCGTCCGTCAATGGGGCTGGACGTAATTTACGTTCACGTTGAAACCAATACGTCCTTGTGGCGTACTTTGGAGCAATGCACACTGGGATATGTCCACGGACGGCGCATGCGCCGTTCGTAAAAAGCGTCATTTACGTGGGGTCACATAACATTTACATAACACACGCCCACATATTCCAAATTTGAATTAGGCGGGCTTACGCCGGCCTATTTACGCTACGCCGTCGCAACTTACGGAGCAAGTGCTTTGAGAATACTGCACTTGCCTGTCTAAGTTGCGGAGGCGTAACGTAAATAGGATACGTTACGCCCGCACAAAGATACGCCGTTCTACGAGAATCTGGCCCAAACAGTTTGTCTGACATCATAAATCATCCCAAAAAAACTAACTGGGAAAAGATAGCAGATTCTAAATTTGGCCGTAAACCAAAGTCTTCAATTCCCACAGAATTTTATCTACGGTATATCAATGACACTCAAAAAGAATTTCGATCCCAAGAAAAAAAAAAGTTTTCTTATTGGTAACATTTTAGCTGTTTTGGGGAAAGAAAGAAAGAGAGCTTCATCAACGCCCTTGATGTTGACATTACCTAAATTTGGCCGGTCAGTCCCATGACCTCAAGTCACTTTTACCCAGAGTGGCTCCAACAGATGTCCCTAAAGAGAATCAGCCAAGACAAGTCCATGGAGCTGTGAGAGTTGGAAGCAGCTGTACACACAATGTCAACTTTGTGCACTTTACATGTCCACGGGAACTGCATTAATACTATCCTAGAAGACTGCTGTAACACGCCATATACCCCGGGTCATATATGGCTAGAATATTACATGGAAGGTCCAAGTGCACATTTAGGTCAAGGGTTCTTCAGTTGTATGTCATGGATAATAAAATACTGTAAAACATATGCAGTACATTTCTGCAATACAATGTACACCCCCCCCCCCCCCCCTCACGTTTTATAACTTTAACCACTTCAGGCCCGGAAAGAATTTCCCCCCGTCCCGACCAGAGCGCTTTTTGCGATCCGTCACTGTGTCGCTTTAACTGACAATTGTGCGGTCGCGCGACGTGGCTCCAAAACAAAATTGATGTCCTGTTTTTCCCACAAATAGAGCTTTCTTTTGGTGGTATTTGATTACCTCTGCGGTTTTTATTTTTTCCGCAATTATCAAAAAAAGAGCGACAATTTTGAAAAAAAAGCAATGGCCCGTATTCACAAAGCACTTACGCCAACGTATCTCGAGATACGCCGCGTAAGTGTAACTATGCGCCGTCGTATCTGTGCGCCGTGCCCACAATCTGAGATACGCCTAAAAATAGGCTTTCTACGACCGACGTAACTTGCCTATGCCGTCATATCGTGGGCGCATATTTACGCCGGGCGCATTTGCCGCTCCCATTGATTTTCTATGCACATATGCAAATGAGGGAGATACGCCAATTCACAAACGTAGTTGCGCCCGGCGCATAATATACGCGGTTTGCGTAAGTCGTACGTCCGGCGTAAAGTTATTCCCCATATAGGAGGCGCAACTCATGCAAAGGTATGGACCAGGGAACACAGCCGTCGTATCTTTTGTCGTTTACGTTGTACGTGAATATGACTAGGCGTAGGTTACGTTCACGTCGTAGGCAGTGATTCGACGTATCTTAGGCAGTTGTCTCAACGTGATTCTGAGCATGCGCACTGGGATGCGGCCACGGGACGGCGCATGCGCCGTTCATTTTAAGTACTTCTATGGCGCTTGGCCCATCATTTGCATGGGGTCACGCCTCATTAGCATGGCTCACGCCCACTTCCACTTCCACTGCCTTACGCCGAGGAAACCCAACGTATCTTTAACAGCAAGTTGGAGCAAGTGTTTCGTGAATCCAGTGCTTGCCTCTGTGCACTGCGCCGGCGTAGCGTAAAAGACATACATCGGCGCATATTTATGCCGCCGTAGCGTCTGTGAATCTGGGCCAATATGTTTTACTTTTTGCTATAATAAATATCCCCAAGAAAGTTGTAAAGAAAGTTTTTTTGTTCACAGTTTATGCCGATACGTATTTTTCTACATATTTTTGGTAAAAAAAAACGCAATAAGTTCTTATTGATGGGTTTGCGCAAAAGTTATAGCGTCTACAAAATACGGGATCATTTTATGGCATTTTTATTATCATTTTTTTAAAATTAGTAATGGCGGCGAACTGCGGTTTTTTATTGTGACTGCGACATTATGGCGGACACTTTTTATGCTATTTTGGGACGATTGTCATTTATACAGCGGTCAGTGGTATAAAAATGCACTGGTAACTGTGTAAATTACACTAGCAGGGAAGGGGTTTACCAGTAGGGGGCGAGGAAGGGGTTAAGTGTGTCCTAGGGAGTGATTCTAACTGTGAGGGGGCTGGACTACAAGTGACAGGACAGTGATCACTGCTCCCGATCACAGGGATCAGTAGATCCCTGTCGTGTCACAAGGCAGAACAGGGAAATGCTTTGTTTACACAGGCATCCCCCTGTTCTGCCTTTCCGTGACACAATTGGGTGACACTGGCGGACATCGAATCACACGTGACACTGGCGGGCACGGTCACAGAGCTTGCGGCAGACACGCGCCTGCTAGGCGGCAGATTCAAAGCAACGTACCTGTGCGTTGCTTTGCCTGCCCATTCCATTCTGTCAACGTATATGTACGTGAGGCAGACGGCAAGTGGTTAAAGTGGTTTTAGAAGCTCAAGGTTTTTTTTACCGTCATGCATTCTATGCATGACAGTAAAAAAACTTCTGTCTGCAGCGGCCCTCCTCCAGCCCCTCCAATGCTTACCTAAGTCCCACCTCGATCCAGCAAAGTGCACGTGAGCCTCTACTCTCCCGGGTCTCTCGTTCCTCATCGGCTGAGGCAGCAGCAGGAGCCATTGGCTTCTGGCACTGTCAATCACAGCCAGTGAGCCAATGAGGAGAGAACAGGGGGTGGGGCTCTATGTATCTTATGGATGCATAATGCGGGGCTCAAAAACGAGCACGCACCAGTGCCCCATAGATATCAGCTTGCTATTGGGGGCACTGGCTGAAGAGGAGGAGCCAGGAGCACTGGCAAGGGACCCGAGAAGAGGAGGATCGGGGCTTCGCTGTGCAAAACCACTGCACATAGCAAGTATAATATGTTTGTTATTTTAAAAAAAAAAGAAGAGCCCTATAGTGTCACTTTAAATTGATACTAAAGCCTTGTTTTACTTAAAAATAACAAACATGTTATACTTACCTACTCTGTGTAGTGGTCTTGCACAGAGCAGCCCGGATCCTCTTTTTCTTGGGTCCCTCTTAGGCCTTGTACACACGAGAGGATTATCCACTGGAAACGGTCCTCCGGACCGTTCCCGCGGATAAATCCTCTGGCGGATTTTGATCTGATGGTTGTACTAACCATCAGATCGAAATCCGTGCGGAATCCATCCGCGGTGACGTGTCGCGCCGTCGCCGCGATGATGACCCGGCGACGTGCGCGACGCTGGAAGGTAAAGACTTCCCACGCATGCGTCGAATCATTACGACGCATGCGAGGGAGGGGATCGGACGGATTGATCCGGTGAGTCTGTACAGACCACCGGATCAATCCGCTGGACAGGATTCCAGCGGATAGATTTCTTAGCATGCTAAGAAATTTTTATCTGCTGGAAATCCATCGGCCCGAAAAATATCCGCGGATAAATATCCGCTGGGCCGTACACACCACAGGATCTATCCGCTGGAACTGATCCGCGGATAAATACCAGCGGATAGATCCTCTCGTGTGTACGGGGCCTGAGGCTTTCCTGGGCCCTCCATTCTACTGAGTGCCCCCACAGCAAGTAGCTTGCTATGGGGGCACCCAGGCCGAGCCGCAGCTCCCTGTGTCCATTCAGACACGGAGCTGCTGCCTGGCCTCGCCCTCTTTCTCTCCTTATTGGCTGACTGGCTTTGGTTGACAGCAGCAGGAGCCGATGGTGCCACGCTGATGTCTCAGCCAATGAGGAGGGGAGTCCCGGGCAGCCGAGACACTCCTGCAATATCGCTGGATCTAGATGGGGCTCAGGTAGGTATTAAGGGGGCTGATGCACACAGAAGGTTTTTTAACTTAATGCATAGAATGCATTAAGATAAACAACCTTATGCCTTTACAACCACTTTACATATCATGAAAGTGATGAAAAATACCTGTGGATTGGCTAGAAATGAACTCATCATCTAAACTGACATGTCCCCACAGGCCTGAATGAGAAAAATCAACACATCCAAGCAAAAGAGTGGGATTGGAGGAATCTCCCATGTCAAGTAATGTATTCTCAAACCTGGTGCTCACGTGGCTCTTAGAATTCCCAAACATGGACTGCATCTGATCTGAGAATTTTCCAACAGACTCTTTTGATTTTCAGATCAAAATTGGGTGAGCTACCAATGGTTCGAATTTTAGCTGATTTATTGTATTTTATTAACCCTTGGTGTATTCGTTAAGATTCCCCATCCTCCTGTTCACCCAATCCCCTTGTTCCTTCTTAATACTTGGCCATTTGTGTTTATGTGGCAAGTTTACAACATAAGGACATTAGGACCCAGGAGCTCTGTCACAAGAGTTTATAAGCCCTTTTCCAACATGGCCCCTGCTAGGCCTGAAGAAGGAGCGCATGCTCCACAAACGCGTCCCTATTGCTCCACGAGATAACCCGGAAATATCGTCATCTGCCCGACCCACCGCTAACCCGGAACTGTCATCATCCAACCGGCTCCCTGTGTGTCTGAGGTGCCGGAAATGTCAGCGAACACCGGGGCAACCAGTTCCACTCCACCAGCGCAGAACCAATGGATGGACTCTAGGGTGACCACGTGTCCCGGATTGCCTGGGACAGTCCTGCATTTTGCAGGACTGTCCCGGGCACATTCATTCCAGGAAAATACAGTGTCCCGGAATGAAACTGACACAGCCACCCCCCGGGCCAATCTGATGCCACCAAAAAAGGCCCCCACATGACCGCTTTACTCACTGACAGTACTTGTCCTGGCTGGGAATGCCTGGAGGAGCACAATCCCCGCCCCCTGCTTGTGATTGGAGAAATTATAAATCCTGCCTCTTGTGTCCAATCACTGTGCTGTGATTCGTTACAGCACAAGCTGATTTTTGGGAAGGCAGGGTGTCCCTGAATGGTAGTTTGGAAATGTGGTCACCCTACCACAGACATCTCCCCCACTATAATTCACAGACATCTCCCCACTGTAATATGGTCCACATCTCCCCCACTGTATAGGAAGATTGGTGCTTGCTTAGTCTTACCAGAGAAGCCGGCCAAACATGAGCAGTTGAGGCCAGGTTATGATGTCAGCGCGCCGCTCTAGGCTCACCTAGGCCGCCGCCGGGTGGACCAAGATGGCCGCCGCTCCGGGAGCTAGGCCGAAAACCACGGCCTTTCCTATGGCCGAGACAGCAGCGGAGGTCCGCGGATCACGTGGTGTGCCGATCCGCACATGGTGACCTGTTCGGATCACGGATCATTTACGATCCGTTGCAACACTAGTTCCAATCAAAAGAATTTTGATCGATCAAAACAATTAACGATTAATTGAGGAATTAATCTTACGTTTCCACAGCTCTAATTTTTAATGAAAAATGGTAAAGATTTTTTTTTAAACAAATAAAAAAAGGTTGCTCTATAATATTCTGACATACTTGGAATTATTCAGGAAGACTTATCAATTTACTGAAATGTCCACTTTAAATCCAGACAATACTCTGTTATAGCCACCTTTCCATTTGCACCGCCATTTATCTTTTTCTCTGCAAGTTCCATTTTCAGGTCTCGATTTCACAGACATTTTGCATTTTCACAGCTCATTCGCTGCAGCTGACAAATACATTAAGCCGGGCAGGATGTTGTGTGACATGGAAAGTTTAAAATTTTATGGTCTTCCCATAAACCGGAATCTATATGAATAATCTGCCCATAAGCGTATGTAACCCGGACCCTTTGGTATCAGAGATTAAATTGCTCTTTTTCTTTTCTTCTTTGGTTTCCTCTTATTGTGTCTTGTTTTTCCATTTTAGATAACATTTGACGATAGAAGTAATAATTAAAGTAATGCAGACATTAAAATGGAAAAATTAAAAGGGAAGTTAAAGCATTCCAAACCTTATGTTTATGTAGCGCCTGTGTACTTTCAGTACCGGTGCTATTCTAAATTTAAGGGGGATGAGAGAGTTAGTTGGCTCTCATCCAGTTTATTTGTTCAAATTGGGTCTCTGCTTTAGCTGGGCTGTGCTGTGGGCTCATTCTGTTGTTGCTGTGGTGTTATACCACCCCGGAGCGACAGGTGGCGCCAGTGGAGTTCAGGCTAGGGTGCCTCTTGCCAGCAGCCAATCGGGAGAGTTTTTCCCTCGCGGGGCATGCTGGGGGAGGGTACTTCTGGAGCAGACGCCATTGAGGCGGGGTTCTTTTCCTGAGGTGGCACTCACCTTTAGGGTGACCACACATCACGGCTGCCACGCAGTGTTCCTGGTTCCGGGACCATGTTGGCCCAGAACATTTAAATCTGTGGCGGGGCCCCAGTGTTCGACTGGGCCCCCAATTCTGAGAAGATCCCAAGCGAGATAGCTGTTCGGTGGGGAGTCCGCCTGAGGAGAGCCAAGAGAGGCTGGCGATCCAACAGGGCCTAGACAATCCATCGGGGATCGAGGGAACCGGACACTGAGAGGTTGGATGTCAGCAACCTGTCAGTCGGTAACCTGAGTAAAAATACTACCTGAAGGCGATTCTAACACAGATTCTACCAAAGAGGATTGTCTCCATGATCTAAGTTCTAGGGAGGGTCTGTGGCAGAGATCTTTTCCCTCAAAGTTCCTAGTGATACTCTGGCTGCCAGGTTGGTGTGGGAGGCCTGTCCAGGTACACTATACCCACTCCGGCTGGAGTGGCGACGAAAGTAAAGTATCATTGGAAGCAGGACTGTTTCCGCATCGTTAAGCCTAACCCTGCTATTTCTCCTCCTCATCCTTCTTTGCTATCTACTTCAAGTTTCACTGTTTACCGTGTTGGGTAAAATAAAAGCACAAGAAAAGACATCTGCTGTGTGGACAATCTATTTGCTAAGGCTCTCATTGTCTACCCTAGACAAGCATAGAGGTAACACGCCATCCCAATCTATAACCAGCGGCTCCTTCGGGGGTGAGCGATACACGTAGGGGCTCGTCCGGTATCGGCTGTTGCCTCTGACAACGGAACTGTGAGATTTTATTCTGCAATTGAGAGCCAGGAATTGTCGTGGTGTCGGACTGTGCAGTGAGGAAGGAGTTAACTTCAGGTAGTAAAAGTCTGGGTGCACGTGCAGCGGAGTGACTTGTGCCTGCAACGCACCCAGAAAAGAACTTTAAAGGGGAGGAGTTACCCACCCCTGCGTGAGACGTAGAGCGAGTTTGGCGCCAAGAAGAAGATTGATTGCCCGCCCATGAGAGAGAGAGAGACACGTGCAGACATGTCTGCTCCTGTACCGCCTTTTGGAAAGATGAGACCCCCGATGTCTGTACCGGGAGTCAAAGCAATGCTTGCTACTGCTGCTGGAGTTCCCCTGACGGATACTGGGATCCGGATGCGGACCCTGGGGAAGTTTGTGCTGTTCTCCAGTGGAGGCCCTCGGACTGTCCTGCCCCGGCTGCTCGGAGCTGGCCGTTCGGATCCTGCCGTTTGCTCAGTGCAAGAGGTGCCGGGCCTATCTGTTCCATATCGAGCCACCGACCGAAACTCCCCGGGACTACAAGGTGGACTGGATATCCGGGACTGTAACCGCTGAGGAGGAGGCCCCATGGCCGGAACCCTCCCTAACTACCGTGGTCACTGATCCAGAAGTTATGACCGTCTCGTCGACACTTACCCTGCCATCGGCCGTTTCTTCACTCAGATCGCCGGAGGTAAGCGAGGTGGAAGAGAAAGGATGTGTGACCTGTGTGACCAGTACGCAAACAGATGCCGTACCGGAGGGTACAGTTACCAATGTGGTCTCCGTATGGCGTGCCATTGCCAAAGTGGGCCCTGTACAGGCTTCCCGCGGCTGTGGTCGAGGCCTGCCTGCCCAAACAAGTGACCTATCTGCCTGCAGAGGAGTATGACACCTCCAACCTAGACTCCTTGTCTGACAGCGGGGACGACCACTGGTTCGAGCCTGAATTCCCCGAGTCTCAATTTGGTGGAGGTTCCCGAGCCAACAAGTCTCGGAGGCGAAAGAAACGCTCCGGCCGGAGCGCACCGAATGCAAGTGTCCCGCAACTAGCATGGGGAGTGGGTGCATCCAGCACCAGTGTTGCCAACCCCATACCTGCCGCAGTGCCAGTAATCAAGAGGGCTCCTGATGCCATCGCACTACAAGGCCGAGGAGAACCTCATACCCTACCCAAGTTGGCACGCTTGCAGCGCATTTTCATGCAAAGAGTAGCCACCAATTACGAGTGGGAATACCCCTATGTGCCTCCGGCCCTCCTGCCTGAGCTTGAGAAAATGAGGGAGGATTGGTACAGAGATGCAGTCTGGGAATACCTGAATGTCCCCACACTCGCCCGCAACACAGAATACGCTTTTGTCTGTGTTGGCAACAGGTTTGAAGGCTGCCTGAAAGATTGGAGCCCTGGCCAGCACATCTTCCATGATCGAGTGGTCCTTAAATGTCCCGAGAAGGCAGACCAAGTTTTTTCTGTCACTACTACTAATTCCCGTGGGGACATTGTCATTGTGCCGGATCCGAGGTTCTACAAATAAGCCTATGCCTGTGCTGTCACCTTTACTATTGCTTTTGAAGAAGTTACGGACAAGGATTGTTGCCCCTTTCCAGTTTGTGTTTTCATCCCACCGGATCCACATTTTGTTACTTGTGCAGGACTTTGGGGGGTTTGAACAGTTAGAAAGGATAGGGTCTTGCTGGCTTCTTCACAGCACCAGGAAAAAGAAAAGAGGAGAAGACACCATTTTCTATATCTCCCTTTTACTGCTATTTGTTCTGAAGTGAGCAGTGGACTGCCTTACGCTGGTAGTACCAGCGCACTGACCGATAGGGGCAGTGTTCTGCAGATTTTTTTTCTTCTACTGCAGTAAGACTAATTTGTACATATAAATTTTTTTTCTAAGGTCTTGCAACTTTGGAAATGTTCAGCACTTAGTCCATCTGTATTATCTGTCTCTTTGGGAGGAAGGGAGGCTGCGCTTTTGCCGGAAAGGTGCAGGCTTGTTTCACCCTCAGAGATTGTGTGTGTGTATATATTTGTGCGTGTTTTTTTCCTTTCCATTTTGTTTTGCAGGTTGTTGATCATCAATTAAGACTGTCGGAGAATGGGGCAGACTAGATAGTTAGGAATGTCTAATGTCGTGATGTTTCATTGTGAATATTGTACATAGAAATGTTTTATATTCTTATGTGTTCTTATTCTTTTCTATTTCTTCCTTTTCTGTCCAAGTAGGTTCAGGTCAGGTGTTCAGGATTGAACACCAGCTTGGCGGACACTGGGGACAGTGTCTGTTCAAGTGGGGGGAGTGTGTAGTGCCTGTGTACTTTCAGTACCGGTGCTATTCTAAATTTAAGGGGGATGAGAGAGTTAGTTGGCTCTCATCCAGTTGATTTGTTCAAATTGGGTCTCTGCTTTAGCTGGGCTGTGCTGTGGGCTTATTTTGTTGTTGCTGGGGTGTTATACCACCCCGGAGCGACAGGTGGTGCCAGTGGAGTTCAGGTTATGGTGCCTCTTGCCTGCAGCCAATCAGGAGGGTTTTTCCCTTGCGGAGCATGCTGAGGGAGGGTACTTCTGGAGCAGACGCCATTGAGGCGGGGTTCTTTTCCTGAGGTGGCACCCACTTTTAGGGTGACCACACATCACGGCTCCCCGGCGAGATGGCCTACCAGGCCCGGGGTGCGCGTGCCATGCGGTGTTCCTGGTTCCGGCCCCAGTGTTCGACTGGGTCCCCAATTCTGAGAAGATCCCAAGCGAGATAGTTGTTCGGTGGAGAGTTTGCCTGAGGAGAGCCAAGAGAGGCTGGCGATCCAACAGGGCCTAGACAATCCATCGGGGATCGAGGGAACCGAACACTGAGAGGTTGGATGTCAGCAACCTGTCAGTCAGTAACCTGAGTAAAAATACTATGGAAAAACAGAGAGAGCAACCGCGCTAATATATTAAACAATAGACAAACCAATGCTACTGAAATGATGCTCATATGTGATTGAGTGAAGCTGCACCTTACTGCATACATAAAACAGTGATAACATAAAAGAAAAAAAACAAGATGCGCTACACTTAAGTGAAAAAAATTATCATCCAAAAAGCAAATAAAACTAATAAATATCCGTAAATAATAGAATTGTGCATATGGAAAAATAAAATGTCCAAAGTCCTTTGAAGACAGAAGATCCTTTCACCAGTGAATGAAAAAAGAAAAAGTCCAAATTAATTAACATAAATAGACGTGATAATCCAATAAAGAAGATCCTCCACCAAACGAGTAATGAATCTGCTTACCAGATTCCCAGTGGTCTCTTAGTTAAAAGAGGACCCCAGGTAGCGTGTGGTTTAATAATGTAGAGGATATAGAGTCTGTATAGGCATATACAGAAGTCGATCACTGTAACACTCCCGTAGTGGAAAACTCGGTAACCGTACCACATGAAAGACACATAGGCAGCCGCAATAGTGTAAAACCGTATAAAATATTTATTAAAAATAAAGACAAAAACACACTTACAAAATAGTAGTTTTGAAAGGCTTGTCAAGCTGGAGCTCCGGCCGGAAGCAGACCAGACAACCCATCAATGGTGTGGAATAGGTGCAGTCAACGGGGGGTGATACCGCTGTGAATACACGTTCCGGGCGGAACATGCATGTTCTGTAAATTAAATGATGCAAATCCTCAAACAATCCATGTTAATTCCAGGTTGTGAGGCAACAAAAAAGGGATTTTTAATACAGCTTACCTGTAAAATCCTTTTCTTGGAGTACATCACGGGACACAGAGCGGCATATTCATTACTATGTGGGTTATATGGAGTACCTTCAGGTGATGGACACTGGCAATCTCAAACAGGAAGTGCCCCTCCCTATATAACCCCCTCCCATAGGAGGAGTACCTCAGTTTTGTAGCAAGCAGTATGCCTCCCAAAAATGGTCCCCATAAGAGGGGTGGGAGCTCTGTGTCCCGTGATGTACTCCAAGAAAAGGATTTTACAGGTAAGCTGTATTAAAAATCCCTTTTTCTTTCTCGTACATCACGGGACACAGAGCGGCATATTCATTACTATGTGGGATGTCCCAAAGCAATGCTTTACTGAGGGGAGGGAGAAATCTTCCCAAGACACAAGGATTTAATTCAGAGATACTCTCAAATAATAATAAATCCAACTTAGTCGAGAAAAATTAAACTTAAATTTAAATTTTAACTCAAGGGTGCCCCCGATTCTGAGGGTCTTAAATCGCAGCCTGCAGCACTGCCTGCCCAAAGGCTGTATCTGTATTCCTTCTTACGTCCAACTGGTAGAACCTTGTAAACGTGTGGACAGAAGACCAGGTTGCCCGCCTTGCAAACTTGAGCCATAGAGATCTGGTGGTGTGCTGCCCAGGAAGCGCCCATGGCCCTAGTAGAATGAGCCTTTAATGATACCGGAGGAGGCAACCCTTTCAAGCCGTAGGCCTGAGTGATTAACTGTTTAATCCACCTCGAGATGGTGGATTTTTGCAGCTGCCTGCCCCTTTCTTGGGCCCATCTGGTAAAATGAACAACACGTCTGATTTCCGGATCTTCTCTGCAGCTTTAATATAGGCCTTCATGGCCCTGACAATATCCAAGGCATGCAGCAACCCTTCCTTTATGGAAGTAGGTTTAGGAAGAAGGATGGTAATACCAAATCCCGGTTTAGATGAAAACTGGATATAACCTTTGGTAGGAAGGAAGGATGAGGGCGGAGAACGACCTTGTCCCTTATGAAAAAATAAGATATGGTTCCTTACAGGATAAGGCTGCCAGTTCCGATACTCTTCTGGCGGAAACTATGGCGACCAAAAATACTAACTTCCTTGTCAGTAAAACCAAAGGAATTTCAGCCAACGGCTCAAAAGGTTGTTTCTGTAACTTGTTATTCAAGTGATACTGCGCTGGTCTAAAAAATTTTTTTGTGGAAATTAAATTGATTTAAATAGTAACACAATGTAAATAAACGAATATCTATAGTTGCTGCTGCAGCAAAAAAATGTTGGATAAACATCAAGTGCAAATATAAAATAAAATTATGCTGCGCTGCTGTGGTATGACTTAAATACAGTTTCTATCCCAATTGTATCACAAAATTAGAGGTATAACCGTATATATATACAAACAATGAAAATAAAGTGACTTAGTGCACACAATAAAGTGCAATCAATGTTGAACAAAAGTCCCAAAGAAATTTCAACAAAACTCCAAATTCTGTGCGGACATGAATGCCAGAAAGAAAGGTGCTGAAAGTAGTGTCCAAGTAGCAGGATAGATGAGAAAGCCACCACCTCCTATCTATATCCTGCTTACCGGATGGGATGGATCCCTATAATGAGGAATCAAATGCGCTTGTGGCTTTACAGCCCAGATGGTAATCAATCGATCCAGCAAGCAAAGGGTCCTCACTTCTTAGTAAGCAATCTAGCTTTCCCCTTTATGTTCACATTACCGCTCTCCAGCAAGTCACCATGTAGATATCCAAAAGGAAAAAAGAATCGACATAGAGCAGTATTGCAAACAAAGCTGATTTAATAAGAAAATGTCAGTTTCACTCACATTTAGTAGAATAACAGTAAGCGTTTTAAATGTCTCTAGCCGGCCGGCTTTCTCGTATCGCTCGTTCCTTCCGGATGGCGATGAGGTACACACAATAGTGGCGTCAGCACGCCGCTCCTCCCTACGCCGTTTCGTCCTATCGTGGACTTCTTCCCCCCCTGGAAGAAGTCCACGATAGGACGAAACGGCGTAGGGAGGAGCGGCGTGCTGACGCCACTATTGTGTGTACCTCATCGCCATCCGGAAGGAACGAGCGATACGAGAAAGCCGGCCGGCTAGTGACATTTAAAACGCTTACTGTTATTCTACTAAATGTGAGTGAAACTGACATTTTCTTATTAAATCAGCTTTGTTTGCAATACTGCTCTATGTCGATTCTTTTTTCCTTTTGGATATCTACATGGTGACTTGCTGGAGAGCGGTAATGTGAACATAAAGGGGAAAGCTAGATTGCTTACTAAGAAGTGAGGACCCTTTGCTTGCTGGATCGATTGATTACCATCTGGGCTGTAAAGCCACAAGCGCATTTGATTCCTCATTATAGGGATCCATCCCATCCGGTAAGCAGGATATAGATAGGAGGTGGTGGCTTTCTCATCTATCCTGCTACTTGGACACTACTTTCAGCACCTTTCTTTCTGGCATTCATGTCCGCACAGAATTTGGAGTTTTGTTGAAATTTCTTTGGGACTTTTGTTCAACATTGATTGCACTTTATTGTGTGCACTAAGTCACTTTATTTTCATTGTTTGTATATATATACGGTTATATCTCTAATTTTGTGATACAATTGGGATAGAAACTGTATTTAAGTCATACCACAGCAGCGCAGCATAATTTTATTTTATGTTTCTGTAACTTGACAGAACAAAATTTAAATCCCACGGACAAAGCGGGGATTTAACTGGAGGATTAATACGTAAGACCCCTTGAATGAAGGTCTTAACCAGCGAGTGGGTGGCCAGCGGCCGCTGAAACCACACTGACAAAGCTGAAATCTGTCCCTTGACTGTGCTTAATGCCAGTCCTTTATCCACTCCTAGCTGGAGAAAACTTAATACTCTATCGATGGTAAATTTGCGAGAAAGCCATCGCTTGGACTCACACCAGCCTACATAGGCCTTCCAGACCCTGTAATAAATCACCCTAGAGACCGGTTTCCTGGGTCTGATTAGGGTAGAGATTACTTTCTGAGACAGACCTCTACCCCTGAGAATCAGGGATTCAGCTTCCAGGCCATCAAATTTAGATGCCGTAAGGCAGGGTGGAGGATCGGACCTTGCGATAGCAGGTCTGGCCGTAGAGGAAGAGTCCAAGGATCTCCCACTACCATCTTCAGGATTAGCGAATACCATGCCCTTCTGGGCCATGCTGGAGCTACCAGGATAACTGGTATGTGCTCCACCCTGATCCTGCGCAGCAGGCGGGGTAATAACTGGAGCGGGGGAAATGCATAAAGAAGTTTGAACTGATGCCAAGGGCAAACTAACGCATCGGTTCCGCAGGCCCTGGGATCCCTTGTGCGGGACATGAACCTGTCTAGCTTCTTGTTCAGTCTCGATGCCATGATATCCACGTCCGGCACTCCCCATCTCTGGCAGAGTGTCTGAAAAACCTGTGGATGCAGAGACCACTCCCCCGGCAACAGAGTCTGGCGACTCAAGAAGTCCGCCTGTAGGTTGTCCACTCCGGGAATGAATATAGCCGATATGCAGGGCACATGGGCTTCTGCCCACAAAAAAATTAAGCTCACTTCTCTCTGAGCGGCTTGACTCTTGGTTCCCCCTTGGTGATTTATATACGCCACCGCCGTGGCATTGTCCGATTGTATTCTCACCGGGAACCCCTGTAGCTTGGACGTCCAAGCCCTGAGGGCCAGTCGAGCAGCTCTGAGCTCCAAGATATTGATGGGCAACTGCTTCTCTGCCGCTGCCCAAGTGCCCTGGCGGGTGCAACCATCCAAAATTGCTCCCCAGCCCATCAGGCTGGCGTCTGTGGTTACTATCTTCCAGGTCACAGGACTGAAAGTCTTTCCCTTCAGGAGATTCTGAGGGTTTAACCACCAAGATAGACTTTGTCGCACCCTTGGTGAGAGTGGCAAAGGAATATCTAAGGCTTGAGGCCTCTTGCTCCATACTGACAGGATGGCTGCCTGCAGGATGCGAGTGTGGCTTTGAGCGTATGGAACCGCCTCAAATGTGGCCACCATCTTGCCTAGTAGCCGCATGCATAGGCGAACAGTTGGCCTTCTCTTGCTTAGAACTATTTGTATTAGCTCCTTGATGGCCTTGACCTTTAATAAGGGCAGAAACACCTTCTGTTGTTCTGTATCCAATCTCATACCGAGGTATTCCAGCTGCCTTGTGGGCAGGAATGCTGACTTGTCTCGATTTAGGACCCAGCCGAACCATTTCGAGGTACTGAACTGTGAGGGCCACTGCTCGCTCCAGGCCAGGAGACGAGTGGTCTACGACCAAGAGGTCGTCCAGGTAAGCCAAGACCGTGACCCCTTGGGTCCTTAGATTGGCTAGGATTGGAGCTAGGACCTTCGTGAATACCCGGGGGGCCGTAGCCAACCCGAAAGGGAGCGCCATAAATTGGAAATGACGTTGAGCCACCGAGAAGCGTAGAAATACTTGATGTGGCTGAAAAATTGGCACATGAAGGTAAGCATCCTTTATGTCTATGGACGCCATAAAGTCGTCCTTCTGGAGCACGGCGACAGCTGACCGAATAGTTTCCATCCGGAATGAGCGGACCTTTAGGTACGCATTTACTCCCTTTAAGTCCAAAATTGGCCTGACATCGCCGTTGGGCTTTGGGATGATAAACAGGTTGGAGTAGAACCCCAATCCCTGTTCCCGGACTGGTACTTCTACTATAACCTTCTGGCATAGTAGATGATTCAATGCCGCTATCAATGCGGCTTTTTTCACAGGGTCGCCTGGTACTCTTGACTCCTGGTAATGAGGAGGAGGGATTTTTAGAAACTCTAGTCTGTAACCTGCGGCCACAGTAGACCGGACCCATTCGTCTGGGATGTTGGCTTCCCAAACCTCTGAAAGAGGTGAAGCCTTCCCCCCACCCTCATGGGTGGGGGCGCCTCTTCATAAGGCAGACTTAGGGGCTGGCTTAGCTGGTTTGCGATACCAAGGTTTCTTGCCGCCAGAGGCCTGTCCCTGCGATTTGCTGTTAAAGTTTGATCGTACAGGAGGCCGTCGGTACTGCCTGGAATTTGAGGGCCCCGGAGCCGGAGAAAGCTTCTGGATTCTCGTCCAGTAGGTCCTCCTGATTTTGGCGTGCCCGCGCACGCGCGCGCGCCTGTCAGGAAGGAGAGAGACACATGGAGACGCGCGCCAGGCGCTACAGAGGCAGGGAGAGAGGATCGTGCCGACGGCTGCAGGGCGGCAAATTTGAACCCCCGGACAGGTAGGCACATAACAGAGACTCTTAAGGACTCAGTTTTTTGCCCAGAAAGGATTCAAAGATTCAAAGATGACCCTATCTGACCAGCAGGGCAGCAGGTAGCCAGCAAAGATTCACTTGGACAGGGAAACCAGAGATGGGGGGGGGAAATCAGACCATCCTGTCTACACACAGACATAGTGACCAAGGTGCCTATGCAGAGCATACTCAGGCTACCCCCCCTTTTTGATCACCCCTGGGGAGCCCGCTGTCGAACCAAGTTTCGCAGGCTCCCCACTTACCTGCTCCATGCCGCAGGACGTTTGCAAGCAAACATAGTCCAATCTTCTCCCATCTCCGTGGGTAGTGTAGTAGACCATCAGGCACTGGGGTCCTAGAAGGAACCGCTGTCCTGGACCTATATAGCACCCCGGCAAGCAGGCTACTTTTGGCTTTGGAAAAAAGCTCCAAGTCCTGGGCCCGGGGTCCAGCCCTCCAGAGAGGGCATTATAGGCAAAACCCCATGGATTTTGGGGCCCGGGTACTGTCCACTTCGGCACTGAGGCACTCTGGACAGATCCGGTTAGCCTGCCAAAATCCTAAGGATATGGAGGCAAGCTATTCCGTGACCAACACCTAAGACACTGGCGAAAAAACTGAGGTACTCCTCCTATGGGAGGGGGTTATATAGGGAGGGGCACTTCCTGTTTGAGATTGCCAGTGTCCATCACCTAAAGGTACTCCATATAACCCACATAGTAATGAATATGCCGCTCTGTGTCCCGTGATGTACGAGAAAGAAACACGAAAAATGCCAAGGGGGGGTGAATACTTTTGCAAGACACTGTACATACACGATTCTGCACAGTAAATCTGCTATGGGGTGATCAGTAACTGGTTGCACTGCACTACTTTGGCCAATCTGAGTATTGCCACACAGGGGATTATGGGAAGCTTATGTAGCGCCTGTGTACTTTATGATACCGGTGCTAGTTAAATTTAAGGGTAGATCAGAGTGTAGTTAGACTCTGATCCAGATTGTTAGTTGCAAAACAGGGTCTCTGTCTCAGCTTGGCTGTGCTGTGGGCCCATTCTGCTGTACTGGGGTGTTCTTCAAGCCCCGGTGCTGCAGGTGGCAGCAGTGGAGTCGAGGTTTGGGTGCTCTTCCCAGCAGCCAATCAGGAGGGTTTGGCCTCGCTGTGCATGGTGGGTCTTCTTCGTCCAGTGTGGCACCCACCTTTAGGGTGGCCACACCACGGCGCCCCGGCGTTATGGCTTACCTGGCCGGGGCGTGCGTGCCGCCCGGTGTTCCTGGTTCCGGAGCCATGCTGGCCCGGAGCATCTGAACAGTGGCGGGGACCCAGTGAGCGACTGGGTTCCCACCTTTGAAGATTCCAAGCTGTACTGCTGTTCGGTGGGGAGTCAGTCTGAGGAGCGCCATTGAGAGGCTGGCGGTCCAAAAGGGCCTGGGCAAACCACCGGGGATCGAGGTAACCGGACACTGAAGGATTGATCACCTGTCAGTCGGTACCTGGGCGACAAGTTGAAGGAGATCCAGGCGTAACTCATCCAATAAGGGATCTCCCAGAATTCAATCCAGAGAGGACCTGTGGCAGAAGTACCTTTCTGAGGCTCACCAAGGAGGGTCTGTGGTAGAGACTTCTCCTCAAGTTCAAGTTCACCAAGGAGGGTCTGTGGCAGAGACTTTATCCTGAAATTGTCCGAGTGATACTCCGGCTGCCAGGTCAGTGAGAGAGGCCTGTCCGGGTACGCTAAACCCACTCCGGCGGGAGTGGCGCAGAGAAGTGTTACGTTTAGGAACAGGACTGTTTCCTTATCATAAAGCCTGAATCTGCAGCTCTCTTCTTCTTCAACTTTACTTTCCTCACCACAAGTTATTGTTTTTACCCGGCTGGGTAATAAAGAGCACAGCAAAGAGCACCTGTCATGGACATTCCTTTACTTCCACTACATGCAATACGCATCATTCACCCCTAAGAATTCGGAGGAGCCACGAGGTAACACGCCGCCCAAACATCCAGCAGCTCCACTGGGGGTAGTGCTATACTTATATGAATACAGATATAGGCGCTTACGCTAGATGTATGCAAAAATACATTTAACAATTTCCACTGAGTATATCAACTGGATTAAAATGTATTTAAATTTCCGCCTGGTAGATTTCAGCTAGTAAGCTGGCATATGTCTAGAGATGTATTGCCACAGATGGAATTGCTTGGTTCAGGTGCCACACAGTTCATTCTGAATGCTGTGGGATGTGTTTCACATTGACAGCTATATATATTTTTTCTCCTGTTTTTACAAAATATGAACCAGAAGAGGTAACCTGAGAATGCAATATCTTATTTTATACTAAATGTGGAGAAGAACACCAGGTGGGTCTTCTGGGGTTTTCCACAGCCACAAATGATAAATCACCAATACTATTTCATCTGATCACCCTGCAGGGAAAATAAAGACGTTTTATATTGTCCTCTACCTGTAGCAGCATGAGAACGCTGCCTGCCAAGAAACAAGATACACGTATCTCCGGCATAAAGGTGACACTTCAACCAGTACAGCATCAGAATAATATATTTCCTATTGTTATGTCGCACCCTCTAGTGTGCTATTAGTGTTAGCGAAGGCAAATTTAAGTTATGGCTCATGCTTAGTTTGTGAGTCAGAAACTGGGTCAGGGTTTACTGCAGGTCAGGCTGGATGGCTCCACAGAGGCAGGTCTCTGGTACCACCCCCTGGATCTGGAAGTTTGAAGAAACTTCTAGAACAGAGGTCTCAAACTGGCGGCCCTCCAAAACTACAAGTTCCATGAGGCATTGCAAGGCTGACAGTTACATGCATGACTCCCACAGGCAGAGGCATGATGGGACTTGTAGTTTCGCAAAAGCTGGAAGGCCGCCAGTTTGAAACTCCTGTTCCAGAAGTTAGTGGGCGGAAGCCAGGAGGACTGATCTGCATACTTGAGGGAACTTGGCTAATCCCCAGGCAGAATGTCCTGGCAGGGTGGCTGACTCAGCCCTTAAATATGGTGGGGAGCCATGCCAGCAGGGGAGTCGGGTGAAAGATGGAGTGGTGAGGAGGCTGTAGGTAGCCTAGGAAGGGACCCCTGCCTCCAGGCTGGGCTCGGGTTGGCTTGGGAAGATTCTATCAGCATTTGTGCAGCCTACTGCGTTAGGGTGTGCACCCCAAAGTTCAAACACATATGCGTGTGTGTATATTAGGGCAGTGGACAGCGTTAATAGAGCAGTGGACAGTGTCAGTAGGGCAGAGGTTGATGTCAGTATTTTTTTTATTATTATTATTATTATAACTTTTTTACAATTTTATTATTTTTTACAACTTTTTTTTTTTTTTTACAATCATTTATTATTATTTTATTTTATTGTTTACAATTTTTTAGGAGCCCTATTGGGGGGCTTTGGTGAAATGTTAGTCCCCTGATGTCCCACTTTTGAAACAGAGAAAGGGACAGAGGACAGGCATTCCCCTGTCTCTTTCGCTTCATCCAGGCAGCAGGGGAAATCTGTACATTACAACATGATTAGGGTGTGGCCACCCTGTGCGCCCTGTGCGCACGCCTATGGGCACCAGTGACAATGCTTGGAAACACTTGGAAATACTCGGAAACACTACGTTCCGCCTTTCCAAGGGTTTCCGAGTGCAGCCGAATGGTCTCCGAGTATTTCTGAGTCTCTCCCTGGCGCCCCACCTCTGGCCACATGCGGTATTGCATGCCATAGAAGTCAATGTGAAACGAATTATCTTCGTTTCTATTGACTTCTATGGGGAGACTCGCTTTAATATGCGAGTGCTTTGGATTACAAGCATTCTCCTGAAAAGGTAAAAGTACACTTTATCTATAACAACTGTATATAGATCAGACCAAAATGAGGGACAAATGAGGAGGAAAGAGGGACAGAGGGACTTTGTTTCAAATCAGGGACAGTCCCTTTGAAATCAGGGACAGTTGGGTGCTATGCTTTATGTAATGGAGATGAGGGGGTTATAGTCCAATAGCTGGATTCAGAGACAGTTACGCCGGCGTATCAGTAGATACGCCGTCGTAACTCTAAATCTACTCCGTTGTAAATTTAAGCGTATTCTGGAAACCAGATACGCTTAAATTAGGCTAAGATACGAGCGGCGTAAGTCTCCTACGCCGTCGTATCTTAGGGTGCATATTTACGCTGGCCGCTTGGTGGAGCTTCCGTTGTTTTCCGCGTTGAATATGCAAATGAGCAAGATACGCCGATTCACAAACGTACGTGCGCCCGTCGCAATTAGTTACGCCGTTTACGTAAGAGATACGCCGGCGTAAAGATAAAGCTACTCCCTAGGTGGCGCAGCCCATGCAAGGTATGGACGTCGGAACAGGCCTATCTTTTTACGTCGTTTGCCTAAGTCCTACGCGAATAGGGCTGTGCGCAAGTTACATCACGTCGTAGGCAGTGTTCGACGTATCTTAGGCATTCTATCCGACGCATGCACACTGGGATTCTTTCACGAACGGCGCATGTGCCGTTCGTAAAAAACGTCAATCACGTCGGGTCACCAGTCATTAACATAAAACACGCCCCCCTGTTCCACATTTGAATTAGGCGTGCTTAGGCCGGCCCATTTACGCTACGCCGCCGTAACTTAGAAGGCAAGTGCTTTGTGAATACAGCACTTGCCTCTCTGACTTACGGCGGCCTAGCGTATATGCCATACGCAACGCCGCCTCAACATTAAAGCGGGAGTTCACCCATTTAAAAAAAATAAATAAATCTCCCCTTAGCTTCCTGCTCGTTCGGTCTAGGGGAATCGGCTATTTATATTAAAATATGTGCAGTACTTACCCGTTTTCGAGCTGCATCTTCTTCCGTCGCTTCCGGGTATGGGTCTTCGGGAGCGGGCGTTCCTTCTTGAGTGACAGCCTTCCGAGAGGCTTCCGACGGTCGCATCCATCGCGTCACTCGTAGCCGAAAGAAGCCGAACGTCGGTGCGGCTCTATACTGCGCCTGCGCACCGACGTTCGGCTTCTTTCGGAAAATCGTGACGCGATGGATGCGACCGTCGGAAGCCTCTCGGAAACCTGTCAATCAAGAAGGAACGCCCATTCCCGAAGCCCATACCCGGAAGCGACGGAGAGGATGCGTCTCGTAAACGGGTAAGTACTGCACATATTTTAAAATAAATAGCCGATTCCCCTAGTAAAAACGAGCAGGAATCTAAGGGGGAAAAGTGCCCTCTAAGGGTGAACCCCCGCTTTAAGCCAGTCTCTCTGAAACCAGCTACAAATCTTGAGAGCAGCCTAGGTTGACAACTTTGCTTTTTCATAGACCCAGCACAGGGAGTGTTGTCACCTTGTGGCAGGATCACCAGGTGAAAATAAAGGGAAAAAATGGAAAATTAATGCAACCAGCACACCTAAAGCCTGCAATATATTACATTTTTAGGTTTCAGATACTCTTCCAATGCCCCACAGTAAAATCCAAACTATAAGGCCCCATACACACAGTCGGACCGAACCGATGAGAATGAACCGAAGTTCAGTTTCATCGGACCAAACCGACCGTGTGTATAGGCCATCGGTCTGTTTTCCTTCGGTCCAAAATTTTAAAACATGCTTCAAACCGAACCGATGGACCACTGCCCGATCGGACCAAACCGATGGTTAGTATAGAAAAGCATCGGTTCAAAACCCGCGCATGCTCAGAATCAAGTCGACGCATGCTTGGAAGCATTGAACTTCATTTTTTTTCAGCACGTCGTTGTGTTTTACGTCACCGCGTTCTGACCCGATCGGATTTTGAACTGATGGTGTGTACACATATCAGACCATCAGGCCACTTCAGCGGTGAACCGATGAAAACTCATCGGTTCGGTCCGACCGTGTGTACGGGGCCTTAGAAAGATTCTCAGACATAGAAGACACCTGTGCTCAGAAATGCCAATCCCCCCATGATTCCAATATGAAGGGGCTTAGTGGGCATATAGACAAAGATTATCCATTGCTACCAAAAATTCACTCGAGACTCCGCCAAGTATTGGTTTTACCATGGTAATATAATTAGTGTCAATATTGTATTTATGATCTTACATTTAAGATTCAGTTCTTCTTCCCCTTTCCCACCAAGAACCTTTACAAACGTGAACAGAATTATCAATAAATATTGAACTTTAAAAAAAATCACAGATGTTTTTAGCTTGGCTTAGAAATTGGTGACTTTAAAACAGCAATAATGAAGGAAAATGGTTGACATTTATCTGAACTTCAAATTTTCTTTGCAGATTTGTAAACTCTCGAAAATGTTACTAGAAGCTGTAGCTGTAAAGTCATTTTTTTTTGCAGGCTTATTGAGACGTACTAAATACTTCTGTTTAGTGTTGGTGTTTCATTGTTGGAACATCTCTGGAAGTTCGGTGTATTTCTGTATAGTAAAAAGTAGAAATCTTTAGAGTATCTGTATCAGTGGCGGCTGGTGCTCAAAATCTTTGCGGGGTGCAAAAAAAACTGAAAAATTCAAAAAAATACTGAAAAAAACAAATAAATAAAACATCAATTGCAGCCTCACTGTGCCATCAAATGCTGCCACCGTGCCCATCAAATGCTGCCACTGTGCCATCAAATGCTGCCACTGTGCCTTCAATTGCAGCCACTGTGCCCATCAAATGCTGCCACTGTGCCTTCAATTGGTGCCGCCTCATCGGTGCCGCCTTATCCAGTGCCCGTCAGTGCCGCCTTATCAGTGTCCATCAGTGAAGGAGAAAACGTACTTATTTACAACATTTTGTAACGGAAACAAAAGAAAAACTTTTTATTTTTTCAAAATTTTCTGTCTTTTTTTATTTGTTTAGCAAAAAATAAAAACGGCAGAGGTGATCAAATACCTTCAAAAGAAAGCTCTATTTGTGGGAACAAAATCATAACAATTCTGTTTGGGTAAAGTGTAGCATGACCACGCAATTGTCATTTAAACAGTGACAGCGCTGAAAGCTGAAAATTTACTTGGGCAGGAAGGGGGGTTAGTGTCTGGTATTGAAGTGGTTAAACTTTTTGCATTCAAAAATACATTTAGTGTACACAACTCCTCCAGGTTGCCATATTGCTTTTGTTTTGTTTTTTTAAGATTACAGCGGCTGCAGATGGAAAAAGAAACGTGATTTTTAGTAACATTAAACAATATGACTTATGTAGCAATTGGACATATATACACTGCTTAAAAAAATTAAAGGAACACTTTTGAATCAGAACTCATGGGATCTTGATCTGGTCAGTTAAGTAGCAGAGGGGGAGGGGTGTATACAGGGGGGCGGGGTGTATACAGAGGGGGAGGGGTGTATACAGAGGGGGTTGTTTATCAGTTTCAGCTGCTTTGCTGTTATTTGAAATTAACAACAGGTGCACTAGATGGGCAACAATGAGACGAACTCCAAAACAGGAATGGTTTTTCAGGTGGAGGTGTCTGACATTTTTTTCCCTACTCATCCTTTCTGACAGTTTTTTCACTAGTTTGACAATTTGGCTAGGGTCAGTGTCACTACTGGTAGCACGAGGCGATACTTGGACCCTATAAAGGTTGCACAGGCAGTTCAACTGCACATCAATACGTATCATTGCAAGAAGGTTTGCCGTGTCTCCCAGCACAGTCTCAGCACAGTCTCAAGAGCATGGAGGAGATTCCAGGAGACAGGCAGTTACTCTAGGAGAGCTGGACAGAGCCGTAGAAGGTCCTTAACCCATCAGCAGGACCGGTATCTGCTTCTTTTGTGCAAGGAGGAACAGGATGAGCACTGCCAGAGCCCTACAAAATGACCTCCAGCAGGCCACTGGTGTGCATGTCTCTGAGCAAACAATCAGAAACAGACTTCATCGGGGTGGCCTGAGGGTCCGACGTCCTCTAGTGTGCTCTGTGATCACTGCAGGAGCACAATTGGACCGGTATCTGCTCCTTTGTGCAAGGAGGAACAGGATGAGTGCTGCCAGAGCCCTACAAAATGACCTCCAGCAGGCCACTGGTGTGTATGTCTCTGACCAAACAATCAGAAACAGACTTCATGGGGGTGGCCCGACGTCCTCTAGTGTGCTCTGTGCTCACTGCCAGACACTGTGGAGCTCGATTGGCATTTTCCATTGAACACCAGAATTGGCAGGTCCGCCACTGGTGCCCCATGTTTTTCACAGATGAGAGCAGGTTCACCCTGAGCATATGTGACAGACGTGAAAGGGTCTGGAGAAGCGGGGGAGAACTTTATGCTGCCAGTAACATCGTTCAGCATGACCGGTTTGGTGGTGGGTCAGTGATGGTCTGGGGAGGCATATCCATGGAGGGACGCACAGACCTCTACAGGCTACACAATGGCACCCTGACTGCCATTAGGTATCGGGATGAAATCCTTGGACCCATTGTCAGATCCTACGCTGGTGCAGGGGGTCCTGGGTTCCTCCTGGTGCACGACAATGCCCCGCCTCATGTGGCGAGAGCATGCAGCCAGTTCCTGGAGGATGAAGAAATTGATACCAATGAATAGTCCCCACACTCACCTGACCTAAATCCAAAAGAACACCTCTGGCTAGGGTGACCACATTTCCAAACTACCATTCAGGGACACCTTCCCTTCCCAAAAATCAGCTTGTGCTGTAACGAATCACAGCACAGTGATTGGACACAAGAGGCGGGATTTATGATTTCTCCAATCACAAGCAGGGGGCGGGATTGTGCTCCTCCAGACATTCCCGGCCAGGACAAGTACCGTCAGTGAATAAAGCGGTGATGTGTCCGTTTTTTGGGGGGGCACCAGATTGGCCTGGGGGGTGGCTGTGTCAGTTTCATTCCGGGACACTGTATTGTCCTGGAATGAATGTGCCCGGGACAGACCGCCAAAATGCGGGACTGTCCCGGGCAATCCGGGACACGTGGTCACCCTACCTCTGGGACATTTTGTTTCGGTCCATCCGGTGCAGCCAGGTTGCACCTCAGTCTGTTCAGGAGTTCAGTGATGCTCTGGTCCAGATCTGGGAGGAAATACCCCAGGACACCACCCGTCGTCTCATTAGGAGCATGCCCTGATGTTGTCAGATATGCATACAAGCACGTGGGGGCCATACAAACTACTGAGGACCATTCTGAGTTGTTGCAATGAAATTTCAGCAAGACTGACTTTTTTCACTTTGATTTTCGGGTGTCTTTGAATTCAGCCCTCTGTAGGTGGATAATTTTCATTTCCATCAAACGATGTACCATCCTTTCATTCCTAACACATTACCCCGTCCATATCTGTATAGATATCCAGCATGAGATTTTTGCCCGTTGAGATCTGATATGTTTTCAAAGTGTTCCTTTCATTTTTTTGAGCAGTGTACTATTTATTTTCTTCTGAAGTGGAGTTACCCTTTAAATTCAGCTGTAAGCACATTATAGGCTAATATGAATCATCAACTTTTCCGCTAAACAGTGCGTCCAAAAAGCGAACCCAGACATAGCCAAGAAGCTATTATTAGGGCCTATTAATGAATGTTGTGTGTTGCCTGCAGTTTTCTTTTGACGAGCGATCACTCCAGGAGCCTCGAGAATAATAACAAGGCATCGCATCAATAATACTTGAGATAATCATGCTAGCGGTGGGGATGAATGGTGAAAACATCGAATGTCAAGAGCAAATCAGAAGGACATAATGTCCAAAATGTGGACTGGAAACATCAAAGGGGGATACAGAACAATGCGATTAACCTCTCTCTGATAATTCCAGATATGAAGCGTTCACTTCAAAGGAACACAGTCACTCTGCTAGGAAAGGCAGAGCCGCTAATCGCTCCGGCGTCCAGGGACTGCGCCGATGTTTGCTTTACATGTGTTTGTCTATCACGGCGTTACCTTGGAACGTACAGTAGGAGGCAAAGACAGTCCAAACACAAAAGTCCTTCATTCCTAATAGTGGTACAGTCCAGTCGTCCCATCCCAACACCTCTATTAGACTTTCTGCCCTGCTCAGACATCGAATTCAAAGCTGCTTCACCAGAGCTATTAAAGGAGTTGTAAAGGAAACATTTTTTTTGCTGAAATGACTGTTTACAGAGCATAGAGACATAATAGTTAACTGATTCCTTTTAAAAATGATTAAAAATAGATAAAAATCAATCATATCATGTACCTGCAGTTTCAGTTTCCTTTTTGCATGTTGTTTCCTGCTTCTGTGATGTACAGAGACACAGAGCCAATACAGGGCAGTGATGGTTTGTAAAACAAAACTGATTGGTGCTGAGGGGTTTTAGACACACAGTAATCACACCTCCTTGATTAGTGACCACAGAGAGAAAGCTCCCAGTACTGTGGTTATCAGGAAACAGACAATCAGGAAGTGTGGAGATCAGAGAAGAATTACAGCAACTTGAGAGCAAAAACGAACAATGAGGACCTGAAAACAGCACTGCATTAAGGTAACGGAAGCTATAAAGATAAAAAAAAAAAATTCCTTTACAATCCCTTTAAAACCCCTTCCTGCCCAGGCCATTTTTCAGCTTTCAGCGCTGTCACACTTTGAATGATAATTGTGCGGTCATGCAACGCTGTACCCAAGTAGAGCTTTCTTTTGGTGGTATTTGATCACCTCTGCGGTTTTTATTTTTTTGCTCTATAAACAAAAATAGAGTGACAATTTCTCAGTTTAGGCCGATGCGTATTCTTCTACATATTTTTGGTAAAACGATTGCAATAAGCGTATATTGATTGGTTTGCGAAAAAGCTATCGCGTCTACAAAATAGAGGATAGTTTTATGGCATTTTTACTATTATTATTTTTTTTCTATTAGCAATGGCGGCGATCTGCGATTTTTATCGTGACTGCGATATTGCGGCGGACATAGACACTTTTGACAGTATTTTGGGACCATTCACATTTATACATCGAGCAGTGATATAAAAATGCACTGATTACTGTATAAATGTCACTGACAGGGAAGGGGTTAACCACTAGGGGGCGATCAAGGGGTTAAATGTGTTACCAAGGGAGTGATTCAAAATGTGGGGGGGAGGGGACTCAAAAGGGGAGGAGACAGATCGGTGTTCCTCTGTACTGGGAACACACCATCGGTCTCCTCTTACCTGACAGGATGTGGATCTGTGTGTTTACACACACAGATCCACGGTCCTGCTCTGTTACCGGGCAATCGCGGGTGCCCAGCGGACATTGCGGCCACCGGGCATGCCCATCGACTCCTGAGTGCCACGGCAGGTGCCCCCTAGAGAGACGGGAAGCCGAGGACATCATACAACGCCCTCCCAGAATGAATGCAGTGGCGATCCTGACCTCCCTGGGGCCCCAAACAAAATGACATGTCACATTAAAGTTGAGAAGCAGGGGGGGGGGGGGTAAAGTTGAGAAGCGGGGGGAGGGGGTGTTCTGCTGATCGAAATGACATCTTACATTAAAGTAAGAAGGTGGGGGTGCTGGCTTCTTTCCTCTTCTCCCATGCAGCCAGCGAGTTGAGAGCGGGTGAGGGGCCGAAAATTACTTCTCACCAGGCAGGGCCTCTAGTAATTTGGGGGGACCTCCGCAGCTTTGTGGGGCCCTAAGCGGCTTGCATAGTGAGTCTATAGGGCGGATCGGCCCTGCCAGAACGAGAGCCTCACTGCCCAGCCGTCATTTCACGGTGAGCAAGTGGCTAAGTGTAGATCTTGGTGGTCTTCCTATGATAAGGTTACAGAGTCTCTTTTAATGTAGATCATGGTTGTCTTCAGTGTTGTAACTAACGGCGTTTAAATAAACGCTGTTAGGTAACGATGGGCCTCCTGAGTGTAACGAGTAATCTATCAGATTACTTTTGCCCTCTCGGCAATGCCGTTCCCATTACTGGGCGGCGTTACCGAAATTACTTAGAGCTCGCAGGGGGGGCAGTCCGGGCAGACTCTGCCTCCTCCCGTGACGCTGCTTGTGAGTGACTCACCGTCCGACCACCTGACCAGCTAACGCGGCCGCGTCGAAACGTCACTCCGTACACTCCCAGCCACCCGATACAGTATCGGGTGGCTGGGAGTGTACGGAATGATGTTTCGACGCGGCCGCGTCAGCTGGTCAGGTGGTCGGACGGTGAGTCACAAGCAGCGTCACGGGAGGAGGCAGAGTCTGCCCGGAATGCCCGGCGATACTTGACGGTGAGAAGGGAGTGGGACCTGAATCACCTGATATGCCTAAAACGGATGGAACTGGCGGAACAGCGGCGTTGGAGCCCACCGAGGAGATCATCATGACAGTTGGCGATGGAGAGGCACAGGTACGCCCGCACAGTACACGGGACACACAGACCCAGGAGGTGAGGAATGGGGATAGAGTCAGAGCCAGATCATATCAGGCAGCTTAGCGGGCTTATCCAGGCTCTCCCCACAAAGGATGACATGCCTGGGCAGTGGGCAGTTGGGCACTGTGGGCAGGTGGAGTTCATAATTAATTATACACAGTATTGCATTTGCTGGGCCTGCCTGGGCATGTGGAGCGGTCCGGTGGAGTGTCACTGACACTCCACCGGACCGCTCCACATGCCCAGGCAGGCCCAGCAAATGCAATACTGTGTACAATTATTAATATCATCATCACACTCCACCTGCCCAGCAATACTGTACAATATATATTCAGTGTGCAGTGTGAGTGACACTGCTGCAGTGCACACTGAATCTATATTGTACAGTGTTGCTGCCTGGGCAGGTGGAGTGTGATGATGATATTAATAATTGTACACAGTATTGCATTTGCTGGGCCTGCCATATACTGTACTCTACTGTATAACCGCACTACAAAATTCCTTTACAAATAATGCATATTTTAAAATGTTATTACTAATAACATTTTAAAATATGCATTATTTGTAAAGGAATTTTACAAATTCTACCATGCCATAAAACATCTAGAGCAGGGGCAGCCCAGAGCACATGCCATCCTCCAGCACACAGAACACTGTGACTCACCTCAGTTCTCTCTCTGTGAAGCCCGAGATAGAGATGGGAGGGGGAGGCATTCCAACTGGAGTTGGTGGAGACAGTGCAGGATCCAAGTGTGAGGAATTCATTCCTGCACATTAGCACTCAGCAGCCACTGAAAACTGGAAGGTCAGAAGAGGAGCAGCCCCTCCCCCGAGCACTGCCAGGCTGGACGGGCTGCCCTATGCTCACACATTAGTTCTGGACGGACACAAACAAGGAGAGAAGGAGGGAGGGGAAAACTCTGGCACTTTGGCGCCCCCACCTCTGCAGGCGCCTGGGTGCAAAGCACCCTGTGCACCCTGCCTAGGATCGGCTCTGCTTGGGAGCTATGATTCCGTAATGTAAAATGTATTAAAAAATTAGCAAGGTTTTGGGAGGACTGACGCTTTTAGACATTCCTGCATATATCTAAAATAAATAAATAAAAAGACTATATTTTCCCTTTTAAATTGGCTGCCCTGCTTGCAAACATTGGCCTGTATATGTTCACCCGTAGGCGATGTTTCTCGGATTCTGCACTCTCCGTGGAAAACGACATAAATTTCAATTTATCATCATTAGACCCGGAGCTATCTCCTTCCAAGGGTGTATTATTGTCTGTAGACACAACACACGTCCCCGTGATACCTTCATCAATTATTTCATCTACTGTATCTGAAAACTTTCTCCTAAATCTACCTTGTCCTTCCCTTCAAGCTACGAACATTAATAAAATCATGAGGAACTCTCTGTATTGTTTTCTCTCCTGTAAACTACCTTGCATGCCCCCTTTAATAGCTGCGTATTCCGCCCTGGATTCGGCGGATATAAATGCATTATTTTCTCATTAAAACGGGCTTGTCACTTTTGCCGCTCTCTGCAAATCATTAGCGTGTTTACCGTGCTGAACAGCAGAAGCTCTGTGATAAATGGATGAATTTGTAGTAAAAAGGAAGCAAATCTTTTTGGTAATCTCTTAGAACTTCAGCCAGATGGAAAAATCTCCATTTAGCTCATTTATTTAAATTTTTTTCTACACTGATTTTTTTTTTTTCTAAAATTATTTTTAAACTACTGTTTGTAATTACTTATAATCCTTCTTTATATTAAATTCTTATTATCTCATAAGCATTGATTGGAATTTGGAGCCAGGCTGACAGTGAGTGAGAAACTTATATAGCGCAACACATGCGAACTGAATCGCCTCTCTGGGCACTTGGTATCCATTCCCTGGGCCCTCAGAAGAGATGGGTCTTGATCTTTATCCTGAAGGCCAGGTGGTTTACCTCCAATCGGATGGTGGTTGGTAGAGCGTTCCATAGTCTGGGTCCTTGGACTGCAAATCTTCTTTCTCCTTAAGGCTGCATTCACACCTAGGCGTAGGCAATAGCAGCGTTTTCCGGTGTTTTTTTCCGGCGTTTTGTCGCGCATATTCATGCTAATATGCGCGTTTGCATACAGCGTTGTCCGACGTTTTTGTACTTTGACGGGTTTTTTTTAGCCAATAGGAAAAACTATCATCTTTTCATCACTTGTTGCTATGTTGGTAGATTTTTTTAATCTTCTGCATGGGCGACAAGTTCTATTGACAAAACGCCCGTAGCAAACGCCCGTTGTCGCGCAAGTCGCTTGAATCGAGCGTTTCCATTACTTTCTATGGGAAATGGAAACGCTCAAATACGCGCATATCGCGCGATATGCGCGACAAAAAAGGGTCCGGAACTTTTATTGACTACATGCGATGCGCGTCAGGCGCATCGGCGTTCAGATGTGAACCATGCCCATAGCCTTACATGTATTTTGGTCCCTCGGGCGTTTGTGCGCTTCGCGCTACAGGCGACAAAACGCCGAGGTGTGAATGGGCTCTTAGGCCTCGTACACACGGGCGGACAATCCGCTGAAAACGGTCCGCCGGAGATTTCTGTCTGATGGTTGTACACACCATCAGACAGAAATCCGCGCGTAAAACAATACGCGGGGCGTGGCCGCGCCGTCACCGCGACGATGATGCGGCGACGTGGGCGGCCCTGGAAGTTCAAAGCTTCCACGCATGTGTCGAATCAGTACGACGCATGCGAGGGATGGCGGTCGGTCGGACGTGTCCGGTGAGTCTGTACAGACGACCGAACAAGTCCGACAGACAGGTTTCCAGCGGATAGATTTCTTAGCATGCTAAGAAATTTTGATCTGCTGGAAACTGTCAGATCCGCCGGACAATTGTCCGCTCGGGCCTACACATGATCGGATCTGTCCGCTGGAACTGATCCGTCGGACCAGTTTTAGCGGATAGATCCGGTCGTGTGTACGGGGCCTTAGACTTGCATCTGGCTTTGGGTATCTGGAGTAGATTTTGATTGGTGGATCGCAGAATGCGATTGGTGTTGTGAGCTTTTAGTTTCTCGCATAGATATTGGGGGGCATTTCCCAGAATACACTTATGTGTTAGACAGAGAGCTTTGAAAGTGATTCTGTCTTTTACGGGCAACCAATGAAGGGATCTCAACGAAGGTGAGATTGATTCCCATGTTTTTTTCCCAGTCACAAGTCGAGCGGCCGTATTTTGAACGACTTGCAGACAAGTGATTTGGTATTTGGGGAGTCCTAGATAGAGGGCATTTGCATAGTCAAGTCTGGAGTTGATAAGTGTCCCCACCACGACTGCTATGTCTTCTTTTGGGATAAAGGGAGTGAGTCTGCGTAGTAGGCGCAGCAGATGGTGCGATCCACTGACTACTGACCCTATTTGTGCATCCATTGTCATGAAGGTGTCAAAGATGACTCTGAGACTTTTGACTTTGGTGCTAGGGGTGATGGATTGACCCAGAATGGGCGGGGGCGTCCATGTTGTTGCGGGATGAATCTTACGATTGGCCTGAAACAGGAGAAGTTCTGTTTTTGAGCCGTTGAGTTTAAGGTAACTCTTTGTCATCCACTTTTCTATCATAGTAAGGCATTTCTCTAGTCCGAGATAATGATTCTTTTTGGTACAGATGCGAAAATATAGTTGTGTGTCATCTGCATAAGAGTGGTAAAGTAACTTCTGGTTGCTGATGATTTAAAAAAGCGGGCGGAAATAGATATTGAAAAGAACAGGCGACAGAGGGGATCCCTGAGGGACTCTGCATGACACCGTGCGTTTTTCAGAAGTGAAAGGACCCAATTTCACTATTTGTGATCGGTTTTCCAGGAAGGAATAGAACCACGATAAATCACATTCCGCAACTCCGTCTACTTCAACTAGCCGTGTCAGCAATAATTTGTGGTCTACCGTATCAAAATCTGCACTTAGGTCCAGCAGTACTAGAAGACAAGATTCTCCTTCGTCTGCGGCCTCTAGAGCGTCATCCCATATTTTGAGCAGTGCTGTTTCTGTCCCGTGATCAGGACGGAAACCGGACTGGAATGGGTCAAGTAATTTATGGGTATCTAAGTGATGTTGTAGCTGTTGTACAACTTCTTTCTCCATTACCTTGGAGAAGACATTCAGGCCTGTTATGGGGCGACGGTGGTTTGGGTCTTTGGGGTCGAGAGTGTTTTTTTTTAGAATTGGTTTGATTATACCTTGTTTCAGCAAGGGTGGCACCACGCCCTCCTTGAATGACTGGTTTATGAGCTGCATGATAGCTGGAGCCAAAATATCGACACAGTAGGTGGATCATTCGATTACAGTATATTTGCAGATTCTAGAGCATTGTCAATGTTCACCAATAAAAGTTTTAGGATCCAATAACGCCTATGTATTGGTAAACCATGCGTTTTAATGAACTTTGCTGCAAATATGGCACTATGGGCATTGCATTGTGGTGCCTCGTATTTAGAACGACAACCCATGGCTATGTACATTACCTGCCAATGCACATTCACATAGCTCCTTACTGTCCCTGATTTCGAGGGACTGTCCCTTATTTGGAACAATGTCCCTCTGTCCCTCTTTCCTCCACATTTGTCTCTCATTTTGGTCTGATCTATATAGATGGATGCTCTATTTATCTATCAAAAAGTGTTTCCCAGTGCTGAACCTTTCATCTGATCTCTAAATTGCTGCATTTGTAAATTCCAAAAGCCACTATAAAGAAATAGTAGTGGTAAAAAAAAGCACTTGTGGGTTTAACCAGTCTTGTTTTTTTTTTTGTACAATTCTCCTTTAAGGGGGCATGGCATGGGGGTGTGTCCTGTGATGTGCTGTGATGGGCCCTGATGTGCTGTGCCCTGATGTGCTGTGATGGGCTCTGATGTGATGTGCCCTGTGCCCTGATCTGATGTGCCCTGATGTGCCCCGTGCCCTGATGTGCTGGGCTCTGTACCCTGATGTGCTGTGCCCTGATGTGCTGAGCTCTGTACCGTGCCCTGTACCCTGATGTGTTGTGCCCTGGGCCGGTCTGGATGAAGTCCAGGGCCACATTTTTGTCCCAGTCCAGCCCTGACTGTAACCAATAGAGGAGGTATAAATAGATGTATGACAGTATCCCAATAGACATATAAGTGGTTCATCCGGAATATTAGTATCCAATAACCCGTTTAGGGTGCCTACATACATTTGCTAGTAGGTGTCCCTAATTATCATCTCAAAATGTTGGGAGGTATGGTGAAGAAGGGACTCTGATGTGATGGACGGGGACTCTGATGCTAAGAGAGGAAGCTAATGTGAAAGAGAGGTGACACCAAGCGGAGGGTGACATCATCCAGTGCAGATGGCAGTATCCTTCAGCCCATTAAATACAATTAAGCAAGATGTACATAGCATGCCACTATTAGCCTGGCCCATCGGGGCTACAGGGAGATTCCCAGTGGGCCGATTGCTCAGTGGGCCGGTCGGAGGTCCGCGGATATCTACCGGTTATTCGCCGACAGCTGGCGCATGACGGATAGATCGAGATTAGCCAGTATGCAGAGTAGCGCAGGAAGCGTCTGTTCTCTCTCAAGTCATGCTGCGTCTGCGCCCCACCCCCCGGTGGCCCCTCCTTTCTTCTCGTCCATCCCCATTTGCTTGTGACATCATCTGGGATGGACGAGAAGAGAGGAGGGTCCGCCGGGGGAAGGGAGCAGCCGCAGCGTGACTTGAGAGAGAACACACGCTTCCTGCGCTACTCTGCATGCTGGCAGGTAAACGATGTGCCATGTGCCCTGATGTGCTGTGCCTTAATGTGCTGTGCCCTGTACCCTGATGTGATGTGCCCTGATGTGCTGAGCTTTGTACCGTGCCCTGATGTGCACTGTACCCTGATGTGATGTGCCCTGATGTGCTGAGCTTTGTACCGTGCCCTGATGTGCCCTGTACCCTGATGTGTTGTGTCCTGGGCCGGTCTGGATGAAGTCCAGGGCCACATTTTTGTCCCAGTTCAGCCCTGGCCTGGCCCCTACTCCACCCTCTGTCTCTGTGACTTATTTTGCAGGGTGTCAAACCCCTAGCAAGAGGAGACAAGCAGTGATGAGATGCGGATGATTTTTTCTGAATGGAGAAGTGTTCTGCGGCTTGAGATGCAGAACATGTACTATAGATTATGGCCCAGATCCACAAAGAAATGACGCCGGAGTATTTATTGCTACGCCGCGTAATTTCTACGATGCCCCGTCGTATCTTTTTTTTGTATCCACAAAACAAGATACAACTGAATGTGGGCTCGATCCGACTGGTGTGCGTCTTAGTACGCCGTTGGATCGTAGGTGCATATTTACGCTGGCCGCTAGGTGGCGCTTCCGTTGATTTCGGCGTAGAGTATGCAAATGAGCTAGATACGGCGATCCACAAACGTACGTCCGCCCAGCGCATTTTTTTACGTTGTTTACGTAAGGCTTTTTTCGGCGTAACGTTACCCCTGCTCTATGAGGCGTACGCAATGTTAAGTATGGACGTCGGGCCAGCGTCAAATTTTCCGTCGTTTGCGTAAAACGTTCGCGAATAGGGCTTTGCATAAATTACGTTCACGTCGAAAGCATTGACTATTTGCGACGTGATTTCGAGCATGCGCACTGGGATACCCCCACGTTCAGAAAAACTTCATTTACGTGGGGTCAAGTTGAATTAACATAAAACACGCCCACATCTTAGTCATTTGAATTCCGCGCCCTTACGCCGACACATTTACACTACGCCGCCGTAACTTACGGCGCAAATTCTTTGTGGATACGGCAAATACGCTGTAAGTTACGGTGGCGTAGTGTATCTGAGATACGCTACGCCTGCCTTAAAGATTGCCAGATCTTTGTGGATCCGGGCCCTTCACTGTCTTCTTTTACAGGTATAGCTTGGCTGAGTACATTTAGTATAATGACAAGACCCCTTGAGCCATTTTTATTATGTATTTGTTAGTACTTCAGCCTGAATAGTGTATAATAGTGTCCAGCTGCTTTGAGTAAAGTGTCGTGGTGTTCATCAAACACGGCCCAGCAGCCAACGTGAACATCAAACATTTAGCAGAAAAAATAAAGTCCAAGGTCTACTCTGAGAGAGGACATCACTTACTTCATTTGCTGTCGCCGCTGGGCTTTGATGCTCCAATATTTAACTGTTAGCTGATAGCGGTTAACAAACAATGACGCAGGTTGTTTGTCAGCTGCGTGGAGCAGGTGAACATTTTCTCTGGGTAAGGCTGACAGAGCAAGACTTACAGCTGTATGAACTTCAGACACTTGGGGTCAGACAAACATCGCAGGTAATGTCAAACTACACAAAGTGTCACCAGGTCCTCTGCGCAGTGAAACATCGAAAAACGATTTAAAATAATGCCTTGGTCACAACGCTGGATTCTGATTGGATGCTGCCTAGACTAGGGTGACCAGACATCCCCGGTTTCCAGGGACAGTCCCCGGATTGAGGACACTGTCCCTAGACCATGGCCCAGATTCTCAAAGGAGATACGACAGCGTATCTCCAGATACGCCATCGTATCTCTGAGTCTGAGCGGTTGTATCTATGCAAACGGTGGAGTAGCGCTAAAGAGTGAAGGGCCTTCATAAAAGGGATTTCAGCTTGACTAGATCGGTAAGGGTCAGCAAGCTACATGGTTGTATCTATGCGCCTGATTCTTAGAATCAGTTACGCATAGATTTGTATTAGATCTGACTGGCGTAAGTCTCTTACGCCGTCGGATCTTAACTGCATATTTACGCTGGCCGCTAGGGGCGTGTACGCTGATTTACGCTTAGAAATATGTAAATCAGCTAGATACGTGAATTCACGAACGTACGCCTGGCCGACGCAGTACAGATACGCCGTTTACGTTAGGCTTTTCCCGGCATAAAGTTACCCCTGCTATATGAGGCGTAAATGCGGCGTACCAATGTTAAGTATGGACGTCGTTCCCCCGTCGAATTTTGAAAATTTTACGTCGTTTGCATAAATGGGGCTGGACGTAGTTTACGTTCACGTCGAAACCAAAACGCCCTTGCGGCGTACTTTGGAGCAATGCACACTGGGATACTCCACGGACGGCGCATGCGCCGTTCGTGAAAAACGTCAATCACGTTGGGTCACAAGTTATTTACATAAAACACGCCCCCCTGTTCCACATTTGAATTAGGCGGGCTTACGCCGGCCTATTTACGCTACGCCGCCGCAACTTACGGAGCAAGTGCTTTGAGAATACGGCACTTGACGGGTCCGTCTGCGGCTTCGGTGGTGTCCTCCTCGTCGGGTCCGTCTGCGGCTTCGGTGGTGTCCTCCTCATCGGGTCCGGCGTCTGTCTGCGGCTTCGGTGGTGTTCTCCCGCGCCATCTCCCCGTCGAATCGCCGCTTCCCGCGCTCAGTTTGAACGCCTCCGCCGACGTGCAGTACCCTCGGCTACATTCGGCCAGGCTCGGCTTCGCTCGTGCTCACGCTCTGTGACGTTTATGCGTGAGCACAAGCGAAGCCGAGCCTGGCCGAATGTACCCGAGTGTATTGCGCTCGGTATATGTCGGTGCAGGCATTCAAACTAGGCGCGGGAAGCGGGCATCGGTGCATATCGCGCACCCACGATTTTCCCCTTATTTTAAGGGGAAAAAAGTGCGCGGTATACGCCGATAAATACGGTATTTCCTCAACAAAAGGACCATGTATGTGACCAGTATGTATAATTCACATTCACAAATCTATTTATTGCATGGAGAAATTCTTGGATTGGATTTACTAAATAGCCTTTCCCATTTCATCTCAAGTTGATGGTCGTCCCAAAGAGTCCTCCCGTATGATAGAAACGTGATATTAGCAATAAACACTTCCGAATCGTGAAAGTAGCTGAAAACCTCACTAGTGACCTTGCTTTCCTTCACGATCAGCGTATACCTACCATTAGCATAAGAATTGTGCTATGTAAGGAGGCAGAAATACTGCAGCTGTTGCGCTATATCTTGATGGGGAGGAGAGGTCTAGACATACAGGCTCTGAGCTAATGTCACCAATAAAAAAAACTGAACATTTAAATTAAAAAGATAACCAATGTTGTGATTTGGGATTCCCCTAAAAAAAAAATTCGACCTGTCTGGTCTACAGAGTACACAGTCATGCATTCGTTTAATCTAATTTATTCTAGTAAAACCATCTTCTTTTTTCTTTCTAAAAAAGTTCATTGGACCATTTGCTGATGTAGCGCCTGGTTACTTCAAAGTACCAGTGCTATTTAAATTTAGAAAGAGATCAGAGTGTTAGTTAAACTCTGATCTGGTTAAAATGTTCAAATTGGGTCTCTGTCTCAGCTTGCCTGTGCTGTGGGCTCATTCTGTTACACTGGGGTGTTCTTCCCACCCCAGGGCAGTAGGTGGCAGCAGTGGTGTCAAGGTTTGGGTGCTCTTCCCCAGCAGCCAATCAGGAGGGTTGAGCCTCGCTGTGCATGCTGGGGGAGGGTATTTATGGGGCAGAAGCAATTGGTTCTGGGTCTTCTTCTCCAAGTGCGGAACCCACCTTCAAGGGTGTCTGCACCATGGCGCCCCAGCACTATGGCCTACCTGGCCGGGGCATGCATGCCACGCGGAGTTCATGGTTCCGGGACCATATGGGCTTGGAACATTTAAAGTGGAGGTTCACCCAAAAAATAAATTTTTAACATTACATTCAGCCGAGTTGTCCTAATGACAATCAGCTGTTTTTGTTTTTTTTCCCCGTACATACCGTATTTTCACCGCCGCTTCCGGGTATGTCTTCTGCGGGACTGGGCGTTCCTAATTGATTGACAGGCTTCCGACCGTCGCATACATCGCGTCATGTCGGTGCGGCTCTATATGGCGCCTGCGCACCGACGTTCGGCTTCTTTCGGCAACTCGTGACACGCAGTATGCGACGGTCGGAAGCCTGTCAATCAATTAGGAACGCCCAGTCCCGCAGAAGACATACCCGGAAGCGGCGATGAAAATACGGTATGTACGGGGATAAAAAACAAAAAAACAGCCGATTGTCATTAGGACAACTCGGCTGAATGTAATGTTAAAAATTTATCTTTGGGTGAACCCCTGCTTTAAGTCGTGGCAGGGAGTCCAGTGGTCGACTGGGTTCCCAATCCTGAAAATCCCAAGCGGCATAGCTGTTCTGTGGGGAGTCCATCTGAGGAGAGACAATGAGAGGCTGGCAATCCAATAGGGTCTCGACAATCCACCGGGGATCGAGGTATCCGGACACTGGGAGGCTGATCACCTGTCAGTCGCTACCTGAAAGGAATTAGAAGGAGATCCAGGCGTAATTCCACTATGGAGTTACATCTCCGTAACCACAATCAGGAGGGCCTGTGGCAGAGGTTTCTCACTGAATCATTTCCAGGAGGGTCTGTGCCAGAGAATTCTTCTTAAAGGTTTAAGCGATACTCTGTCTGTCTGGTCAGTGAGAGAGGCCTGTCCAGGTACGCTATTCCCACTCAGGCAGGAGTGGCGCAAAGAAGTGTTATACGTGGGAACAGGACTGTTTCCCTATTGCTACGCCTGAATTTGCTATTCTTCTACTTCCTTCAACTTTACCTTCTTCACCACAAGTGTTATTGTTTTTACCCGGCTGGGTAATAAAGAGCACAGCAAAGAACACCTGTTGCGGACATTCCTTTACTTCTGCTATATGCACCATTCACCCCTAGAAATTCGGAAGAGCCATGAGGTAAATGTGCCACCCAAAACAAACCAGCAGCTCCTCCGGGGGTAGTGCTACACTGACTTTTGAAGTCTGCCTAAATTAATTCCCTGACACGTCACAAAATGCAGCAACGCAATTTTTCTTAAAGCCCAATTCCACACAAAGGGCTAGATTCAGGTAGGGGGACGTAAGTTTGTGTGGGCGTAGCGTATGTTATTTACGCTACGCCGCCACAATTTAGAGAGGCAAGTGCAGTATTCACAAAGCACTTGCTCCGTAAGTTGCGGCGGTGTAGCATAAATCTGCTGGCGTAAGCGCGCCAAATTCAAATTGTCAAGAGGTGGGTGTGTTATGTAAATAAAACATGACCCCACGTAAATGACGTTTCTCACGAACGGCGCATGCGCTGGCCATAAACGTATCCCAGTGAGCATGCTCCTAATCACGTCGCAAATAGTCAATGCTTTCGACGTGAACGTAATTTCCGCAAAGCCCTATTCGCGAACGACTTACGCAAACGGCGTAAAATTTTCAAAATTCGACGTGGGAACGACGCCCATACTTAACATTGGCTATGCCTCATATAGCAGGAGTAACGTTACGCCGGAAAAAGCCATACGCAAACGACGTAAAAAAATCCGCCGGGTGCACGTACGTTTCTGAATCGGCGTATCCAGCTCATTTGCATATTATACGATGAAATCGACGGAAGCGCCACCTAGCGGCCAGCGTAAATATGCAACTAAGATACGACGGCGTAAGAGACTTACGCCAGTCGGATCTTAGCCTAATTTCGGCGTATCTTGCTTTCTGAATACAGAAAGAAGATACGCCGGCGCAGCTTTGAACTTACGCGGCGTATCAATAGATACACCGTTGTAAATTCTGGCTGAATCTAGCCCAAAATCTATATTGTGCCTATACCTTCGTCCCAACCCCTCTTTACACATTGTGATCGGATCGGACATGTCACCGCTGACATAAGGGAGACTGGAGGGTCGGATCAGGTACGCCTAGAAAACTGGCAGGCAGACCTGATCGGACAGCCCGACGGAATTCCACTCAAGCTTGGCTTGCATACATACAGTCACACAAAAGTTCTCTGAACTTTCGACCATCAAGAACGCGGTGACGTACAACACTACGACGAGTCGAGAAAATGAACTTCAATGCTTCCGAGCATGCGTCCAATTGTTTCTGAGCATGCGCCGGAATATTTTGCGCGTTGGAATTTTGCGTGTCGGAATTGCTGCAAACGATAGGGATTTTTTGTTGGCGGAAATTTCAACAGCAAAAGTCCGATTGAGCATGCACACGGTCGGAATTTCCATTCAAAAGCTCACACCGGACTTTTCTTGATGGATTTTCCGATCGTGTGTATGGGGCATTAGGCTTTGGGACTTCAGCAAACCATGGTGAGAGCCATTATCCTCAAATGGAGAAAACTTGGAACAATGGTGAACCTTCCCAGGAGTGGCTGGCAGGTCCCTCGGAACCCGACAGGCAAACCAAACAACCGCTTGGGGCCCCGAGCTGGCCAGGGGCCCCAGCAGGGCGGGCCCTTGCCGCACCGCTGCTTCCTCCTGCAGTCCGGTCGGCCATGCGGAACAGGAGATTCTGTTTCCTGTTCCCGGCCGGACTGACAGGAAGTGCACACACTGAGTGTTCACTTCCTTTCAGTCCGGCCCGGGAACAGCAAATTGAATCTCCTGCCGCACGGACGCCAGCATATGTCGGCGTCTTGTGAGGCTCTGCGGAGAATAGAGGTAGAGGCCCGGATTCACGTAGAAGCGCGCATCTTTGTGCGGGCGTAACGTATCCTATTTACGTTACACCTCCGCAACTTTGACAGGCAAGTGCAGTATTCTCAAACCAAAGTTGCGGCGGCGTAGCGGTTTTTTTTTATGCTTGGGGCCCCCAAATTCCTTCAAACGGCCCTTTTGGCTGGCCAACAAAATTACTCCAAAAGCCCAACAACTACTCATCCAGGAGGTCATAAAAGAACCCACAACAACATCTAAAAAATTGCAGGCCTCATTTGCCTCAGGTAAGGTCAGTGTTCAGCAATAAGAAAGAGACTGGGCAAAAATGGCATCTATGGGAGAGTTCCAAGGCCAAAGCCACTGCTGACTAAAAAAAACACAAAGGCTTGTCTCACATTTTCCATAAAACATCTTGATTGACCCCAAATACTTATGGGCAAATATTCTGTGAACTGATGAGACAAAGTTAAACTTTTTGGAAGGTGTGTATCCCGTTACATATGTTTTTGGGGGATATTTATTACAGCAAAAAGTAAAAAATATTGCATTTTTTTCAAAATTGTCGCTCTATTTTTGTTTATAGCGCAAAAAATAAAAACCACAGAGGTGATCAAATACCACCAAAAGATAGCTCTATTTGTGGGGAAAAAAGGACGCCAATTTTGTTTGGGAGCCACGTCGCACGACCGCGCAATTGTCTGTTAAAGCGACGCAGTCCCGAACTGTAAAAACCCCTTGGGTCTTTAGCCATTATATTGGTCCGGCTTAAGTGGTTAAATAAGAATTAAAACAATTCTGCAAAGAAGAGTGGGCTAAAATACCTCCACAGTGATGTGAAAGACTAATTGCCAGTTATCGCAAACGCTTAATTGCAGTTTTTGCCGCAAAGAGTGGCGCAACCAGTTATTAGGTTTAGGGGGCAGGTACTTTTTCACATAAGGCCAGGCAGGTTTGGACAGTTTTTTTCCCTTAATAAATAAAAACATCATTTAAAAACTGCATTTTGGATTTACTCAGTTATCTTTGTGTAATAATAAAATTTGTTTGATGATCTGAATTATTTAAGTGTGACAAATATTCAAAACAAATCAGGAAGAGGGCAAATACTTTTTCACAGAACTGTATTCCTTGATCCGAGTTTAGGGGGGGGGGGGGGAATCTGACAGTGACCCTGATGTAAGGGGGAATCTGATGGTGACCCTGAAGTAACGGGGGAATCTGATGGTGACCCTGACGTAAGGGGGAATCTAATGGTGACCCTGAGGTAAGGGGGAATCTGATGGTGACCCTGACGTAAGGAGGAATCTGATGGTGACAATGATGGTGAACGTGATGTAAGGGGGAATGTGATGGTGAATGTGATGTAAAGGGGAATCTGATGGTGATCCCGATGTAAAGGGGAATCTGATGGTGATCCCGATGTAAGGGAGAATCTGATGGTGACCCTGATGTAAGGGGGAATCTGATGATGAACATGATGTAAGGGGGAATCTGATGGCGATCCTGATGTAAGGGAGAATCTGATCGTGACCCTGATGTAAGGGGGAATCTGATGGTGACCGTGATGTAAGGGGGAATGTGATGGTGAATGTGATGTAAGTTGGAATCTGATGGTGACCCTGATGTAAGGGGGAATCTGATGGTGAACGTGATGTAAGGGGGAATCTGATGGTGAACATGATGTAAGTTGGAATCTGATGGTGACCCTGATGTAAGGGGGAATCTGATGGTGAACGTGATGTAAGGGGGAATCTGATGGTGAACGTGATGTAAGGGGGAATCTGATGGTGAACGTGATGTAAGTTGGAATCTGATGGTGAACGTGATGTAAGTTGGAATCTGATGGTGAACGTGATGTAAGGGGGAATCTGATGGTGAACATGATGTAGGGGGAATCTGATGGTGAACGTGATGTAAGGGGGAATCTGATGGTGAACGTGATGTAAGGGGGAATCTGATGGTGAACTTGATGTAAGGGGAATATGATGGTGAACGTGATGTAAGGGGGAATCTGATGGTGAACATGATTTAAGGGGGAATCTGATGGTGAACGTGATGTAAGGAGGAATCTGATGGTGAACATGATGTAAGGGGGAATCTGATGGTGAACGTGATGTAAGGGGGAATCTGATGGTGACCCTGATGTAAGGGGGAATCTGATGGTGAACATGATGTAAGGGGGAATCTGATGGTGAACGTGATGTAAGGGGGAATCTGATGGTGAACATGATGTAAGGGGGAATCTGATGGTGAACGTGATGTAAGGGGGAATCTGATGGTGAACGTGATGTAAGGGGGAATCTGATGGTGAACGTGATGTAAGGGGGAATCTGATGGTGAACATGATGTAAGTTGGAATCTGATGGTGACCCTGATATAAGGGGGAATCTGATGGTGACCCTGATGTAAAGGGTAATCTGATAGTGACCGTGATGTAAGGGGGAATCTGATGGTGACAATGATGGTGACTCTGACATAAGGGGGAATCTGATGGTGACAATGATGGGGAATCTGATGGGGACCCTGATGTAAGAGGGAATCTGATGTCAACCCTGATGTAAGGGCTGACCCAATCATTTTATAAAAAAAAAATTCAGCCCATGAATGTGTATAAAATATATGATGTGGCCCTTATACTGAAAAGTCTGGAGATCCCTGCTATATATTAATACGTTTCACAAGCTGACAAAGGTTCGGGACCTCTGCTAATTCGTGTTTGCTCTCCATTGTAATTTAACAGCTTCACAAGATATGAAACAAAGGAGGATGAAATGGTTGGGGTGATGTCAGCGGTCAGCAGAGGTAACGCGTCCATGTGCTGCGGATTCCAGCACAGCCCGTGGTGCCATGTATTCCTTCTGGAGATTAGGGCATTAGAGGGACGGGTCTCTGTGCAATGTATACACTTGTTATGTGGAAAATCTCAGCGATATTTTGATGTGCTGTGAACTTCACACCATGCCAGCAAAAATTAGTAACCTTTCCCCGACGCAAAATATGCAAAACATGATACGCCAAACATGAGACGCCAAACATTTACACAGCTTTACATTCTGGATGTATCTCCATCATCCTATGCCGGGTCACGTAGAATGTGTTCTGGAGAAGCCTACTATGAACAGGCTTGAGATAGCTACAAATCACCATCAGTCTTCTGACCGTATACACTTGTATTAGAAGACTTGCATGCCTTTTTTGTAAGTGATGGATATAATAGGACCTTAGAGTCCAACCAATAGAAATGCAGCTTGTCTGAATTTTTTTAGCAGCCCAGAAGATGATCATTAGGAATGTGTAAAGGGATTTTGGCAAGACTGGAGTCAATGGGCCAGATTCACGTAGATCAGCGGATCTTTAGATCCGCTCGATCTACCTGATTTAAGATCCGCTCCCGCAAGTTTGCGAGGCAAGTGGGTTATTCACAAACCACTTACCTCCAAACTTGCGGCGGCGGATCGTAAAACCCCCGGTGGAATTCAAATTCCGCGGCTAGGGGGAGTGTACTATTTAAATCAGGCGCGTTAACGCACCGATTTAAATGCGCATGTGCCGTCTGCGAAATTTCCCGGCGTGCATTGCCCCCACTGACGTCGCTAGGACGTCAGTGGTTTCGACGCTTACGTAAACGACGTCCATCCGTATTCCAGAACGACTTACGCAAACGACGTTAAAAAATTCAAATTCGACGCGGGAATGCCGGCTATACTTAACATTGGCTGCGCGTCATAGAAGCAGGGGTAAGTATACGCCGGGAAAGCCGCTACGGAAATGACGTAAGAACACTGTGTCGGGTCCGCGTACGTTCGTGAATTTGCGTATCTCGCTGATTTACATATTATTCAACGTAAATCAGCGGGAACGCCCCCGGCGCCATTTTCAAATTGAAAATAAGATCCGACAGTGTAACATAGTGTAACACTGTCGGATCTTAGCCATATCTATGCGTATCTGATTCTATGAATCAGACGCATAGATAGGACCAGTTTAAGTCAGAGATACGATGGTGTATCAGGAGATACACCGTCGTATCTCTTTGTGAATCTGGTCCAGTATTCCCAGTTTAGGTCATTAAGACCGGGTTCACACCACAACTGCATCTGTTTTACAGCAGGGATCCGGTGCGTTCTGGTTCACCGTTTTAGGTCTGGTTTTAGCTCAAATTTTGAGCTGAAACGGACCAAAAGACGCACAGTTTTTATGCAAAACACGCCGGTCTGCTGCGGAGATATGTGAACCGGCTCCATAGAGAGCCGGGCAAAATCTCCTTCTATTGCCAATTGGATGCAGAGAATCTGCATCCAATTCACAATAGTGTGAACCCGGCCTAAATACAAACTCTAGGCAGATACAAAAGATACAAATGAATCCGGCTTTGTAATTATTAGTACATATTATATAGTAGACTGCTCAGAAGGGGAATTATTAAAATATGGGTACCCACATCCCAATTCAAGTGGTGTTCCAGCTTAATTAAAAAATTTTTTTTTTTAAGTCAGCAGCTACAAACACTGTAGCTGCTGACTTTTAATAAGCACACTTACCTGTTCAGGGCATCTAATGGCAGAAAAAAGTACTGCGGTTGAAACTGACAAAAGTCCAGTGGCATAATCGTTTTTTTTTTACCTACAAATAAATGGTAAGTTAAGTGTCGAGAGAGTGACATCTTCAATATGGCCCCATGAACAACAGTGAGAAAATACAGACTACTACAAAGTCATTTTGTCATTGGGGTCTTCAAGAGATATAAGAGTCAGATGAATTCAAAGTACATAGCACCCCTTCCCCATAGTCCAATAATACATAGTACCACTACTCATTCACAAAAAACACACACACAGATTTTGAGACATACTTTAATAAAAAAATTAAAACAAAAAAGTCCCATGATGTACCTCTAGAGTAAATCATGTCATCTAGAGATGCAGATCCACGGTGATCACAATGCCCGATGCCCACCAACCCGCAGAAAAACTTTTTTTTCAGATTTTTGTGTGTTTTCCCCTCAAAATCCTTGTTGGACCCCAAGAGTCTAGAATAATATTGGGGGGGGGGGGGTAGAAATTCCACTCCTTCTTACCTGATTTGAAGAGCTTAGTATGGATTATGGGTAGGGACAGATTTCCAGAATCTGAGAGAGAGAATGATCTTCATGCAAGGAGAGGCAGAGCAGCCTACACAGGGAAGTACTAGAGCCGAATACATGGGTAATACACAGGGAAGTACTAGAGCCGAATACATGGGTAGTACACAGGGAAGTACTAGAGCCGAATATACGGGTAGTACACAGGGAAGTCCTAGAGCCGAATACACAGGTAGTACACAGGGAAGTACTAGAGTTGAATATATGGGTAGTACACAGGGAAGTACTAGAGCCGAATACATGGGTAGTACATGGGATGTACTAGAGCCAAATATATGGGTAGTACACAGGGAAGTACTAGAGCCGAATACATGGGTAGTACACAGGGAAGTACTAGAGCCGAATACATGGGTAGTACACAGGGAAGTACTAGAGTCGAATACATGGATAGTACACAGGAAGTACTAGAGCCGAATATATGGGTAGTACACAGGAAAGTACTAGAGCCAAATACACAGGTAGTACACAGTGAGGTACTAGAGCTGGGCCAGGTAGGAGATAGAGATGCGAGAAAGCTTTGAGGGGGGGGGGTTGCGCACTGTGCACAGCGCACCCCTAAACCCTGTACTCTGTACACAACACACCCCTAAACACTGCTCAAAATGTACCCCTAAACCATGCACTGTGTGTATATAGAGCATCCCTGAACTCTGCACTCTGTGCAAAGGACACCCCTGGAACTGCATTCTGTACATAATGCACTCCTTAATTCTGCATGTAGCGCACTCCTGAACTCTGCACTCTGTATGGAGCATAATCTTTAAAAAGCAAGTAAAGGAAAAAGGGAGTCGCGCTAATTAAAGTGCACTGTGCATATTAAAGTGAGTGAATATAAACAGCATCAATGATAAATATAATGACACAAAGGTAAGTGCCACCAGCATGAACACAGTGAAAAAAGAGTCCAAAAAAATTGAGTGTGTTGATAGTAATGCCCAGTGAGAAGATGATCCACACGCGGAACTGCGACAGTAAATAGTGCAACCCTGAACCCAGCACTCTGTATGTAATGCCCTCCTGAAATCTGCACTCTGTACGTAATGCAATCCTGAACATTGAACATAATGTAATCCTAAACTCTGTATGTAACACACTCCTAAACTCTGAAAGTAGTGTAATCATGAATACTGCACTCTGTACGTAATGCACTCCTGAACTTTGCACTCTGTACGTAATGCACTCCTGAACTTTGCACTCTGTACGTAATGCACTCCTTAACTTTGAACATGTTTTAATCCTAATCTCTGTATGTAGCACACTCCTGAACACTAAACCTACTTTAGCTTAATCTTGAACTCTGTAAATAGTGCACCCCTGAACCCAGAACTCTGTACATAACACACTTCTGAACTCTGCACTTTGTACGCAATGCACTCCTGAACTTTGAACATGTACATAAGCACTCCTGAATGCTAAACGTAGTGTAATCATGAACTCTGCACGCTGTACATAATGCACTCCTGAACTCTGCACTCTGTACGCAGCGCACTCCAGATACAACCTTTCCTTTGAGGCCAACTATATTGCTGATATGGCCCGCGATGAAATCTAATTTGACACCCATGCTCTATAGTTTGCACTTTCTGTCTGCTGCCTCACTCCACTTTTTCCTGACACCAAAAAGGAGTCAGGGGAGGGAGTTCCAGCTTGCAGCTTGTGATTGACAGCCTCAGCTCTGTTTCTGTGTGCTGTGTGAAGGGGGTGTGTCCTTTCCCTCCAATCAGCTCTCAGCTCTCCTAACGAAGTGTAACTTTGGCTCCCCGTCCACTACTTTCTGAAAGCTCAGACAAGTTTATAAATTCTGGACTTTTAGTGGATGTAATGGAGAGAGGGCTGTGTTTATATAAGAGGATTTGTTTTATCTCTGCATATCACCCAAGCCAGTCACTTCACTGGATATACAGGCCCAGATTCACAGTGGAGATACGACGGAGTATCTCAGATACGCCGTCGTATCTCTGTTTCTATCTATGCGACTGATTCATAGAATCATTTACGCATAGATAGCCCTAAGATCCGACAGGTGTAATTGTTTTACACTGTCGGATCTTAGGATGCAGTACCGCGGCCGCCGCTGGGGGGAGTTTGCGTCGTATTCCAGCGTCGGGTATGCAAATTAGGAGTTACGGCGATCCACGACGGTTTTTCGCGTTCGCTACGTCGCTGCCAGTCTAGTTTCCCGTCGCAAAGTTAGTCGTCGTTTTTGGTGCCTTAACTTTACACAGCACACGTATGTGCTGTATAAAGTATGGCCGTCGTTCCCGCGTCGAAATGTAAAAATTCATGTCGTTTGCGTAAGACGTCCGGGTATACGAAAATACGCTACGCATGTCGCCGTTTGAAAAAATTACGTCACTTCGCGCAAAGCACGGCGGGTAATTCAAAAGAGAGCATGCACAGTAGGTCCAGCGCGGGAGCGCGCCTAATTTAAATGGCACACGCCCCTTTGAATTACGCGGGCTTACGCCGGAGGCCGCCAGCGATGGTTTTCATTGCAAGTGCTTTGTGAATCAGGCACTTGCGATGAAAACTTGCGGCGGTGTAACGTATCTACGATACGTTACGCCGCCGCAGTTCTACGTGAATCTGGCCCACAGTATGTAAGGGTTTGCAACCACTTTAATTTGCTCTACCATTTTGTGCTTCAGTGTTTCTGATCTCCTTCTTTCTCTTTCTGCTACTTCCTGTCTACATGCAAATGCATCGGCGTCAGCGACACATCTTTCTTCAGGAGCGGCTTCCTCAGTGTGACACGGCGACAAGGCGACTTATATTACCTTGAGTAAGGGAACCTACGACGCCCTGAAACATCGATATTCTTGGACTTTACGTGACGTTGCCTTCACAATAAAACACGCGATACGCTTTTGATGGGAGTGCCGATGACTTCCTGTCTCCTCATCAGGATCATTCTTCTAATGAAAGCCGCAGAATTAAAAAAAGGATCGAACGCAACTTCTGAAATGACATTAGCATGTTCAAGCTTCTACGAGGTTTTAGTTTAATTACAAAGGGCCAAGCAGAAATCTATAATATCAAAGAAAACCTGCTGACAGCAGCCGCGCTCTTTGACTCCTTAATAAGCTGCAATGGATTTCTCCTTCCCAAGGAAGATACGGGGCTTTTTTTTTTTTTTAATGCTGAGTCAGTATTGCATTTTAGCTGTTTGAGTCAGTATTGCATTTTTGCTGTTTTCTGCTTTTCTCCAGAATTGGGGCCCTGTTCTGCGAATGTGAAAGGTGCAACTCATTGTGGTTACAACATCTTCCTAAAAAGGCCCCCGGAGGCTCCTCTGTACACAGAACTTCGGTCAGTTAAAGTTATCAAATAATTCTCATAGGACAACTCCCTGTGGTTGTGGGAAGTCTGAAGTAGGCATGTGCAATTTTTTAAGTTACGAATACGTTTTCCGTCAATTTTCGTTATTTTAGTTGATTCGTTAACATACGAATGAACGAACGGTTTAGTGCAATTAATAACGAATAACGATATTTTCAAAATATTGAATATGAAAAACAACAAAGATACGAAAGAAGAAAGAAACGAAAACATAGAAACAACGAAAATAACGAACCCCAAAAAAATAATAATTACGAAAAACAAAATGAACGAAAATGCAAACTTATTAATATTCGAAGACCGAAAAGAAAACAACCGAAATGCCGAACAAAGAATAAAAAACGAAAATCAAAACTAACGAAAAATAAATTACGAATCTTCGGAAAACGGAAATGAAAACAACGAAAATACGAAATAATGTAAATTAGCTTTCGTTAGTACTGAAATATTTCTGGACATTGACCAATAGCCACTGAGCGCTGTCCCTTTCCTCTGAAGAGGTTTGTTCCTTCCCCCAATCAGCTTCTTTCTCATTACCTCCTGGCTCCTTGTGTCTTTTTCTGTGTTAGACTGCAGCGCATCTAATTTCTAGATTTGTATTTGTAATATCTGACATATTTTAGTTTTCTTCTACATCAGACTTCATTCTAGACAGGGTGTGTGTGCGCTAACTAAGACAGTCAAGTCAATCACAGTAAAGTACGAATTACAAAATTACGACGAGTAGTGTGTCGAATAAACGTAAAATGTATTCTAACAGAATTTCGAATGCAATAAAATCTTCAAAAGTACGTTTTTACAATCAAAGGAAATTAGACACGAAAATACGAATGATCATAAAGCAACGAAAATATATTTCTTACGAAAATACGAACGCGGCATGATGGAAAATATAATGTAAATACGAATAGCAAAACAACGAAAATTAAACTAACGTAAAAACGAAGGAACGAATAAAATCATTTTAAAAATACGAACGCGGCAGAATACAAAATATAACGAAAATACTAATCTCGATTCAACGAAAAATAAACTAACAGAAAAAACGGAAACGGAAAAAAGAGTGTTACGAAAATACTAAACAGTACGAATACGATAACTAACGTCTTACGAAATTACGACTCGTTACGAATCACGATAAACAAACAGAAACGAAACAGAAATAAACAAAATTTTTTGCTGTGCACATGTCTAGTCTGAAGCGTTAAAATGTTATGAAACAACTAGACACATGTATAGCGCCCCCTTGCTTTCAGCATGGGCACTACGCTAAAGTTAGTGGGGAATGGGAGATGTTGCTCCCATTCGCGATTTGTACAAATTCTGGGACCTCTGTCATCCCAGAAATGTCCACTGGGTCAGGCTGTGGTCCAGGGGTGTAATACCACCCCTGGCAGGCAGTTGGTGCCAGAGGGGTTCTGGCAGAGCAAGTCTTCCCCAGCAGCCAATTGGAGGAGTTTCTCCCTCGCAGGGCATGCTGGGGGAGAGTATATCTGTGACAGGGGTCATGTGTTAGGCCCCATACACACGAGAGAATTTATCCGCGGATACGGTCCAGCGGACCGTTTCCAGGGATAAATCCTCTCAAAGATTTCCGCAGATTTCTATGCGATGGAGTGTACACACCATCGCATTGAAATCCGCGCGGAAATCCTCTGGCGATGACGTGTCGCGCCGTCGCCGCGATTATGACGCGGCGACGGCGCGACGCTGTCATATAAGGAATTCCACGCATGCGTCAAATCATTACGACGCGTGCGGGGAATCCCTTTGGACGGATGGATCCGCTCGTCTGTACAGACTCACCGGATCCATCCGTTGGAATGGATTCCAGCAGATGGATTTGTTGTGCATGTCAGCAAATATCCGATCTGCTGGAATCCATCCCAGGGGAGATTTATCCGCGGAAAAAGATCCGCTGGCGTGTACACACCATAGGATCTATCCGCAGAAACCCATTTGCTGGGATTTATCTGCGGATGGATTCTATCGTGTGTACGGGGCCTTAGAAAACTTTCCGCGGGGTCCTGTTCCAAGTGCGGTACCCACCTTCAGGGTACGCGCATCCATGGACCCCGCCAGCGCGGCCCTCCTGGCCAAAGCTCGAGACTGCATTGACCCTCATCCTGAGGAGAAAGGGGACTCCAGTGTTTCGCTGGGTTCTAGAATCTATTGAGAAAACGTGCAGAGAATTTCGCGCCAAGTGAGGGGTAGGAACGCCCATTAGAGCGCCAAAATTGTCAGAACCACCATTTTCTTTGGACAAGACGGACCACTGCCGGAAAGATGTCCGAAGGTTACAAGACCCCTACCGCCCTGAGGCTCCCCGTAACCACACCGAGGCTGACTTCTGAGCCTGCAGAGTTCGGAGTGTCTGTGACAGATACGGGCGTTAGGCTGTCCACGGTGGGGCAGTTTGTTTTGCTGTCCGCTGAAGGGACAGAGATGTTAGGCCTTCTGTGCCCCAGATGTGAGGAGCTGGCCGCCCGCCTCTTGCCCGATGCCAACGATGCCGGGCACCCTTGTTCGCCACTGTGCCCGTGGTGGGACCCCCTGTGGGAATACCACGTGAACAGGTCCTCGGGAGCCGTCACCGCAGAGCAGAAGGCCTCATGGCTGGAAGCTATCCCCTCCAAGGGGGACGTGGAGCCAGAAACCCTGTGTGATAAGAGAGTCGTCGGCCCGTCCCTGAAGTCCTCGCTACCGACTGTCTAGATCACTAATCCCCAGGAGGTGAGCCCGCAGGATGAGATGGGGAAATTGAGCGACTTTGTGGCCCGTGCGGCCTGCATACAGGCCGAAGCCGCCTGTGAGGTCATTTCGGTCGGCACGGCCCCTGTCCAATGCACGCCTACCGAAGGAAGACCTACCCGGCCCATAGATTGGGACAGACTGAGGGAGCTTTGCCGGCCTGACGAGGCCACTGCTTCAGCCCGAGATAGGGTTTATCTTCCCTCTGAGGCCGAGGGTTCTTCGGAGCTTGACTTGTGGTCGGAGGGCTCCCAGACGGAGGGCGATTCAGACACTTATGCCTCCTACCAACTTTTTTTGTCAGAAGTCCGACGGACCTTAGGAAGAGAACCTGTTCTCTATCTTTACAACGGACTCACGTAAGACTTTTGCATGGTCAAAAGTCCGACCATGTGTACAAGGCATAAGTGACACTTTTGACACTTTGTGGAAACCAGTGACACTAATACAGTGATCAGTGCTAAAAAATATGCACTGTCACCGTACTAATGATACTGGCTGGGAAGGGGATAACATCTAGGGCAATCAAAGGACTAAATGTGTGCCTAACCAGTGTTTTCTCACTGTGGGGTATCAGGATCAATGTCTTCCATACTGACAGAACGGCGATCTGCCTTGTTTACATAGGCAGACCACCGTTATGCCTGTGTACATAACGATCAGCAGGTACAGGTGGACCCAGAAATGCAGGATCGCGTATATACGTGATCCTTCGCAGCGTGACCGCTCTGAAGCAGTAAATCTGCAATCGGGCGATCTGCAACTGGTTAAGATCATCAGCATTATGATAACTCACAGGCAGCAGGCACTCTATCATGGCTCTGACTGGCTCTGTCACAGTGTGTCACATAACATGGCTGCTGGGAGCTGATTTTGTTAAAGGAACACTAATGGCAAACTTTTTTTTTTTTAAATAACAAACATGTTATACTTACCTCCACTGTGCAGCTCGTTTTGCACACAGTGTCCCCTAACCCGGTCTTCTGGGGTCCCTCGGCGGCAGTCTCGGCTCCTCCTCGCAAAAGCTTTCCACCGTCATGCGAGCATGGCGGAAAGCTTTTGCGAGCGCGCTCCCGTGATACAGCGGCGGGCATTGCCGCCGACTGTATAACTCGACAAGGAAGGAGTTAGCACTAGGGGGCGATCAAGGGGTTAATTGCATAACTCCTAACATTTTGAAATGGGAATGAGGGATACCTACTAACAAATGTATGTAGGCATAAGACCCCCCCCCCCCCCCGCTACACCCCATTAAAAGAGAATTAACCCAAAAAAATTAATTAAATCCACAAGGACTTTTTTTTTTACTACTACTATTCTTTTATATTGTCTTTTAAATGTACAAATGCAGCAATTTAGAATATAAATGAAAGGTTTAGCTCTGGGAAACACTTTTTGAAAGATAAAAATGAGGGACAGAGGGACTTTGCTTGAAATCAGGGACAGTCCCTCAAAAACAGGGACAGTTGGGAGCTATGTAACTGTGTTACCTAGGGAGTGTTTCTAACTGTGGGGGATGGGACTGCCTGGGGGAGGAGACCAATCGTTGTTCCTAAGCATTAGGAACAACTGATTAGTCTCCTCACCCCTGACATAATGGAGATCTGTCTATTTACATTGACAGACCGCCATTCTGTCTCTCTCGGGTGCGATCGCGGGTGCCTGCCGGGCAAGCGCAATCAGCTCTGTTGTCCCGTTGGCACATGCGCGCCCCCTAGTGCTCTTACAGCTACAACGGCTCGCCTAGGGGAGCCAACCTGCTGCAGTATAACTGCGGCGGCTAGTCGGGAACCAGTTAAAGCAGGGGTTCACCCTAAAAAAATAATTCTAACATTACATCCAGCATATGAACGACATTTACAGTATGCAGGTCTTTTTTTTTTTTTCGCCGTATATACCGATCTAGTGTGATTTTCTCCCCGGCTTCCAGGTTCTGATTCCTGCGGGACTGGGCGTTCCTATCCCTGGGTTAGATGATTGACGTGTTGTGCGGAAATAGCCGTGCTGTGAGTCGTCGTGTAGAGCTGACTGCGCAGGCGTGAACCCCCGCTTTAAGGAGCGGGCTGGGGAGCCGGCTGCCACGCCCTTACCAACTGGCGAGTCATTAGCTCTTAGAAGACGAGGATCCGGGCTGCTCTGTACAAAACCATTACACAGTGCAGGTAGGTATAACATAGTTACATATAGCTGGATTCAGAGAGAGATACGTCGGCGTATCAGTAGATACGCCGACGTAACTCTGAATCTGCGCCGTCCTAAATTTAAGCGTATTCTGGAAACCAGATACGCTTAAATTAGGCTAAGATACGAGCGGCGTAAGTCTCCTACGCCGTCGTATCTTAGGGTGCAATATTTAGACTGGCCGCTAGGTGGCGCTTCCGTTGAGTTCGGCGTAGAATATGTAAATGACTAGATACACCGATTCACGAACGTACGTGCGCCCGTCGCAGTAAAGATACACCGTTTCCATAAGAGATACGCCGCGTAAAGATAAAGCTGCCCCCTAGATGGCGTAGCCAATGTTAAGTATGGCCGTCGTTCCCATGTCGAAATTTGAAATTTTTACGTCGTTTGCGTAAGTCGTCCGTGAATGGGGCTGGACGTAATTTACGTTCACGTCGAAACCAATACGTCCTTGCGGCGTACTTTGGAGCAATGCACACTGGGATATGTACACAGACGGCGCATTCGCTGTTCGTAAAAAACGTCAATCACGTCGGGTCACCAAACATTAACATAAAACACGCCCCCCTGTTCCTCATTTGAATTAGGCGCCCTTACGCCGGCCCCATTTACGCTATGCCGCCGTAAGTTAGGAGGCAAGTACTTTGTGAATACAGCACTTGCCTCTCTGACTTAAGGCGGCGTAGCGTAAATACGATACGCTACGCCGCCGCCGCCTTAAAGATGCACGCCCCCAACTGAATCCAGCCAATAGTATAAAAAATGTGGAAAAAAAACGCGCTAAGAAATATTCTGAATGAAAAGTGTAAGCAGCAAATCTTCTGTGAGACATATACACAGTAAGTAAACATAAAATAAATAAAGGTCACGCTATTCAATCATGTATATACAAATGTAAACATTTTACGATTAGAACAGTGAGAAATCTTCACATCTTATGCCACTGTGTGGTGTTTCAGTAAGCAATGTGCCGTTTTTATTTCCGGCTTTGCAGGGAGAAAAAAAAACGGCGCATCGCTGTTGTATGAAGAGAGCCCTGTGTTGTTTAGCAACACAGAGCTCTCTTCTGTCATTTGCTGATCCGATCAGCATGTCCCGGACATAAATCATTGGCTGGGACTCGCTGATTGGCTTGAGCTGCAGTGAATGACAGCACAGCCTTCCGAGTCCATGCACATGTGCGGAAGCGGACACGGAAGAAAGCCGTGACATACGGTATGTGAATGTGCCTGTACGAGCCGACCTGTCATAGTAAATGTACTGCAGCGGGTCGGCAAGCTGTTTATTCTGCTCGTCCATCTAAAGCCTGGTACACACGATCGGATTTTCATCGGACAGAGCGTAGGACTTTTTGTCCAGGAACTTGTCTTGCATACAAATGTCAAAGAATTGTCAGCCAACAAACATGAAACTATGTGTTTTTTCAGCTCTTTAGCGCCACCCTTTGGGCAACTTCTGCTAACGTTGTGTTATGTTGTGTTGCATTGGTTTGGGGCTTGCGTGTTTGTACTTTGTAGTTTTGTCCGATGGACTTGTGTACACACGATTGGATATAATCCGACAACACACAGGACAATTTTAAAGCATGCTATCCCACATTTGTTGGCGGAAAATCCGCCAAAAATTGTCCGATGGAGCGTACAAACGGTCGGATTGTCCGACAACAGCCTGTCATCACACAATTCCCGTCGGATAATCCGATCGTGTGTAGTATGGGCCTTAACAGTCCCCTCCAGACTGACAAAACTGCTGTCCAACGGCAGGGCAGCCGTCACTAATTTTGGGGCCCCTTACACAGCTTTAGGCAGGGCCCCCCTGGAGCAGAGAAGTGGGGGGGCCCTCCTCTCTCCTCCCGCAGGGGGGGGGGTTTGGTGCTGACTAACAAAAAAAAGTCAAGTCAAGTCTTCTCTTCTCTCTTCTGCCGCGAGTTGCTAAAGTCAGACAAGAGAAAAAAGGGGGGGGGGGCCTGGGGACCATCGGGCCCCTTACAGGTGTAATGCCTTTACCCCCCTGGTGGCGACCCTGTCCAAAGGTGCCCCCTGTGCTCCTTCATCCAGAGTGGGGGTTTTCTAATACAGGAGGTGTGTTAATGTACTGGCCAGAACACCAGGTGAAAACAGAGGGGGGAAAAGCCTAAAAAAAGGAAACAAACGCAGCCACCACATCTAATGATTGGTAAGCTGCAATATATTACATTTTTGTAGCTAGATTCAGGATGGCGAGCGCATAATTGCGGCGGCGTAGCTTATGGCATTTAGGCTACGCCGCCGTAAGTTAGCGAGGCAAGTCCATGATTCACAATGTACTTGCCTGCTAAGTTACAGCAGCGTAGCCTAAAGCGGGCGGGCGTAAGGGCGCCTAATTCAAAATAGGCTGAGGGGGCGTGTTTTATGTTAATATGCTTTGACCCGACGTGATTGACGTTTTTTTTAACTGTGCATGCGCCGTGCGCCTACATTTCCCAGTGTGCATTGCGGCAAAATACGCCGCACGGGCCTATTGATTTCGACGTGGATGTAAACTACGTAAATCCCTATTCACGGACGACTTGCGCAAACAACGTAAAATTTTCGAATTTCGACGCGGGAACGGCGGCCATACTTAACATTACTATTCCATCTATTCGATGGAATAACTTTGGGCCTGCTAATGCGTTACGTAAACGGCGTATCTGTACTGCGTCGGCCGGGCGTACGTTCGTGAATAGGCGTATCTACTGATTTACATATTCTACGCCGACCGCAATGGAAGCGCCACCTAGCGGTCAGCCTAAAAATTACACTTTAGGATACGAGGGTGCAAGACACTTACGCCACTCGTATCTGAGCCTAATTTAAGCGTATCTGGTTACCAGAATACGCTTAAATTAGCGCCGACGCAAATTCTGGCGGGGGACGTTGAAGCAAGGCGGCACTGGCGGGGGACGTTGAAGCGAGGCGGCACTGGCGGGGGACGTTGAAGCGAGGCGGCACTGGCGGGGGACGTTGAAGCGAGGCGGCACTGGCGGGGGACGTTGAAGCGAGGGGGCACTGGCGGGGGACGTTGAAGCGAGGGGAACACTGGCGGGGGACGTTGAAGCGAGGGGGGACTGGCGGGGGTCGTTGAAGCGAGGGGGCACTGGCGGGGGACGTTGAAGCTAGGGGGGACTGGCGGGGGACGTTGAAGCGAGGGGGCACTGGCGGGGGACGTTGAAGCGAGGGGGGACTGGCGGGGGTCGTAGAAGCGAGGGGGGACTGGCGGGGGTCGTAGAAGCGAGGGGGCACTGGCGGGGGACGTTGAAGCGAGGGGGGACTGGCGGGGGTCGTAGAAGCGAGGGGGGACTGGCGGGGATCGTAGAAGCGAGGGTGGACTGGCGGGGGTCGTAGAAGCGAGGCTGGCATAACTACTGATACGCCAGCCTAAGTCTCTCTGAATCTAGCTATTGGTTTATTACCGCTTTAAGGGGTTAAACCACCAAGAAAAACCTAATTTCTGCCGACATAAGCACAAAGCGTTGCAAACTTGCTGTGTAGCATGCAGGGTAAGAGAGGCCCCTGTACTTACTACTATTTTTACACATGTCATTGAAGTTCATTGATTACGAGGAATTCCGGCCTCCTTGTGACATAATCGCACTGAGTGCACGGCAGCCAGGCTGGGACACGTTCGCAGTCAATGTGACTTTTATCCCGGGTGGAGCACCAGCTGTCAGTGTGATGACCTTGCACACATATCCTTACAGATAGCCGGGTTCCTGGAAAACCATGAGAAAAAAAAAACGCAGCAGTTTACGCAACACTGATATTATACAATGCAGGCAATTCAATAAAGCTGCTGCGACAATTTTCTGGCGTTAAACCCCACTTGTCAATGTGTTGCGCCAAATTCATGAAGCATTTTTGGTTCTGACAGTGACCCGTGTGCCAAATTCACGTAGTTCTAAAATGCGACTATTTTAGATCGTGTCGCATCGAATGTGCCAAATTTCAATTAAAAATACCGACAGTTATTATCTTACATACACTGGGCCAGATTCAGATAGAAGATATGACGGCGTATCTCCTGATACGCCGTCGTATCTCTGAGTGCCGGCCGTCGTATCTATGCGACTGATTAGAGAATCAGTTACGCATAGATTTCCCTAAGATCCGACCGGCGTAAGTGTCTTAAACAGTGGTATCTTAGGCTGCATAATCACGCTGGCCGCTAGGTGGCGCTTCCGTATAGTTACGCGAGGAATATGCAAATGAGTATTTACGCCGATTCAGAAACGAACGACCACCCGGCGTTTTTTTTTCGTAGTTTGCGTTAGGCTTTTTCCGCCGTAAAGTTACCCCTGCTATATGAGGGGTATGTGCGGCGTATCCTATGTTAACTATGGACGTCGTTCCCGAGCCGAATTTTGAAAATTTTACGTCGTTTGCGTAAGTCGTTCGCGAATAGGGATTTGTGTAAGTTACGTTCACGTCGATACCAATGAGGCTTTGCGGCGTAATTTTCGAGCATGCGCACTGGGATTTTTTCACGAACGGCGCATGCGCCGTTCACAAAAAACGTCAAAACGCGGGGTCAAGTCAAATTTAAATAAAACACGCCCCCAACATCCCCATTTGAATTAGGCGGGCTTACGCCGCAACACATACGTTACGCCGCCGTAACTAAGGGCGCAAGTTGTTTCTGAATACAGAATTACGGCGGCATAACGTATCTGAGATACGTTACGCCGGGCGGACAGATAGACCATTCTATCTGAATCCAGCCCACTGGAGCTAATTAACCACTTTAATACCCCCCATTCCTGCCCGGGCCAATTTTTAGCTTGTATCCAAATGACAGTTTTTGATGGTATTTAATCGCTACTGGGTTTTTGCTTAACAAACAAAAAAAGAACAACATTTTGATTTTTTTTTTTTTTTTTATAAAATGTTGTAAATAAATAATTTTTCTCCTTCACTTATGGGCACTGATAGGCTGCACTGATGGGCACGGATCAGACAGCACTGATGGGCACTGATGAGGCTGCGCTGATGGGCAATGATATGCTGCATTGAGGGGCACTGGTATGTAAATGTAATTTTTTGCTAAACAAATGAAAAAAGAATGATTTAAAAAAAAAAAAGTTTGTTCTAAAATTTTGTAAATAAGTAATTTTTCTCCTTCACTGATGTGCGCTCATGAGGCTGTGCTGATGGGCACGGATATGCTGCACTGATGGGCACTGATAGGCTGCACTGATGGGCACTGATTAGACAGCACTGATGTGCGCTGATGAGGCTGTGCTGATGGGCAATGATATGCTGCATTGATGGGCACTGATATGTAATTGTATTTTTTTTCTAAACAAACGAAAAAAGAACAAAAATTTTGAAAAAAAAATGTTTTATTTAAAAACGTTAGGACTGAAAATAGCCCCCTTGGCTTATACTGGAGTCAGTGTACCTGTCGGGTCGCGGGCGTCCATTTTTAAAAAGTTGCGGCTTCCCCCTGATCCGTGATAGGCGTTTGACACTGTGTTCCGCTACCGCCTATCACGGAGGTCCTCTCATCCTCGGACTTTCCCAGCAGACACTGTGTCATGGACGTCCTTTTGTCCGAGTATGAAAAAAGGTCAGTGATTGGCGGAACACTGAACACAGTGGCCTGGATTCACATACATTGGCGCATATTTATGCCGGCGTAGCGTATCGAATATACGATACGCCGACGCAGCGCAGAGAGGCAAGCACAGTATTCACAAAGCACTTGCTCCCACACGCTCTCAAATCTACGCTGGGTTTCCTCGGCGTAGGTGGAAGTGGGCGCGAGCCATGCTAATGAGGGCGTGACCCCGTGCAAATGATGGGCCAAGCGCCATGAAGTACTTAAAACGAACGGCGCATGCGCCGTCCCGTGGGCGCATCCCAGTGCGCACGCTCAGAATTACGTTGAAACAACTGCCTAAGATACGTCGGATCACTGCCTACGACGTTAACGTAACCTACGCCCAGCCCTATTCACGTACAACGTAAACAACGTAAAATACGACGGCTTTGTTCCCTGGTCCATACCTTAGCATGAGTTGCGCCTCATATATGGGGCTTAACTTTACGCCGGACGTATGACTTACGCGCACCAGTCGTAGCCTGCGTCGGGTGCAAGTACGTTCGTGAATCGACGTATCTCCCTTATTTGCATATGTGCATAGAAAATCCATGGGAGCGGTAAATGCGCCCAGCGTAAATATGCGTCTACGATACGCCGGCGTAGACAAGTTACGTTGGTCGGATGAAGCCTATTTTCAGGCGTATCTAGTTTTGTGGGCACGGCGCACAGATACGACGGCGCATATTTACACTTACGTGGCGTAAGTGCTTTGTGAATCCGGGCCAGTGTCTGCTGGAAAACTGAGTCCGAGGATCAGAGGACCTCCGTGATAGGTGGTAGCCGAACACAGTGTCAAACGCCTATCACGGACCAGGAAGAAGCAGCAACTTTTAAAAAATGGATGCCCGCGACCCGACAGGTATCACGTAACGAATGGGACCAGGAGGAAGCCGCGACTTTTGAAAAATGGATGCCCGCAGCCTGTTAAGAATACAGGTACACTGAGGCTGCAATGGGCACAGTGAGAATGGGCACAGTAAGGCTACAATGGGCACAGTGAGATTAGGCACAGTAAGGCTGCAATGGGCACAGTGAGAATGGGCACAGTAAGGCTGCAATGGACACAGTAAGGCTACAATGGGCACAGTGAGAATGGGCACAGTAAGGCTGCAATGGGCACAGTAAGGCTACAATGGGCACAGTGAGAATGGGCACAGTAAGGCTGCAATGGGCACAGTAAGGTTGCAATGGGCACAGTGAGAATAGGCACAGTAAGGCTGCAATGGGCACAGTAAGGCTGCAATGGGCACAGTGAGAATGGGCACAGTAAGGCTACAATGGGCACAGTAAGGTTGCAATGGGCACAGTGAGAATGGGCACAGTAAGGCTGCAATGGGCACAGTAAGGCTGCAATGGGCACAGTGAGAAATGGCACAGTAAGGTTGTAATGGGCACAGTAAGGCTACAATGGGCAAAGTGAGAATGGGCACAGTAAGGCTGCAAATGGTCAGTGAGGCTGCAATGGGCAAAGTAAGGCTGCAATGGGCACAGTGAGAATGGGCACAGTAAGGCTGCAATGGGCACAGTAAGGCTACAATGGGCACAGTGAGAATGGGCACAGTAAGGCTGCAAGTGGGCACAGTGAAGCTGCAAATGGGCATTGTTGGCCCTCTTTTCCCGCTTACAGTAGCTGCTGCATTCTCACCCTAGGCTTATACTCGAGTCAATAAGTTTTCCCAGTTTTTGTGGTAAAGTTAGGTGCCTCGGCTTATATTCAGCTCGGCTTATACTCGAGTATATACGGTATGTTACTATTATCACCCCAATCTCTTATAGCAGCCTTACTTTATAGCATTTTTTCACACTTGCCTAATGCCGCGTACACACGGTCGTTTTATGTGATGAAAAAAAATGACGTTTTTAAAAACGTCACTTTAATTGACTGTGTGTGGGGGGAAACGTCGTTTTATGTCTTCTAAAAAAACGACCAAAAAAAATTGAAGCATGCTTCAATTTTATGTGTCGTTTTTCAAAACGTCAACTTTTACTTTACAGAAATTGACCGTGTGTAGCAAAAACGTCGTTTAAAACGACGTTTTTTCATCCGCGCATGCCCAGAAGCTACTTATGAAGCGAGCTTCAATGGAAAAAGTGGTGAGAACGTAACCTCGCTTTGCTAGAACATTGTGAGAAAACGATGGTGTGTAGGCAACTTCGTCTTTGAAAATTGAAGTTTCAAAAACGTCGTTTTTTACTTCACAGAAAATGTCGTTTTTTTTCATCACATAAAGTGATGGTGTGTACGCGGCATAAAACTTTTGCACAGTACTGAATAATGTATCCTGTGTATTATTATTATTATGTATATATATTTTCTTATTTATTGTATACATATTTATAAAGCCTTCAGCGGAAAATCCCTCAAAAAGGTACGGACTATCCAAGGTCACGAAGACCTGACAAACAATGCTGTTATTTCATCGCATTCATTTTACTAATAAATAAACCAGCTGGTTTACCGGCACACAGACAAGCCTTCCAGGACGCCATTATTCCACGTATGGCCGCCCAAGCGCGTCGTACCTCAGACAGACTCCGTTACCTTATTTAACTTTGCATTCCATATAAACCTTTCTGCTGAGATGATGTGAGTCCGGCCCCCCGGGGTAAACCTTCATAATGGTATGCTGACATGAAACAAGCGAACACGCAATGCCTCATTTACAACACTTCACCTCTCGTCTCGCCATTTAATGTGCCGGAAAATTCTCCATGAACTACAATATGGGAAATCTTATAGAATATCCACCTTGTAGTGCCAACAAGATCACTTTATGGAGGTCTGTCCGGGAGCATTTCACCTGGACACAGGCGGATATAGAACTGATATACAGAATATGTAATACGGGGATTCTGGGGGAAGAGTCACTTGTACATGGAAGATGTTTTGTTACCTGAACCAATATTTTACCCAATACAGGGACAGGGTCAGGTCAAGATGGGGGGGGCGGTAAGGGCAGCTGCCCAAGGCACAGTCATTTCTTGTGGGGGTGGTGGGTTCCGTCCAACTCTTGTGGTCATTTCAGCCTGTCACCTCAAGGGTCTCACCAGTGCTATTAGATCTTGTCCCCACCCCAGCTCTCCTTCCTCCCCATCTCCTTCTTTAGGGAAGGGAAGGGAGTAGTGGCGCTGGGAGTAGGGGAGTGGTGCCCTCTGGAGGTCGGAGGGTGGCAGTGCAGGCTGTGCAGGCTTGTTCTGCCTGCTGCCAACCCCCGCCGCACAGCCCGGCTCCCAGCAGGCTATGGACTGCCACTGCTTTAGAACCCCTGCTCTAGCGTGTCTGCTTTCAGAAAACGTACAGTATATTGTTTGGGGGGTTTTATGAAATCTTCAGGCCTAAAAGGATTTTTTAAACGTGTGCAAAATAATACAAAAACGTCTCTGACAGTGAAAGGGGTGATGCTTTAGCAGGTATCCTTTATATACAAGTGACCTTGTGCTGATAGTGTCACTTTATGAACGTTTTAACCACTTAAGGACCGCCTAACGCCGATATACGTCAGCAGAAAGGCACGGCTGGGCACAATCACGTGCCTGTACGTGATTGTATAATGCCCAGCCCTGGATCGCGGTCTGAAGCTCCGCGGCCACGGGACTTCGCGATCGGTCCCCGGAGCTGAAGAACGGGGAGAGCTGTGTGTAAACACAGCTTCCCCGTTCTTCACTGTGGCGCCGTCATCGATCGTGTGTTCCCTTATATAGGGAATCACAATCGATGACGTCACACCTACAGCCACACCCACCTACAGTTAGAAACACATATGAGGTCACACTTAACCCCTTCAGTGCCCCCTAGTGGTTAACTCCCAAACTGCAATTGTCATTTTCACAGTAAACAAGGGCCCAGATTCAAGAAGCACTTGCGCCCGCGCAACCATAGTTGCGCGGCGCAAGTGCTTACTTGCTCCGGTGTAACGAGTGCTCCTGATTCAGGAACCTCGTTACACCGAATGCAGCCTAGGATGTGACAAACATAAGCCTCCTTATGCCTTCACATCCCAGGCTGCATTCTTGCGTTGGCCGCTAGGGGGCGCGGCCTTTGTGATCGGCGTGTAGTATGCAAATTGCATACTACCACCGATTCACAAAAGTTGCGCGGGCCCTGCGTACGCAAGGTACGGAGTTTCCGTACGGCGCCTTTAGCATAAGGTTGCTCCTGCTAATAGCAGGCGCAGCCAATGCTAAAGTATAGCTGCGCCTCCCGCTCGCGACGTTCAAATTTCACGTCGTTTACGTAAGTGAACCGTGAATGGCGCTGGACGCCATTCACGTTCACTTACAAGCAAATGACGTCCTTGCGACGTCATTTGCCGCAATGCACGTCGGGAAAGTTTCCCGACGGAGCATGCGCTGTTCGCTCGGCGCGGGAGCGCGCCTAATTTAAATGATTCCCGCCCCCGGCGGAATCATTTACATTAGGCAGCCTTGCGCCCGGCTGCTTAGCATATTGCCCGCGCAATTTACGGAGCAACTGCTCCGTGAATCGCCGGCAAAGCGCAATATTTGCGTGGGCGCAGAGAAAAAAATTTGCTCTTTGCCCACGCAAATATTGCGCGATTCTACTTGAATCTGGGCCAATGCATTTAATGCATTTAATGCATTTTTTGCTGTGAAAATGACAATGTGTCAAAATTGTCCGAAGTGTCCGCCATAATGTCGCAGTCACGAAAAAAATCGCTGATCGCCGCCATTAGTAGTAAAACATTTTTTTTTTATAAAAATGCAATATAACTATCCCCTATTTTGTAAACGCTATAATTTTTAGCGCAAACCAATCGATAAACGCTTATTGCGATTTTGTTTACCAAAAATATGTAGAAGAATACGTATCGGCCTAAACTGAGGAAAACATTTTTTTTTTTATATATTTTTGGGGGATATTTATTACAGCAAAAAGTAAAAAATATTGCATTTTTTTCAAAATTGTCGCTCTATTTTTGTTTATAGCGCAAAAAATAAAAACCGCAGAGGTGATCAAATACCACCAAAAGAAAGCTCTATTTTTGGGGGAAAAAGGACGCCAATTTTGTTTGGGAGCCATGTCGCACGACCGCGCAATTGTCAGTTAAAGCGACGCAGTGCTGAATCGCAAAAAGGGGCCTGGTCCTTTAGCTGCATTTTGGTCCGGGTCTTAAGTGGTTAATGTCCTTGGTGGTGAGTTGTGTTTTGTATGATGAAGATGGAATAATGTGATATAATGACATATAGTGCGGTTGGACTTTTATATGACAAATTCAAGTCTGATGACTTGATAAACAAAGCTCTCTTTTTTCACGTATTATTCAGAAAGGTCACACCGTATTCTGCAGATGAAATCTGGTGTCTGGTATGATAGTTGGTGGGTTGGCTGAGGCTTATGAGACGTGACACGTGTTATTACTCAGAAATCTCCTTTGAAGCAACTCTCATCTGGCCTTCCCTTCAGTCTTGCACAGTTGTACCGGCTCCTCTCCTGTACTGACTTCACTGCACACTGTGGGCCAGATTCACATAGAATTGCCCTGGCGCAGCGTATCAGAGATATGCTACGCCGCCGTATCTTACCTGGCTCCAGGAAGATTTTGCGCCATAAGTTACGGCGGCGTAGTGTATCTCTCGGCGCGTATTTCAAATTGGGCGGGTAGGGGGTGTGATTCATTTAACCACTTAAGGACCGGACCAATATGCTCCTTTCCTATCTGCCATCAGCACCCTGAGTTGTGGGGTGCCTCAGGGCTCTGCCCTGTCACCATGGCTGTTTAATGTGTATCTTCGGCCGCTTGCGAGTCTGCTGGACACCCATGCAGTGTTTAATCGGTTGTACGCAGACGATGTCCAGTTGGTCGTTGACAGCCTATCCAACCCTGCTCCTGGCCTGCAGCTTGCTTCCTGTCTATTAGACATCAAACAATGGATGGATCGCAACTCCCTTAGTCTAAATGCTAAAAAGACAGAAATTCTCATCTCTGGACGTATTGATCCAGCTGTCTTTTTGGGAAACTGGCCCACGAGCCTTGGGCCGTGTCCGGTTCCAGTGAATCAAGTCCGCGTCCTGGGGACAATTTTTGACTGTAATCTGAATTGGATACCCCAAGTCAATCAATGTATCCACAATGCACTGTATTACATCAGGTGTTTGAGAAAGGTCAAAAATTTGTTTTCTCAGTACCACCGGAAAGTCTTGGTTCAATCTCTCGTCAACTCCCGGATTGACTTCAACAATATTGTGTATTTGGGTATGCCTCTAAAGTGGCTGAGGAAAATCCAGCTCATCCAGAACCAGGCCGCTAGACTAATCTCCGGCTTAAATAGGCGGGAGCATATTACCCCTACCCTGCGATCACTGCACTGGCTCACTGTGGTAGATCGCATTGAGTTTAAGGCTCTCTGTCTCGCCTATCGCGCTTATCATGGGACGGGCCCACAATACCTGAATTCCTTGATAACGCGATACACCCCTGCACGAGGACTTAGATCACTTACAGCTGGTCTCGTCACTTGTCCATCTGCTCGCCTGCTTACCTTCGGGGGTAGACGCTTTTCTGTGAGAGCAACGGCCCTATGGAATAGTCTCCCTGTTTCTATCCGGTCTCTCCCCTCCATTATGGCCTTTCGTAAAAGGATAAAAACTTGTTTTTTTGAGGGAAAAGCAGGCTGAGTCACGTTAGTTTTCCCTGTTGTTCCTTGGTAGTTTGCTTTTTTGTGCTCTCCTTTTTTCTTTTCCTTCTATTTTCTTTCCCTGACTTGATTTATCTATTTACAGGTATGTCTTCTGCGCTTAGACGCTTCCCTGACGGGTCAGTATTTGGCGCATTACAAATCCAATAAATCAATCAATCAATAAATGACCCAAGGGGTTTTTACAATTCGGCATTGCGTCGCTTTAACAGACAATTGCGCGGTCGTGCGCTATAAACAAAAATAGAGTGACAATTTTGAAAAAAATTCAATATTTTTTACTTTTTGCTATAATAAATATCCCCCAAAAATATATATAAAATTTTATTTTTCCTCAGTTTAGGCCGATACGTATTCTTCTACCTATTTTTGGTAAAAAAAAATCGCAATAAGCGTTTATCGATTGGTTTGCGCAAAATTTATAGCGTTTACAAAAAAGGGGAAAGTTTTTTTTTTTTTTTTTTACTACTAATGGCGGCGATCAGTGATTTTTTTCGTGACTGCGACATTATGGCGGAGACTTCGGACAATTTTGACACATTTTTGGGACCATTGTCATTTTCACAGCAAAAAATGCATTTAAATTGCATTGTTTATTGTGAAAATGACAGTTGCAGTTTGGGAGTTAACCACAGGGGGCGCTGTAGGAGTTAGGGTTCACCTAGTGTGTGTTTACAACTGTAGGGGGGTGTGGCTGTAGGTCTGACGTCATCGATCGAGTCTCCCTATATAAGGGATCACTCGATCGATGCAGCCGCCACAGTGAAGCACGGGGAAGCCGTGTTTACATACGGCTCTCCCCGTTCTTCAGCTCCGGGGAGCGATCGCGAGGGGGTGGCTAGAAACGAATAGCCGCGCCGTCGTCCCGGATCGCTCCTGAAGCCACGGGAACCGCCGCATGTACGGCCCCCGATCGGACCCCCGACCCACGTCTAGGCAGGGACGTACAGGTACGCCAATGTGCCTGTCCGTGCCATTCTGCCGACGTAAATGTACATGCGGCGGTCCGGAAGTGGTTAAATGAAGCGCGTCCCCGCACCGATTGAACTGTGCATGCTCTGTTTTAAAATTTCCCGCCGTGCTTTGCATGAAATGACGTCGCACCAACGTCATTTTTTGAACTTAGACGTGAGTTACTATTCCTATTCACGGACGACTTACGCAAAAAAAATGTAAAAATCGGCGCGGGAACGACGGCCATACTTTAACATGGCAAGTCTATCTATACGCCACAAAATAGCAGCTTTAACTATACGCCGGGAAAAGCCGACTAGAGACGACGTAAGAGAATGCGACGGCCGCGCGTACCTTCGTGGAACGACGGAAAAAGCTAATTAGCATACCCGACGCGGAAAACGACGCAAACTCCACCCAGCGGGCGCCGAAGTATTGCACCTACGATCCGAAGTCGTACGAAGCCGTACGCCTGTCGGATCGAAGCCAGAAGCCGTCGTATCTTGGTTTGAGGATTCAAACTAAAGATACGACGCGGCAAATTTGAAAGTACGCCGGTGTATCAGTGGATACGCCCCTGTACTTGCTCTGTGAATCTGGCCCTGTGAGCTTTTCACCACGTGCATTAAAAGCTGCAGCAAGTCAGATAGCCATTTCCTGGCTGCAGGACATCCAGCATCATCTAGCGCTTTCCTTTCCAGCCTAACTGTCCCTGCCCCACCCCTTTTATTCACTAGATTTCAGGTCCTTGAATCATGGGGGCTCAGCATCACATGTGGGCGTTATCGAGGGCAGTCAGCTTGCCACAAGAAAAACAGAAATGGAAGACGCGCACGCCTAGTGCATTACCAGAGATAATTTAATAATAAGAAACTTTAATATAAAAGTGGGTACTCACAAAATGCAACTGACATAAGGCCATAAACAGAGTGCATGGACATGCACAGAACACAGGACACAGCTAACGCGTTTCGGGGGTACAACCCCTTCCTCAGAGCTGGGCTCCAGTCTGCTCGCCAATTCAGCCTGCTTAGGAGTGGCCTCCAGACTGACATCCACTGATACATTTTGAAATTTGCATAACGCTTCCCAAGAGCCAGCCCACTGCTTGTATCAGGTCTTAGGCAGGGGGTGCTGCTGTTCGGGAAGCCATGTACATCACCCTGCCAGCCGGATACCAATAGTGTCATTAAACTCAGAAGAGTAAGGACATTTTGTGGCAAAATTATATTGCTGCATAGGACGGTACCAGCGAGTAGGTGAGTATTGCAGCCTGACCTGCCTTTCTTTAACCACTTGCCGACCAGGTCATAGCAGAATGATGGCTACAGTGCTGTCAGTTAACTCTGGGAGGGCGTACAATGACGGGGCGCGCACCCGGGAATGTCCGTGACTGCCAGGTTTTTGGGACCCAGCAGGTCACAGATCGTGGTAAAGGAACAATCCCAGTGGCCCTTTACCACGTGATCGCTCCATCCAATTATACAGAACAATCACTGTCAACAAACCGGCGTCATGTCCGGTTATCTCCCACCTGACAACAATCGTGTGAGGAGAGGAGGGTAAAGCTGCAGTGTGAGGCTGCTTGAGTACGGAGAGCAGTGGCCAGGAGGGCCATATCAGTGCTCTAACCAGCTTCCCTGTCCCTGCTGAAGAAAAGCTTCCTCACAACATGATGCTGCCACCACCATGTTTCACAGTGGGGATGGTGTGTTCAGGGTGATGTGCAGTGTTTTCCGCCACACATAGCATTTTGCTTTTAGGCCAAAAAGTTACACTTTGGTCTCATCTGACCAGAGCCCCTTCTTCCACATGTTTGTTTTCTTTCAACAATGGGTTTCTTCTTGCCACTCTTCCATAAAGGCCAGATGTGTGGAGTGCACAACTAATAGTTGTCCTGTTACCATGGGCCTCTTGGCTGCTTCTCTGATGAATGCTCTCCTTGCCCGGCCGGTCAGTTTAGGTGGACGGCCATGTCTTGGTAGGTTTGCAGTTGTGCCATACTCTTTCCATTTTCGAATGATGGATTGAACAGAGCTCCGTGAGATGTTCAAAGCTTTGGAGATGTTTTTATAACCTAATTCTGCTTTAAACTTCTCCACACCTTTATCCCTGACCTGTGTGGTGCGTTCCTTGGCTTTCATGATGCTGTTCGTTTTCTAAGGTTCTCTCACAAACCTCTGAGGGGTTCACAGAACAGCTGCATTTATACTGAGAATTACTAATTAGGTGACTACTGAAGGCAATTGGTTCCACTAGATCTTAGTTAGGGGTATCAGAGTAAAGGGGGCTGAATACAAATGCCCTCCACACTTTTCACATATTTATTTGTAAAACAAAAATTGAAAACCATTTATCATTTTACTTCAACTTCACGATTATGTGCCACTTTGTGTTGGTCTATCACATAAAAACCAAATAAAATACATTTACATTTTTGGTTGTAACATGAAAAAATGTGGAAAATTTCAAGGGGTATGAATACTTTTTTAAAGTGGAGTTCCACCCATTTAAAAGTCAGCAGCTACAAAAAGTGTAGCTGCTGACTTTTAATAATCAGACACTTACCTGTCCCAGGGCCGGATTAAACTGGAGGTTCACCCGGAAATACAATTTTTTACCCTTAGATTGAGGCTCATTTAGTCTAGTGGAATCGGCTAGTTGTTTTAAAATCGAAGCAGTACTTAACGTTGTAGAGAGTGATCTTCTCCGCCGCTTCCGGGTATGGGCTTCGGGACTGGGCGTTCCTATTTTGATTGACAGGCTTCCGACAGTCGCATCCATCGCGTCACGATTTTCCGAAAGTAGCCGAACGTCGGTGTGCAGGCGCAGTATAGAGCCGCACCGACGTTCGGCTTCTTTCGGCTACTCGTGACGCGATGTATGCGACCGTCGGAAGCCTGTCGGAAGACTGTCAATCAAAATAGGAACGCCCAGTCCCGAAGACCCATACCCGGAAGCGGCGGAGAAGATCGCTCTCTACAACGGTGAGTACAGCTTCGATTTTAAAACAACTAGCCGATTCCCCTAGACTAAATGAGCATCAATCTAAGGCCCCGTACACACGAGAGGATCAATCCGCTGAAATTGATCCGCGGATCGGTTTCAGCGGATAGATCCGCTGGTGTGTACGATCCAGCGGATATTTATCCGCGGATATATTTCGGGCCGACCGATTTCCAGCGGATAAAAATTTCTTAGCATGCTAAGAAATCTATCCGCTGGAATCGGCTCCAGCGGATCGATCCGGTGGTCTGTACAGACTCACCGGATCGATCCGTCCGATTCCCTCCCTCGCATGCGTCGTAATGATTCGACGCATGCATGGATATCCTTATATGACAGCGTCGCGCACGTCGCCGCGTCATCATCGCGGCAACGGCGCGACACGTCACCGCGGACGGAATTCCGCAGGGATTTTGATCTCCTGGTTAATACAACCAGGAGATCAAAATCCGCCAGAGGATTTATCCGGAGGACCGTTTCCGCGGATAAATCCTCTCGTGTGTACCCGGCATAAGGGTAAAAACATTTTTATGGGTGAACTCCCGCTTTAACATAGGGGCTATTGGAGCTGCAGCTCCAGGCCCTTTTCTTCAAGATAGGCCCATTTGCCCAAAAAAAAAAATCGACTTCGAGGATTGTAGCTCGGCGACCAGGGGGTATGTAGCCAAAGACCCACCCCACCACTGGTCAAAATATGGGGCTGCAATCATTTATGGTTCTGGAGATATGGGGCACCCTGCACAGCCTGTCAGAATCTGCATACAGAGCGGCCAGTTTAAATACAAGCTGACACTCTGCAGCAGACTGAGAGGATGAGCTCACAGGGCTTATAATAATTATTTGTATATTACTTATAGTAATTAACCCCTTCCCACCCAGGCAAATTCTGACACTTCTCTCCTACATGTAAAAATCATCTGTTTTTGCGCAGCAATTTTTCAAATGTGTTTATTATTGAAACATAATTAAGATAAAAATAGATTGGAATGTTTACAGTAACTGCATATAAAGTACAACAATCACAATAGATTTCTTGTCAATCGCTGTGGTGATTGTTGTTCTTTATATGCAGTTAAAGAGGAAGTAAACCTGGCATAAATAAAAAATAAATACCTGCAAAAGAAAGGCATAATGAGATAGTATGCACAGCATACTAGCTCATTATGTGGCACTTACCTGAGATCGAAGTCTGCCTCAGTCCCGCCCACCGCTGCCGCCATGTCCCCTGGAGCTTCTTCCTCTTTTAGCCGCTCCGGCGATGACATCACTCCCGCGCATGCGCTCGGGACGGCAGATCCCTGCGCATGCGCGAAAACACGGCATTAACCCCGATAATGGCATTCGCAAAAACGGCGCGCTCAGTGCCGTTGTCTATGGCGCGAATGTGCTTTAGACAGCGGTGCCCATTTTTGTAAAAAATATTTCCTTAACCGTCTCTACTTTGCAGATAGAGAAAGGAGCTGTGTGTTAGTGGGCGTCCTGACACTCCTGCTCGCCCCCTCCCCCATCAAGAGGCTCTCTCCACACCAGGGAGAAAGCCTCGCATTACTGTGTGGAGTTACAGACAGAAGAACAGGAAGTGAGGGTTTCTCAGAGGAAATAAGGACATTTAATAGCAAAATGGAAGGATGAGGTAAGTGAAGGAGGACTGCACTAAGGTAAAGGAAGCTATTTAGGGAAAAAAAATCCTTTACAGCCCCTTTAATCTAGACTTACCTGTAGGTGTAAGTTCTGTGGCTGGGTTTACAACCACTTTAATGCAAACACTCCAATCTATTTTTATCTTATTTATGGTTCAATAATAAAATTTACGCTTTTTCTACATACAACCTAATCTCAGTGCCTTAAAAGTCCAGTTAGGGGATACTCTCACTTTATGTGTGTAATGTGTGCTGCTTTTTACTAAAAATCTGTTTGTTTCTTCTCCCTGCTTTGCAGGGAGAAGAAACAGACACACATAGGGCTAGATTCATAGAGAGTTACGCCGGCGTATCAGTAGATACGCCGGCGTAACTCTGAATCTACGCCGTCGTAAATTTAAGCGTATTCTGGAAACCAGATACGCTTAAATTAGGCTAAGATACGAGCGGCGTAAGTCTCCTACGCCGTCGTATCTTAGGGTGCATATTTACGCTGGCCACTAGGTGGCGCTTCCGTCGATTTCAGCGTAGAATATGCAAATGAGCTGGAAAGGCCGATTCAGAAACGTACGTGCGCCCGGCGGATTTTTTTACGTCTTTTGCGTAAGGCTTTTTCCGGCGTAACGTTACTCCTGCTATATGAGGCATAGCCAATGTTAAGTATGGACGTCGGGACAGCGTAGAATTTTGCGTCGTTTACATCGTTTGCATAAGTCGTTCACGAATAGGGCTTTGCGTAAATTACGTTCACGTCGAAAGCATTGACTATTTGCAACGTGATTAGGAGCATGAGCACTGGGATACGTTCACGGACGGGGCATGCGCCGTTCGTTAGAGACGTTATTTACGTGGGGTCATGCTTTATTTACATAAAACACGCCCACCTTACGCCGGCAGATTTACGCTACGCCGCCGTAACTTAGGGCGCAGGTTCTTTGTGAATCCACCCCCAGCTTCACTAAGTTACGGTGGCGTAGCGTATCTGAGATACGCTACGCCCGCACAAACTTACGGCGGGCTATATGAATCTAGCCCATATTGTTCCCTTTGTACAGAGCCCTGTCAACACAGGGCTCTGGGCTGTGATTGGATGCAGCCGATCAGCAGGTCTCAGCCATGAATCATTGGCTGAAACTTGCTGACAAAATTGTGATTGGAGTCGGCGGGGGCGCACGTGCTTCCTGTACCCGGCAGTAGGGGGCGATGTACAGGTACATCTCTGTAGCCACATGAGCTGCTCAACAAGCATTTTACTATATAAAAAAAAACGGAGTTGGGCTTTAACCACAGACTGTGAGTTCCTTAGATGCTGACTGATAAAGATATAAAATGCAGACAGTTTTATGTCTGGTAAGTATGGGATTATGTATTCCATTTCCACTGAAAAGATAGAAGCTATTATAATGACGATGCAGTTTTTATAGAGAAGCCGGTAGAGTTTATTCTTTGTATAATGTAGTTCACCCAGCACGCCAGCCGCTTCCCCGCCAGTGAAGATATCATCAACGTTACAGATCATTCCTGCAGATTAGCAAGTCCCTTCGACCTTTAACTGAGAAATGTCTTATGATTTCCTTGTCTTCATTTCACTTCACTATTTTATGTCTTTGTTTTCTGATTCACATCTCCCCCCCCTAGACAATGTTCTGTGCGACAACATCAAAAAACATCTTTATATAGCAATACTTAGACTAAAAAAATAAATTAAAAGTTTAAATATCATAATGGAAGTGTGACCGATCAAACGGTTTATATACTAGAATTATTTTGTTTTATAATGTATAATATGACAATTTTTTTATTAGTTTGAGTGACAAGGGTTAGAACCTTTGTCAGCTTTTTATTTGCTGTCTGTGTCCCCATTGGGGGATTCATCCATAGGCTCCGTTCACACACACAGGGCTAGATTCAGATAGCCCGCCGTAACTTAGTGAGGTTGGGTCTGGATTCACAAAGAACCTGCGCCCTATGTTACGGCAGCGTAGCGTACATCTGCCGGGGTAAGCGCGCCAAATTCTAATTCTAAAGAGGTGGGCGTGTTTTATGTAAATAAAACATGACCCCGCGTAAATGACGTCTCTAACGAACGGCGCATGCGCCGTCTGGGAACGTATCCCAGTGCGCATGCTCCTAATCACGTCGCAAATAGTCAATGCTTTCGACGTGAACATAATTTACGCAAAGCCCTATTCGCGAAAGACTTACGCAAACGTCGTAAACGACGCAAAAATCAACGCTGTCCCGACGTCCATACTTAACATTGGTTGCTCCTCATATAGCAGGAGCAACCTTACGCCGAGACTGTGCCACAACTGCAGGCCAAGCTTTTGGCTCCCGGTGCAGCCCCATTGATCCCAATGAGCGAGTTTGATGCCACCTGTCAAACTCTGCAGCCCGAGTTAAATCTAAGAGGGGTGCACTATGGCTACTCTGTATATCCGTGCTGAGATAGTACAGCACAAAGCAAAAAAATAAATACGCGTAGGTCTAGCATGACTGGGGACACAGGGTAAGCAGGGAGAGACAGGGTTAAAATTTGTTTTGGTTAGGCCATTTACCTAATTGGTGTGTGGGGCAGGGAGGAGGGGCTGCAGGGGGGTCATCCTAGTAGCTGGGTCAGTTCCCGGAATCCGGTGAAGAATCGTGGGGGAGGAATGTTCCCGCCCGCCCTGTATTGGATGAGTTCTTCTTGGCGGTTGGGGTCTTTGGGGGCATTTTAAAAACCTGCTGTGCTTATCATATTAGGGACCCATCTAAGGTATGGAGTCCCCGGTAAAATGCCAGTTAATGGTTGGTTAAAGTGGTTGTAAACCCTTTGCATCCAACTCTAGCCTACAGGTAAGCCTAAATTAAGGCTTACCTGTAGGTGCTTGAAATATCTCCCAGACCTGCACGGTCTAGGAGATATTTGCAAATCGCTGTAGGGCCGATTTCTCCTGCACATGCACCGGGGTTAGAAAGGGCACGCTGTGCTGCTTCTATCTCGGGTCGTGCCGTTAAAGGCGGCTCTCGCACGCATACGCGGGAGTGACGTCACGCAATGTCACGCGACTCTGGACAGTCACAGTGCCGGAGTTTGCGGGCCCCGAAAGGAAGAGGGGTGAAGAATGGCCGCTCGCTACTAGTGAGGAAGAGGGGGACATCGCGGGCTTCTCCTGCAGGTAAGTGTCACATAATGGGCTACTATGCGATGCATAGTAGCCCATTATGCTTTACCTTTACAGGGAAACAAAGAGGAAGTAACACCCATCAGGGTTTACTTCCTCTTTAACTGGTAAGTTAAAATTGTGAGGTATCTTATGTATGTGAAGGCTGTCTCCGAGCCGGAGTGGTCATGGGCGTCCGCAGGTAGGGGCAAGGGGGGTCAAGTGCCCCCCTGGAATCAGGGATTGGATCTTAAATTCAGCACAGTTGCGTCACTATCGGGGTGCGGGCAGCCCACACCCGGGTGCCACCCGCCAGTGGGGTGACACCATCAAGATGCTGTCAAGCCCCCCCCATCAGTGTAGTGTGACTATGGGCTGTTTTCCCTGCTCAGTCCAGCAGAGAACTCTGCAACGCTGTGGCAGGAGAAAGGCGAGCTGCGGGCTATCAGGTTTCCCTTCTTCGCCCCCCTTCTCCTGTCAGGGAGAAGAGACGGCGGCTCTCACTAGGTTTCCTGCCCAGCTTTCTGTCTGAAAGTAGACTAGGAGAGGAGAGCATCATTGGACATCCCAAAGATTGGCAGTCCCCATTTTCCACAGGGAGGAGGCTACAGCTCGATCAAGAGAGAGATTGAGAGACTGCAGCCTGGAAAAAAGCTGAGGGAGAGCGTGCTACAGGAGAGAGAGCCACACTGCCCAGCACCACCAGAGAGAGAGCCACTCTACCCAGTGCCACCAATAGGGATGAGTCGAACACCCCCTTGTTCGGTTCGCACCAGAACTTGCGAACACACAAAACGTTTGTGTAAACTTTAGAACCCTATTAGAGTCTATGGGACTCGAACGTTTGAAATCTAAAGTGCTAATTGTAAAGGCTAATATGCAAGTTATTGTCCTAAAAAGTGTTTGGAGACCAGGGTCCTGCCCCAGGGGACATGTATCAATGCAAAAAAAGTTTTAAAAACTAACGTTTTTTCGGGAGCGGTGAATTTAATAATGCTAAAAGTGAAACAATAAAAGTGAAATATTCCTTTAAATTTCGTACCTAGGGGGGGGGTGTAAGGTTAGCATGTGAAATAGCGCATGTTTCCTGTACTTAGAACTGTCCCTGCACAAAGTGTCATTTCTGAAAGAAAAAAAAGACATTTAAAACTGACTTGCGGCTATAATGAATTGTCGGCTCTGGCAATTCAGAGAGGATTCATTAATTAAAAAAAAAAAAAAAGCGTGGGGGTCCCCCCAAATTTAATTACCAGGCCCTTCAGGTCTGGTATAGATATTAAGGGGAATCCCACCGTCAATTTAAAAAAAAATTACGTGGGGTTCCCCCCAAATATCCATTCCAGACCCTTCAGGTCTGGTGTGGATTTTAAGAGGAACTCCACCCCAAAATTTGAAAAAAAAATGGCGTGGAGTTCCCCCAAAAATCCACACCAGACCCTTATCCGAGCACGTTAACCTGGCCGGCCCTGGGGTCCCCTTTAACAACCCCCAGATCCTGGCCCCCCCCTATGTGAATTGGTAATGGGGTACATTGTACCCCTACCATTTCACGAAGGAAGTGTAAATAGTTGGAAAAAACACACACACACCGTAGAAAAAAGTCCATTATTAATAAAAAAAAGAAAACAGCGGTGGTAATCCGCTCGGCCCCGGCTTCCTGCTTCAACGTTGTCTGTATCCAGCAATGGGTGATCTCCTCTCCGGTCCAGCGATGAAAAGATCGTCCAGCATCCAGAGCTCCAGAGCACAGCATCGGAGGCTGCCTCTCTCCGCCGGACACAGCCCAGCGGAGCTTGAGCTTTGACATTTCTTATATAGGGGAGGCGGGGCCACCCGTCACGTGACCCCGCACCCTCTGACGCATCTTCTACTACATCACTGGGGAAGCCCAGTCTTCCCCCTTGCTTCACGTGATGGGTCACGTGACGGGTGGCCCCCGCCTCCTCTATATAAGAAATGTCAAAGCTCAAGCCGCGTCATTCCGCTGGGCTGTGTGCTGAGAGAGGCGGCCTCCGATGCTGTGCTCTGGAGCTCTGGATGCTGGACGATCTTCTCATCGCTGGACTGGAGAGGAGATCACCTGTCGCTGGATACAGACAAAGTTGGAGCAGGAAGCCGGGACCGAGTAGATTACCATCGCTGGATTTTTTTCCTTATTAATAAAGGACTTTTTTCTACGGTGTGTGTGTGTGTGTGTGTTTTTTCCAACTATTTAACACTTCCTTTGTGAAATGGTAGGGGTACAATGTACCCCTTTACCAATTCACATGGGGGGGGGGGTCAGGATCTTGGGGTCCCCTTTGTTAAAGGGGTCTTCCAGATTCTGATAAGCCCCCCGCCCGCAGACCCACAACCACCGGGCAAAGGTTGTGGGGATGAGGCCCTTGTCCCCATCAACATGGGGACATCCTCCCCATGTTGAGGGCAAGTGGCCTGGTACGGTTCTGGAGATGGGGGGGGGCACTTTTTTAGGACAATAACTTGCATATTAGCCTTTAAAATTAGCACTTTAGATTTCAATTTTATTAGAGTCCCATAGACTTTAACCGGGTTCTAAAGTTCACACGAACATTTGGTGTGTTCGCAAGTTCTGGTGCGAACCGAACAGGGGGGTGTTCGGCTCATCCCTACTGCCCAGCACCACCAGATGGAGAGACACTCTGTCCAGCACCACCAGATGGAGAGACACTCTGTCCAGCACCACCAGATGGAGAGACACTCTGTCCAGAGCCACACTGTGGATTATTGATACTTGGTGCCTCTAAAGATCGGCAACTTTAATTTTTGGTTATTGTAGTAATTATTTTGGTTTCCTGTTTTAAGGAATGTTTGTTATGTTTTACTTTTGGTTTAATAAATGGCCATGATGGTCAATTTTACTCCAACAATTGTGTCATGTGTTTTTTTTTTTTTACAGTTTAATTTGGGTAATAAGTGTTGGGGTTGGTTAGTAGGGCGACGATTAGTCAAGCAGAATAGAAGATGGCAGGATCTTGACGGGAATGCCATTTGTGACAGTTACATCCTTTTCCAGTGATTGAATTTTATAAAAATGAGATGCTGATACTGGATCAGCTTATTGAGCTTGCTTCTCACGTCCACCGGTTCTCCTATTCATCTCCCGTGAGTGAAGAAGGGGAATGAGGCAAATATATGTATTAAAGTCTGTAAGAGAAATAAAACGGGGAGATAAGGAACTAATGTTATTGGTGTATCTCCGGTCCCGGAGGTCTGTGAGGACACAGACACAATGCTGTACATACAGTCGGGTTACATTCCGTTGATTTCTCCCTGGGACTCTTATTGTGTCTGGAAGCTGCTTTCTTTCAGCTGCACAATCGCTCTCAGCAAAACGCAAAGAAGAACAATTGTCTTCCAATAGACTGCATGATCCGTAAATATTTACCACAAACTTGGCTGCATAGCGAGTTTGTTCAGTAAGGTTGAGGCATTAAAGGGGAACTCCAACCGTCCCTTCCCTACAGTTGTACAGGCTACTCTCTTATACTGAAATGACTTACTCTGATGCCTCTGCACACTGTGAACTTCTCACAGGCCCGGATTCAGATAGCAGTTACGACGGCGTATCTCCGGATATGCCGTCGTAACTCTGAGTGTGCGGGGTCGTATCTATGCGACTGATTCATAGAATCAGATACGCATAGATTTCCCTAGGATCCGACCTGCGTAAGTGTCTTACACCGTCGGGCCGGATTCAAATACCTAAGCGTATCTGTCCGGCCCGCGTAACGTATCTCCGATACGTTACGCCGCTCTAACTTTGGGCGCGAGTTCTCTTATTCAGAAAGAACTTGTGCCCTTAGTTACGGCGGCGTAACGTATGTGTTGCGGCGTAAGGCCGTGTAATTTAAATGGGTATGTAGGGGGCTTGTTTTAAATATGGTAAAATATCCCAGTGTGCATTGCTCCAAATGACGTAAGGACGTCATTGCTTTCGACCTGAATGTAAATTACGTCCAGCCGTATTCGCGACTTACGCAAACAACGTAAAATTTCAAAACTCGGCGCGGGAACGACGGCCATACTTAACATTAGCTACCCCTCATATAGCAGGGGTAACTATACGCCGGAAAAAGCCGAACGCAAACGACGTAAAAAAAAAAAGCGCCGGGCGGTCGTTCATTTCTGAATTGGCGTAAATCCTCATTTGCATATTCCTTGCATAAAAATACGGAAGCGCCACCAAGCGGGCAGCCTGGAATTGCAGACCGAGTTTCTCGCCAGAATTCAGCCAGAAACTCGATGGGAGACGTATTCTGCCGAGAAAACCGGTAGTGTGTACACTTTTGACATGTTCTCTATTTCCTCGTTAGTCAATGGGAAAAGTTGGCTCGCCGAGATCCTCGGCGGCTTTACAAGTAACTCGACGAGCAAAACGATGTGTTTTGCCCGACGTGTGTACGGGGCCTTACACCTGTCGGATCTTAGGGATATCTATGCGTAACTGATTCTCTGAATCAGTCGCATAGATACGACCGGCGAAACTCAGAGATACGACGACGTATCAGGAGATACGCCGCCGTATCTCTTTCTGAATCCGGCCCCGTCCTATCTTAGGCTGCATATTTACGCTGGCTGCTAGGTGGCGCTTCCGTAGATTTACGCAAGGAATATGCAAATTAGGTAGATACGCCGATTCAGAAACCTACGTCCACCCGGCGCATTTTTTTACATCGTTTACGTTAGGCTTTTTCCGACGTAAAGTTACCCCTGCTATATGAGGCGTATCCTATGTTAAGTATGGACGTCGTTCCCGCGTTGAATTTTGAAAATGTTGTTTGCGTAAGTCGTTCACAAATAGGGCTGTACGTAAGTTACGTTCACGTCTAAAGCATTGACGATTTGCGGCGTAATTTCGAGCATGCGCACTGGGATTCTGTCACGCGCCGTTCGTAAAAAACGTTAAATACATGGGGTCACAATTAATTTCAATAAAACACGCCCACATCATCCACATTTGAATTAGGCGGGCTTACGCCGGACCACATACGCTACGCCGCCGTAACTTAGGGCGCAAGTTCTTTATGAATACGGAACTTGCGCCCTAAGTTACGGCGGCGTAACATATCTGAGATACGTTACGCCCACCGATAGATACACCATTGTATCTGAATCCGGGCCACAGTGTGCATTAGAAGATACAGCAAGTCTGGAGGATGTCCAGGATCATCAAGGCTTTCTTCTCTAGCCTGACTGCTCCTGACCCACCCCTTTCAGTCACGGTGGCGGCTCAATTTTTTCTTGGGGGGGCGGCAAACCGACCCCATACACCCCCCCCCCCCCCACGCGTGCGCAGGAGACAGACAGAAAGGCAGCGATCGACCCCCCTGTGGGAGACAAATGGGATAGCGGCGAAGGAACACTGCATGTATTTTAGCTCTGATCAAAGCAGGGACTAGGAGACTCACGGCTATGGCTGCAGGACATTCCCAAGAGTCCTGACCGTCTTGGTGGCTGTATTAGCTCAGCATCCACCGGAGCAAAGGCTGTCCACGGCTTCTACTCCCGGTCGAACAGACACGATTGGTCTCAGGTCCCGCTTCCTGATTGTCCGGGAGGAGAAACAGGAAGACAATAGCGAATATTAATCACACAAGTGGGTGGGCTTGGGGCGCAGTGCTCTGCGCCCAGAGCTCGCCCTTTTTTTAAAGCCAATTAGAGCCTCAGGCTCTAATCACGTGCTTCATAAAAACAAAAAAACTAATTGAAATCCATGCGTCCGGCACCCTGCATGTAGATTAGGGGCTGGACGCATGGATTAGGGGGGGGGGGTGGCGCCCCTGCATCCCTTATGGACGGGCCGCCACTGTTCAGTCATTGGATATCAGTTATATCAATCATGGAGACTCAACATCACAAGTGGGCGTTACCTAGTCGGCATGCAGGGTGCGCGCCCCGGCGTATAGCACACACCCCGAACTTGAAGAAAAATTCCTGAAAAAAAAATACTTACAGTTTGGATGCCCCTCGTCGGTGTCTTGCCCGTCGTCCATCGCCTGTCGTCCGAGCGGGGAGGACACCACAATGGCCGCAGAAGGACACTGGACCGGACGAGGCCGCCGATGGACGCGATGGACGACGGCAGGACATTGCCCGTCGTGGATGGCAGTGTAGGAGTGCCCGTCGTCCATCGGCGGCCTCGTCCGATCCGGCGTCCTGCAGCCATCGTGGTGTCCTACCTGCTCGATCCCTGCTTCCCGCGCTGAGTTTGGACGACGGGCAATGTCCTGCCTGTCGTCCATCGCGTCCATCGGCGGCCTCGTCTGGTCCGGCATCCTTCTGCGGCCATCGTGGTGTCCTCCTCGCTCGATCCCAGGCTTCCCACGCTGAGTTTGAACCACTGCGCCAGCATATACCGAGCGCAGTACACTTGGGTATAGTCGGATAGTTTCGGCTCCTCTCGTGTAAAGGACATACAGGACGCACAGGATGTGACCGCGAGAGGAGCCGAGCCTGCCCGACTATACCCCCGAGTGTACTGCGCTCGGTATATGCCGGCGCAGTGGTTCAAACACAGCGCGGGAAGCGGGTATCAGCGTATATATCGCGCACCCACGATTTTGCCCTGATTTTCAGGGCAAAAAAGTGCGCGGTATACGCCGATAAATACGGTAAGTGATTACATTAGCCCAGTGATCCCATGAAATAGGAGCTAGAATCAGGTTACTGGGAATAGAGGAGTGTGCTTTTGCTTTAGGAATACAGGTGTGTCTGTACAGCTGGCGGTGTCCATCCTGCGGATGGTGACAGCCCTGAGCATGTGTGGTGCTGAATGGATGTCAGTGTAGGAGTGCTCTGTGTACACACTTCCATAGATGACTCCTCGTCCCCAGGGTGTGTGCACCCAGGACAGGCGGGCTGACAGCTTCTCCATGAAGCATGCATTTTCAGAAGGTAAGCAAAGAAATAGCTGCTAATGAAAGCACTCAGCCCAGAGATTAGGAACCTGTCACTCATACTACATGGGAAAGTGAATCCGCACTGCGTGGGTAGGATGTGACTCTATGCATTGCAGGTGTACGGAATTAGGCAGCTTAAAAAGGAACCTTCACCCAAGTAATGTCAATTGAATTCAAAGCTGTATTAAACCCAAAGCCAACAAATGTAATACAGTACTGTGAAAAAGTATTTGCCCCTTTCCTGATTTTTATTTGTATTTTTATTTGTTACACTTAAATTATTCAGATCAAACTGATTTTAATGCTACAAGTAACTCAAGTAAATACAAAGTGCAGTTTTTAACCACGTCAGCCCCGGAATAATTTACCCCCTTCCTGACCGGATAATTTTTTGCGATTCGACACTGCGGCGCTTTAGCAAAATTGACGTCATTTTTTTCCCAAAAATAAAGCTTTCTTGCGCTATAAACAAAAAAGGATTGACAATTTTGAAAAAAAAATGCAATAATTTTAAAGGGGGGGTTCACCCTAAAAACTAATTTTTAACATCAGAGCCAGCATACTAAGGACATTTACTTCCGGCAGGTCATTTTTTTTTCTCTGTACATACCTTGATATTCTGATTTGGTCCAGGGCTTCCGCGTTCTGATGACTCCGGGACTGGGCGTTCCTATCCCTGCCTCAGGGTTCCGATGACTGCGGGACTGGGCGTTCCTATCCTTCGGTTCGATGATTGACGGCTTGTGGAACAGGTGACCTGTCGCACAACGCGCGTCACCAGATTTCCGGAAATAGCCGAGCTGCAAGTCGGCACTATACGGTGCCTGCGCCCGCCGTGTAGAGCTGACAGCGCAGGCGCCGTATAGTGCCGACTCGCAGCTCGGCTATTTCCCGACATCTGGTGACGCGCGTTGTGCGACAGGTCACCTGTTTCACAAGCCGTCAATCATCGAACCGAAGGATAGGAACGCCCAGTCCCACAGTCATCGGAACCCGGAAGCCCTGGACAAAAACAGAATATAAAGGCATGTACGGCGAAAAAAAAAAAAATTACCTGCCGAAATGAAATGTCCTTAGTATGCTGGCTCTGCTAGATATAATTAAAAAAAAAAAATTTTGGGTGAACCCCCGCTTTAACTTTTTGCTATAATAAATATTCCCCAAAAATATTTAAAAAATATATATTTTTTCCTCAGTTTAGGCCGATATGTATTCTTCTACATATTTTTGGTAAAAAAAAATCACAATAAGCTTATATTGACTGGTTTGTGCAAAAGTTATAGCTGCTACAAAATAGGGGATAGTTTTATGGCATTTGTATTAATATTTTTTTTTGTTTACTAGTAATGGCGATTTTTGTCATGACTGCGACATTATGGTGGACACATCGGACACTTTTGACACTATTTTGGGACCATTCACATTTATACAGTGATCAGTGCTATAAATAGCCACTTATTACTGTATAAATGGCAGGAAAGGGGTTAACACTAGGGGGCGATCAAGGGGTCAAGTGTGTCCTATGGAGTGATTCTAACTGTGGGGGGGTGGTCTACCACTGACATGACATCGATCACTGCTCCGGATGACAGGGAGCAGTAGATCCCTGTCATGTCACTAGGCAGAACAGGGAAATGCCATGTTTACATAGGCATCTCCCCGTTCTGCCTCTCCACACCGCAATCGTGGGCTGCAGGCGAACAGCGAGTTTGCGGGACCCGCGGGCACATTCCCGAGGCGCGTGTCGGGCGCGCGCACCCGCTAGGTGGCAAATTCAAAGGGACATACAGGTACGCTTGCCTGTCTGTGCCATTCTGAGTGAGTGAGTGAGTGAGTGCGTGAGTGAGTAACTTGTATAGCTCTACAAATGCGAACTGAATCGCCTCAAGGCACTTGAGTCCAATTTCATCTTGATCCTTCAGAAGGTGTGGGTCTTAAAGCGGGGGTTCATCCGAATTTTTTTTTTTAACATTAGATTGAGGCTAATTACTGGAGGCAGAATTGGGTGTTTTTTTTAAATCAATGCAGTACTTACCGTCTTAGAGATAGATGTTCTCCGCCACTTCCGGGTATGGTCTTCGGGACTGGGCATTCCTATTTGATTGACAGCCTTCCGACGGTCGCATACATCGCGTCACGAGTTGCCGAACGTCGGTGCGGCTCTATACGGCACCTGCGCACCGACGTTCGGCTACTTTCGGAAACTGGTGACGCGCTGTATGCGACGGTCTGAAGGCTGTCAATCAAATAGGAACGCCCAGTCCCGCAGCCCATACCCGGAAGTGGCGGAGAACATCTATCTCTAAAACGGTAAGTACTGCATTGATTTTAAACAAAACACCCGATTCTGCCTCCAGTAATTAGCCTCAATCTAATGTTAAAAATAGATTTTTTGGGTAACCCTCCACTTTAAGTTTTTTCCTGAAGGCCTGATGGTTTTCTTCCATGCGGACGTTGGTGGGTAGAGCGTTCCATAGCCGTGGTCCTTGGACTGCGAATCTTCGTTCTTCTTTAGATTTGTAGCGGGACTTGGGGATGTGGAGGAGATTCTGGTTAGTTGATCGGAGGGCCCAATTAGGGGTGGAGTGTTTTATTTTCTCGCATAAATATTAAGGGGCGTTTCCTTGTGTGCATTTGTGGGTGAGGCAGAGGGTCTTGAATGTAACCCGATCCTTTATAGGTAGCCATGGCCAGGGTGATTGATTCCCAGGTTTTTTTTCCTGTTATCAGTCTTGCTGCTGTGTTCTCTGGACGACTTGTAGACGAGAAATCTGGTATTTGGGTAGACCTAGGTACAGGGAGTTTGCGTAGTCGAGTCGGGAATTGATGATTGTTCCAACTACTACTGCTGTATCCTCTTCCGTGATGAATGGGATGAGTCTACGCAGCAAGCAGAGAAGATAGTGAGATCCGCTGACTACTGATCCTATTTGTGCGTCCATAGTCATGTCTGAGTCAAAGATGACTTCGAAGGCTTTTGACTTTGGTGCTGGGGGTGATGGTTTGTCCAAAAATTGGTGGTGTCAAAGTCCTCCTAGAGTTTGTCTTTGGGTTTACGTGGAGAAAGAGAAGTTCTGTTTTGGATCCATTGAGTTTGAGGGAGCTCTCCGTCATCCAATTATCTATCAATGTCAGGCATTTTTATATTTTTATTCAGCAGCCAATCCCAGACGACGTCAACGTATGACGAAACACGTAGGCGTGGCCTGCATTTCGACGTTATCACGCTAACCTGAACTGACCCAGGAAGGGGAAGCAGCAGAGGACGCCGAGATCCCGTCTTTGTAACGGCACTTAGTGCATCTTATTGGGCCTGAATATCTTCATTTTCCTGTAAGTGCATTATTTTATTTTGATCATTAAACTGTTTTGCAAAGTTGCACTATGGGCCCTCTTTTTTTCTTTTTTATCTGAGCCATCCATCCACCCTGATCGATAGGATTTGGTTTGAAGGAGTTCCAGTGTGCTATCTATAGTCATTTGGGTGACTCTAAACATACCCGGGTTCAGCCCGACCACCGTTGTGGTCATTGCATCTGGTAAGGGGATTGATTTGTCACTCGGGTGTGCCTTTGGTGAAGGTGGTGCCAGCCCTTTATTATCTTTTATCTGAAGACTTTCTCTGTGGAATTCATTTTTTTCAAAGAAACTGTCTTTAACATACCTAGGAGCATATGGACTAAACACCTCTGTTGGAACTTTTTTTCTTGCACCATTATTTATTTTCACCAATATATGAATATTTTATATGTTGTATTATTCACTTGTGATTTTTCACTTGTAATTATGCCTTTATAGTCAATTGTTCATCTTCAATGATGTTTAGCAGTTGACCTTTATTATTACTATTTTGTGTCACGTTAAAAATAATTTTTCTTCTTCAAAATTTTTTCACTTAATTTTGCGTCACATCAGAATTTTCATTTATTAGGATTTGCGCTGTACTTCCTTTTTTTCTATTTTTCTTAAAATATGTATCTGTATTTTCGGTACCAGCAGCATTTTCACGGGTTTATTTTGGTTTAGCGCAGTGTTTTTTTCTTTTTTTCAGGCATTTTTATAGTCCGTGATTCTGCCGGCGTATATTGGTGTGCAGCAGGTTGGGAAGTGGTTAAGTGTAAAGGCTGGCCGAAGGCTAGCCTGTGTTTGTGGGAGGAGTCTGCTGAGTACGTAAAGCCTCCCACGTCGGGTCCGGTGGTGGCGCCATTTCAGGTTTGGCTGAGCAGCAGCCGCCTCGTGGCTCACGCCGGGCATGCTGCTATCGTTTTCTGTGGACATGGCGGTTTTGAAGGCTCATTCCGCCATCTACCTATCCACCTTACTGGCGGCTTACACAGGGAGGGGGAACACGCACTTCTCCGGGTGCACGCTGCTGAGGGAGGGGGCCGTCCATCCACCCTCTCACCCCTCCGGCATATTGCAGGGACGCCCGCTCCTCCTGCCTGTCTGTCATCCATAAGTCCAAAGCAGGCATGGTGCGGGAGCCCACCAGCCACCAACCCATCCTATCTTCCTTCCGGGCTCGGGGGGGGGGGAGCATTTCTCCGGGTGCACGCTGCTGCACGAGGGGGGGCCGTCAATCCATCCACCCACACGCCGGCATTCCACGGGTCACCCGATTCTCCGAAGCGGGGGGGGCGGGCTGTCTGTCCGCTCACGCAGGTGTTTTGGGGGGGGGGGGGTTATCCTCCACTCATCCCATGGTCACGTCGGCAGCATGAGTGGGGAGGTTGTCCACCCTTCATCTCCCAGGGTCACGCTGGCAGCTCAGGAGGGGGTTCGCACGAGGGGGAGCACACCTGTTCTCCGGGTGCACACTGCTGCACGAGAGGGAGGGGGGCCGGCCGTCCATCCATCCACCCTTCCACTCCTCCGGGCACACGCCGGCATTTTGCGGGGGTCGCCCCACTCCTCCCTGTCGGTTACAAGCTCACGCTGAGGGTGGGGGGCGCAGCGAGCTACCCGTCTGCTCGTTTCTCCCGGTGTCACGCCGGGGGGAGGGGAGACTTCTGCCGCTGCATTGCTCCCTTAGCATGGAGCCGCCTGCCGCTTCGCTCGGTGCACGCCGGGGGAGGGGACCTCCGCCCGCTGTGTTGCTCCCTCCAGCATGGAGGGAGCCACCTGTTGTTTCCTCCTATGGTTACGTCGGGGGGTGGAGGGGGGACCTCCGCCCGCTGGTTCATTCCCTCCAGCATGCGGGGAGCCGCCCGCCGCTTCCTCCGGTGTTCACGCCGGAGGGGGGGGGGACCTCCGCCCGCTGTATTTCTCCCTCCTGCATGAAGGGAGCAGCCCGTCGCTGGTCCATGCAGGTGCTAAATCAAATCTCCCTTTACCCTCCCTGGCTGAGCCTATTCCTCCGTTTGTGTCCCAAACAAACACTCCAGTAACATATGGGGGGGTCCATCACCCAGCTTTATCCTGGGCATGTTTGGGGGGTCTTGCGGGGGGCTCACATCCCGGGCCTTACTGGTGGCGTGAGGGGGGGAGTGGTTCACCTTTCTGCTACGATTTGGTTGGAGTGGGTGTATGATCAGTGTTTCAGTTAGTGAGTGCATTTTTTCAGTCAGGTTCGGTTATGCATTCATGTCACGTTTCTCAGGCTTAGTCATGTTTCCAAGCATTTACGTTCTCATGCGACGACGTTTCTCATGCGACGACGTTTCTCATGCGATGACGTTTCTCATGGGTTCTCATCCGATGACGTTCTCATGGTGTTTTCTCATGCGATGGCGTTTCCCAGGCGGTGGCGTTTCCCAGGCGGTGGCGTTTCCCAGGCGGTGGCGTTTCCCAGGCGGTGACGTTTCCCAGGCGATCACGTTTCCATGCGATCTTCTCATGCGATCACGTTTCCCATGCGATCTCATGCGATCACGTTTCGCGTGGTAGTTCTCATGCGATTACGTGTCTCAGGAGTCATGTGTTTACGTTTCTCATGCGGTGGCGTTCTAATGCGATTACGTTTCACATGGTAGTTCTCGTGCAACTACGTTCACATGCGACCACGTTTCGTATGCGTATCCTTGTGTTTGTTTCTCATGCGATTACGTTTCACATGGTAGTTCTCATCCGATCACGGTTGTCATGCTATCACGTTGCTCTTACGAGTCATGTCCTTGTGGGTTTACGTTTCTCATGCGATTACAGTTTGCATGGTAGTTTCTCATGCGATGACGTTTCTCATGCGATGACTTTTCTCATGCGATGACGTTCTCGTGGTGTTTTTTCTCTTGGTGTGTTTCTCATGCGATGACGTTTCTCATGGGTTCCTCATGCGATGACGTTTCTCATGCGATGACGTACTCATGGTGTCTTCTCATGGTGTGTTTCTCATGCGATGACGTTTCTCATGCGATGATGTTTCTCGTGGTGTTCTCAGGCGACTACGTTCTCATGCGACTACGTTTTTCATGATGTTTCTCTTGCCATGACGTTTCTCTTGCCATGACGTTTCTCTTGCGATGACGTTTCTCATGGTTTTTCTCATGGTGTTTTCTCACGCGATGACGTTTCTCATGGGTGTTTCATGCGATGATGTTTCTCATGCGATGTTCTCATGCTATGACGTTTCTCATGGTTTTTCTCATGGTGTTTTCTCATGCAATGACAATTCTCATGCAATGTCGTTTCTCATGGTAGTTCTCATGCGATTACGTTTTTCATGCATTTACGTTGCTCATCTTTTCTCATGTGTTTACGTTTCGCATGGTATTTCTCATACGATTGCGTTTCTCATGATAGTTCTCATGCGATTACGTTTCATGGTAGTTCTCATGCGATTACGTTCTCATGCATTTACGTTGCTCATGGTATTTTCTCATGCTTCCACGTTTCGCATGGTATTTTCTCATGCGATTACGTTTCTCATGCGTTACGTTTTCATGGTAGGTTCTCGTACAGTCGCGTGGCTCATGCTAGTCTTGTTTTTGTGTGGTTGCGATTCATGGTTGTCAAGTGTACACATTTCCCTTGCTACCCATCTTCTCGGGTGCTCACGTTGCTCATGCCGTTTATGTTCTCATGTTTTCCGTTGCTCGTGCAATTTTACGTTTGTTATTTCCAGGCATGTTACGTCTCTACGTTTCTCAAGCTATTCATGTCCTCAAGTGTTACGTTTCTCTTTCAGGTTTCAGTAGTGATGCATTACGGTTCTCATGCAGTTACGCTTTTTCATACGATTACGTTTTTTACGCTATCCATGTTCTTTAGTGTGTACGTTTCTCATACAGGTTGCAGGCATGATGCTATTACGTTTTTCACGCTCTCACGCGATTACGCTTTTTCATACGATTACGTTTCTCAGGGTATTTTTTATGTTCTCAGGTATTTGTTTCTTATGTTTTTGTTTCTCATGCTATTCTTGTTCTCGGGTGGGTACGTCTCATGCAACTTGCGTTTCTCATGCAGGTCACAGTTGGGATATGTCTAGTTGGTAGCATTGGTATGGTCATTTTGATTCATGGCTTCCACCGCTGGGGGGTCACCCATCACGTCTATGGGTGCTTACGGATTGAGATGAGCGTTTTTAATTGGCTTGTACGGTGGCAAGTCTCCTCATCCGTTTCTCATCCGTTTCATGCATCTTAACATTTCATTTCTCACACAACGACCTGACACGTCTTCAGGTCCATCAGGCCTGAGTGTTCGTTTTTAATTTGCCGGCCACGCCTCAGGTTGCTCGGCCTTCGCAGTTCGTGGGATTGTCACATCAGTCCAGCTGCACTAGTCCATACTTACCTACATTTTTTATCATAGTCTGTGCATACAGGTCACGTTTCGTATCCTCTCGTTAGTTCATGGCCACTCTCTGTGTTTCTGGCCCAGCGTTCCAGTCTCTGCGTTTCTGTCATTTCTGCCCCAGTCTCATATTTCTGCCCCAGTCTCACGTTTCTGTCATTTCTGCCCCAGTATGTCGGTCATAGCGTCTGTCATGTCGTGGTTGTCGTTCGTTGGTTATCATGTCTCATTGTACTTTGTCATGTCTCACTTGGGTTAGTTAGCTAGTGTTCGCATATCGGGATCTGTCACGTCTACAGATCCATACGGGCTGAGGTTTCGTTTTTAATGATTGTTGACCACAATCTTCTCGCCCGTATACCATACGTCATACGATGCACGTTCATTCTTACACCTATACGACTGCCCACCACGCTCCGTGGGTACACTAGCCCTGAGTGTTCAGTTAATTGCCTGTGTTTGCGCTGCAGGTTACTCGGGCTCATTTACCAATCACACAAGGGTGGGGGGGCTGGTCTTCAGGTGCATTCACGCGCAGTGGTCTTGACGTTCTGCTCATGTTCTCGTACTTAGGTAGGTGCCGAGGGGGTGGTGGTTGTTGCATGTCTGGTGGTCTGTTGTCTTGTTTGCTAGTTTATGTTCCAAATCTGTGAGTCTGGCTTGGTTCCCATGTGCCATGATTCTATTGCCTAGTGTATTGGCCTTATCCGCCTTCTCCAGGGAGCTGACACTTAGTCTCCTGCCTGTTGTCCTTTTTTTGCAACTTCCCCATCGCACTTCCCCCTCATCAGCATGGGTAGTGCCCAGCTGAAGAATTTCAATCCGCTTGGCCCTTGCTCTATTTCCCCCATGCATCCTCTTGTCACAAGCAGTTCATTCCTCATGGTGGGGTTGTCTCGGGCATCAGGCGCGATCCATCTTTCATGGGTCTTCGAGTTCTGAGCGGTTTCGCAGGTGCTATGGGGGGGTTCCTTCTGTCACAAGTCATGGGTCGGTGGGTTCTCCTGTCATTGCGGATACGTATACGGTTGCCTTCCTGGTGCACGCTACTCCACTGGACGGATTGTTCTCTACCCTTCTTCACCTATACATGTGTCTTTTGCCCTCTTCTCAGGCATACCGACCAGCTAGGCCAAGGCACACCTCAGGCCTTGGGTGTTAGGGTGATCACAGTTATACTCGAAGACTCTGACTACAAGTGTAAAGGCTGGCCGAAGGCTAGCCTGTGTTTGTGGGAGGAGTCTGCTGAGTACGTAAAGCCTCCTCCCACGTCGGGTCCGGTGGTGGCGCCATTTCAGGTTCCCCACCCACCCGTTCCCCCAGCTTCATATACACTCTTTTCCTCTTTCTACATTTTCTTATTCTCACATTCAGGGTATGCCCTCTTCTCAGGCATACCGACCAGCTAGGCCAAGGCACACCTCAGGCCTTGGGTGTTAGGGTGATCACAGTTATACTCGAAGACTCTGACTACAAATGATGATTTACTTTATGAAGAGAAAAAAGCTGTCCAAACCTGCCTGGCCCCATGTTAAAAATTGACTGCCCCCTAAACCTAATAACTGGTTGTGCCACCCTTGGTGGCAACAACTGCAATCAAGTGTTTGTGATAACTGGCGATGAGTCTTTCACATCGCTGTGAAGGAATTTTGTCCCACTCTTCTTTGCAGAATTGTTTTAATTCAGCCACATTGGAGGGTTTTCCAGAATGAACGGCCTTTTTAAGGTCATGCCATGGCATCTCAACCGGATTTAAAGCGGAGCTCCACCCGAAATTAAACATAATTTAAAAAATAATGCTGATGACAAACAATGCTGAAACCGATATTTTCTATTAAAAAAGATTTACAGTACCATATAAACTAGATGGGCTTCCGGTACGCAGCTCTCGGGTTTCCGTCGGGTTTTTCAGTGATTCCTGTCCTGCGCAGTGTCTTCTGGGAGCTTGTGTCCTAGCTCCCTTGTTATCGTCTTCTGCCCTGTTAGAGTAAACATCGCGCGATTTCATGGAGCAGGAAGTGACGCGCGATGTAAACAAAGGCAGGAGGGCGGGCTTTACAATAAATCTCCATTACAGGACAGATCGAGCGATGGATGCTGGGATTACAGCGTCACCACATCCAGGAAGTCTCTGCTAGTGGGATTCATAATGCCCACAGTGAAGATGGCAACGGCTGACGAGAGATAATAAAAGTTTTTATTACAGACAGCATCAGATATGGATGGACCTTAAACACGAGAAACGTGAAACGTGAGTGCATTTAAGCCTTGCTATTAATTCTTTAACTACCCCCCCCCCCCCCAAAAAAAAAGGTTTTGGCATGGGAGATCCGCTTTAAGTCCAGACTGTGACTAGTCCACTCCTTTAAACCTTGCCACTGCAAAGTTGGACTCAAACAGCACGAGATATCATCAGAGAGAGCTGCTGGAGGATATCCCTTGGTCATGTGTGACCATTCAAGTGATATTTGACCCTTCTTGTCATAAGATCTGGTGAGTAGGAATCTTTATTTTACACCTTTGATTTGGGGACACCGAGCAAGTATTAGTGTTGCAGATACAGCATGGCACTATTTCACATGTCAAAAAGGATTTACTAACTTGGATATCATTGCACTTGGCTGGGACTAAGTTTTTTCACTTTTGGTTGGATTCACGTTGATGAGCCTAACGTTAGGCAGGCGTAGCGTATCTCATATACGCTACGCCACCGTAAGTTAGAGAGACAAGTGCTGTATTCACAAAGCACTTGCGTCCTAAGTTACGGCGGCATAGCGTAAATGTGCCGGCCTAAGCACGCCTAATTCAAATTGTGAAGAGGTGGGCGTGTTTTATGCTAATGAATCGTGACCCGACGTGATTGACGTTTTGAACGAACGGCGCATGCGCTGTCCGTGGACATATCCTAGTGCGCATACTCCAAATTACGCCGCAAAGACTTATTGGTTTCGACGTGAACGTAAATTACGCCCAGCCCCATTCACGGATGACTTACGCAAACCACGTAAAAATTAAAAAATTTGACTCGGTTCCGACGTCCATACTTAACATCGGCTGCGCCATCTTTTTGGTCGAATAACTTTAGGCCTGAAAATGCCTTACGTAAACGGCGTATCTTTACTGCGACGGGCAAGCGTACGTTCATGAATAGTCTTATCTCGCTGATTTACGCATTCTAGGCGTAAATCAGCGTACACGCCCCTAGCGGCCAGCCTAAATAGACAGCTAAGATACGACGCCGCCCATGGTCGTATCTTAGCTAGATTTAAGTGTATCTCAATTTGAGAATACACTTAAATTTACGACGGCGCAGATTCAGAGTTACGATGGCGTATCTACTGATACGCCGGCATAACTCTCTCTGAATCTGGCTATTTGTTTTCTTTTAGAACTTTTTTGGACATTTATTCCATATTTTTATGTTGAATCAGTAATTGTATATTATTATTTTACATGCAAGTGCTTAATTTTGTTTGATTTCTTTACCATTCAGAGGTGGATTGCTGGAGTGTTTCGGATCATTGTCCTGCTGCATAACCCGAGTGCGCTTGAGCTTGAGGTCAGGAACTGATGGCCGGACATTCTCCTTCAGGATTTTCTGGTAGAGCTCAGAATTCCTGGTTCCCTCAATCATGGTAAGTTATCCAGGTCCTGAACATGCTAAGCAGCCCCAGACCATCACCCTACCACCACCACCATGTGTGACTGTTGGTATGAAGTTCTTTTTATGAAATGCTGTATTAGTTTTATGCCAGATACCTTCCAAAAAGTTCAACTTTTGTCTCATCAGTCCACAGAATATTTTCCCAAAAGTCTTGGGGATAATCAAGATGTTTTTTGACAAATGTGAGATAAACATTTGTGTTCGTTTTAGTCAGCAGTGGCTTTGGCCTTGGAACTCTCCCATGGACGCCATTTTTGCCCAGTCTCTTTCCTTTTGCTGAATCATGAACACTGATCTTACCTGAGGCAAGTGAGGCCTGCAGTTTTTTAGATGTTGCTCTGTGCTCCTTTATTACTTCCTTGATGAGTTGCCCTCGTGCTTTTGGATTGATTTTGGAAGGCCGGCCACTTCTGGGAAGGTTCACCGCCGTACCAAGTTTTCTCTATTTGTTGATAATAGCTCTCACCGTGGTTCGCTGGAGTCCCAAAGCCTTATGCCCCGTACACATGATCGGATTTTCCGTCGGAAATACCTTGGATGTTTTTTCCGACAGAATTCCGTTCAAGCTTGGATCAATTCGAACATCCGAAAAGCTGAAAGAACGAAAATACGAAAATTACGAATAAGAAAAATAACGAACAAGCGAAAATACGAACGTATGATTGGACAATCTTACTAAAATACGAAACACCGAAACAGCAAAAGAACGAAAATGACATCTATAACGAACGATTTGCATTCCGTATTTTAAATCCTTTGTCTGTTCGTATTTTCATTCATATGTTCGTATTTTCATTTGTGTGTTTTGTAAATCCGTTTCTTTGTCTGTTGGTAAATTTGTGTACTTGTATCGTTCTTTCGATTGGGCACTGGGCAGTGTAGTTAGTGAGTGATGTATCTTACTTAATATCTTAGCCAATCAGCTTATCTCTTTTGTGCTGAGTCACATTGTACAGTATAAAGCCTCGTACACACGATCGGACTTCAAACAAACTTTTCTGTGGATTTTTGTCCGAAGGGAGTTGGCTCGACTTTTGAAACCGAAAAAGTTTGTCCGATGGAGCGTACACACGGTCGGATTTTTTGGAAACGCTAATTTTGAAGTTTGTTGGCAAAAAGTCTGACCGTGTTTGTACGGAGCTTAAGAGAAAGTATATCTTAATATGGATTAGCCGCGTGTTGCGATGTATTTACGAAAGTACAAAATTACGAATCCATTAACCACTTCCGGACTGCCGCATGTACATTTACGTCGGCAGAATGGCACGGACAGGCACATTGGCGTACCTGTTCGTCCCTGCCTAGACGTGGGTCGGGGGTCCGATCGGGACCCCCCCCCTCCGTACATGCGGCGGTTCCCGCGGCTTCAGGAGCGATCCGGAACGAGGCCGCGGCTATTCGTTTCTAGCCGCCCCCTCGCGATCGCTCCCCGGAGCTGAAGAACGGGGAGAGCCGTATGTAAACACGGCTTCCCCGTGCTTCACTGTGGCGGCTGCAATGATCGAGTGATCCCTTTTATAGGGAGACTCGATCGATGACGTCAGTCCTACAGCCACACCCCCCTACAGTTGTAAACACACACTAGGTGAACCCTAACTCCTACAGCGCCCCCTAGTGGTTAACTCCCAAATTGCAACTGTCATTTTCACAATAAACAATGCAATTTAAATGCATTTTTTGCTGTGAAAATGACAATGGTCCCAAAAATGTGTCAAAATTGTCCGAAGTGTCCGCCATAATGTCGCAGTCACGAAAAAAATCGCTGATCGCCGCCATTAGTAGTAAAAAAAATAAAATAATAAAACTATTCCCTATTTATAAACGCTATAAATTTTGCGCAAACCAATCGATAAACGCTTATTGCGATTTTTTTACCAAAAATAGGTAGAAGAATACGTATCGGCCTAAACTGAGGAAAAAAAACATTTTTAATATGTTTTTGGGGGATATTTATTATAGCAAAAAGTAAAAAATATTGAATTTTTTTCAAAATTGTCGCTCTATTTGTGTTTATAGCGCAAAAAATAAAAACCGCAGAGGTGATCAAATACCACCAAAAGAAAGCTCTATTTGTAGGGAAAAAAGGACGCCAATTTTGTTTGGGAGCCACGTCGCACGACCGCGCAATTGTCTGTTAACCACTTCCCGACCTCCGCATGTAAATGTACGTCCACAATATGGCACGTACAGGCACATGGGCGTTAATGTACGTCCTTGCCTATTAGCGGGTGGGGGGTCCGATCGGGACCCCCCCGCTACATGCGGCGGTCGGGTTCGCTCGGGGAGCGATCCGGGACCACGGCGCGGCTATTTGTTTATAGCCGCTCCGTCGCGATCGCTCCCCGGAGCTGAAGAACGGGGAGAACCGTATGTAAACACGGCTTCCCCGTGCTTCACTATGGCGGCGTATCGATCGTGTCATCCCCTTTATAGAGGAGACACAATCGATGACGTCAGTCCTACAGCCACACCCCCCTACAGTTGTAAACACACACTAGGTGTACCCTAACTCCTACAGCGCCACCTGTGGTTAACTCCCAAACTGCAAACTGTCATTTTCACAATAAAGAATGCAATTTAAATGCATTTTTTGCTGTGAAAATGACAATGGTCCCAAAAATTTGTCAAAATTGTCCGAAGTGTCCGCCATAATGTCGCAGTCACGAAAAAAATTGCTGATCGCCGCCATTAGTAGTAAAAAATTTTTTTTTTATAAAAATGCAATAAAACTATCCCCTATTTTGTAAACGCTATAAATTTTGCGCAAACCAATCGATAAACGCTTATTGCGATTTTTTTTACTAAAAATAGGTCGAAGAATACGTATCGGCCTAAACTGAGGGGAAAAAAATGTTTTTATATATGTTTTTGGGGGATATTTATTATAGCAAAAAGTAAAAAATATTGCATTTCTTTCAAAATTGTCGCTCTATTTTTGTTTATAGCGCAAAAACTAAAAACTGCAGATGTGATCAAATACCACCAAAAGAAAGCTCTATTTGTGGGGAAAAAAGGACGCCAATTTTGTTTGGGAGCCACGTCGCACGACCGCGCAATTGTCTGTTAAAGCGACGCAGTCCCGAACTGTAAAAACACCTTGGGTCTTTAGGCTGCATATTGGTCCGGGGCTTAAGTGGTTAAACGAAAATTATTATCTAACGAAAATAAATTAGACAGAATTACGAATCATTCAGTATAAACGAAAATAAAACTGTTACACGTCGGAATTGCTACAGACGAGCGTAAATTCCGACAACAGAAGTCCGATGGAGCCTACACACGGTCGGGATTTCTGTTCAAAAGCTCACATCGGACTTTTGCTGTCGGAATTTCCGATCGTGTGTACTCAGCATAACCGTCAAATTTCCAACTATAAAAAAAAATGTTACTGTTTATGGAGATGGTAAATCTGTTAGATATGAAGTATTTAAATTCCAAGACTCTAGCGAATTAATTTTAATATATTTTCTCCAGCCTTCTTGTGTGCTTCACCTTTACAGAGACCTCTGTTCTGTCCTTGTTCTGATCTGCCAGGTACAGCGAATGACATGCATCTCTCGTAATTTGATTTATCAGACTGAGCTGCCCAGCGCAGGATATTTTACAAGGCTTTAGTCAGCAAGAAACGTCATCAGCAGTGACTCAGCAGAACCAGCATCAGCAATCAATGAAAGAACGCAATGGAAAGCCAAGAAAGACACAAAGGACGTAGAAGGACGCTTATACAGGGAGTGCAGAATTATTAGGCAAGTTGTATTTTTGAGGATTAATTTTATTATTGAACAACAACCATGTTCTCAATGAACCCAAAAAATTCATTAATATCAAAGCTGAATATTTTTGGAAGTAGTTTTTAGTTTGTTTTTAGTTTTAGCTATTTTAGGGGGATATCTGTGTGTGCAGGTGACTATTACTGTGCATAATTATTAGGCAACTTAACAAAAAAAATATATATACCCATTTCAATTATTTATTTTTACCAGTGAAACCAATATAACATCTCAACATTCACAAATATACATTTCTGACATTCAACAACAAAACAAAAACAAATCAGTGACCAATATAGCCACCTTTCCTTGCAAGGATACTCAAAAGCCTGCCATCCATGGATTCTGTCAGTGTTTTGATCTGTTCACCATCAACATTTCGTGCAGCAGCAACCGCAGCCTCCCAGACACTGTTCAGAGAGGTGTACTGTTTTCCCTCCTTGTAAATCTCACATTTGATGATGGACCACAGGTTCTCAATGGGGTTCAGATCAGGTGAACAAGGAGGCCATGTCATTAGTTTTTCTTCTTTTATACCCTTTCTTGCCAGCCACGCTGTGGAGTACTTGGACGCGTGTGATGGAGCATTGTCCTGCATGAAAATCATGTTTTTCTTGAAGGATGCAGACTTCTTCCTGTACCACTGCTTGAAGAAGGTGTCTTCCAGAAACTGGCAGTAGGACTGGGAGTTGAGCTTGACTCCATCCTCAACCCGAAAAGGCCCCACAAGCTCATCTTTGATGATACCAGCCCAAACCAGTACTCCACCTCCACCTTGCTGGCGTCTGAGTCGGACTGGAGCTCTCTGCCCTTTACCAATCCAGCCACGGGCCCATCCATCTGGCCCATCAAGACTCACTCTCATTTCATCAGTCCCTAAAACCTTAGAAAAATCAGTCTTGAGATATTTCTTGGCCCAGTCTTGACGTTTCAGCTTGTGTGTCACTAAGGTGGTCGTCTTTCAACCTTTCTTACCTTGGCCATGTCTCTGAGTATTGCACACCTTGTGCTTTTGGGCACTCCAGTGATGTTGCAGCTCTGAAATATAGCCAAACTGGTGGCAAGTGGCATCTTGGCAGCTGCACGCTTGACTTTTCTCAGTTCATGGGCAGTTATTTTGCGCCTTGGTTTTTCCACACGCTTCTTGCGACCCTGTTGACTATTTTGAATGAAACGCTTGATTGTTCGATGATCACGCTTCAGAAGCTTTGCAATTTTAAGAGTGCTGCATCCCTCTGCAAGATATCTCACTATTTTTGACTTTTCTGAGCCTGTCAAGTCCTTCTTTTGACCCATTTTTCCAAAAGAAAAGGAAGTTGACTAATAATTATGCACACCTGATATAGGGTGTTGATGTCATTAGACCACACATCTTCTCATTACAGAGATGCACATCATCTAATATGCTTAATTGGTAGTAGGCTTTCAAGCCTATACAGCTTGGAGTAAGACAACATGCATAAAGAGGATAATGTGGTCAAAATACTCATTTGCCTAATAATTCTGCACTCCCTGTACTTGAACTTTATAATCATAAGGCTGCTCATAGGAGACTGACGACTGTGATGCCTTGTACACACGACCGGTTTTCACGACGAGAAAACTGCCATTTTTTATATTGGTCGTGAAAACCGGTCCTATGTATGCTCCCTAGCAGTTTTCTCGAAAAACTGCCCGCAAAAAAATTTAAACCAGCTCTCTGGGCCAGATTCACATAGAATTACGCTGGCGTATCAGCAGATACTCCGACGTAAGTCCGAATCTAAGATACTGAGAAACTGAGATACACTTAAACATGCCTAAGATACGACGGCCAGCGCCGTTGTATCTTAGGGTGCAATATCTACGCTGACCGCTAGGTGGCGCTTCCATTGCAGTCGGCGTAGAATATGCAAATGACTAGTTACGCCGATTCACGAACGTACGATTGCCCGTCGTAGTGATTTTACGTCGTTTCCGTAAGAGATACGCGGCATAAAGATAAACATGCCCCCTAGGTGGCGTACACAATGTTAAGTATGGCCGTCGTTCCTGTGTGGCAATTTGAACATTTTAAGTCGTCCGTGAATGGCGCTGGATGCCATTTACGTTAACATCGAAACCAATGATGTACTTGCGACGTAATTTCGCGCAATGCACGGCGGGAAAATTTGAGACGGAGCATGCGCAGTACGATCGGCGCGGGAATGCGCCTAATTTAAATGATCCACGCCCCCTACATGGATCATTTGAATTAGGCGGGCTTGCGCCGGTGGACTTTACGCTACGCCGCCGCAAGTTTACAGGCAAGTACTTTGTGAATCAAGCACTTGCCCGTAAAACTTGCGGCGGTGTAACGTAAAGAAGATACGTTACGCCGCCGCAGTTCTACGAGAATCTGGCCCTCTTTTTTCTCGTCGTGTTTCCCGTCAGTCTTTTTCGTCGTCGCGAAAAACGGTCGTGTGTATGCTTTTCCGAGGGGGGAAAAAACGTGCATGCTCAGAATCAAGTATGAGACGGGAGCGCTCGTTCTGGTAAAGCTAGCGTTCGTAATGGAGATATCACATTCGTCACGCTGTAACGGACTGAAAAGCATGAAAACTGAAAAGTGTGAATCGTCTCTCACCAAACTTTTACTAACACGAGGATCAGCAAAAGCAGCCCAAAGGGTGGCGCCATTTGAAAGGAACTTCCCCTTTGTAGTCCCGTTGTACGCGTTGTACGTCACCGCGCTTTGGTCGGACATTTTTTTGCATAAACGTGTGTATGCAAGTCAGGCTGGAGAGGAATCACGTCGGAATTTTTTTTTTTTTGCTGCCGAGAAAAATGGTGGTGTGTACGAGGCATTAGAGACTCTTCGTGTGATTGGTATTTACAGTGCACATGGAGTTTTAGAGAAAATGTATATAGTAAAAAAAATACCATGAGAAGGTTGAGTTGTTTGTTGCTTATTCTTGTCTATTTAAGACAAATTGATTATGCCTGCGCATAGCTCACCCCCTAGACATGTCTTATTACCCAGCCAAATTCCACCACTGCCTTCCCCCACTGCACTACCCATGTCTGTCTAAACTCCAGTGGTAACTGGTGTCAGAGCTTGACCCCTTCCCACCCAACCCCAGTGTCCCTTAAAGGGGTTGTAAAGGTACCATTTTTTTTTTCCTAAATAGCTTCCTTTACCTTAGTGCAGTCCTCCTTCACTTACCTCATCCTTCCATTTTGCTTTTAAATGTCCTTATTTCTTCTGAGAAAACCTCACTTCCTGTTCTTCTGTCTGTAACTCCAGACAGTAATGCAAGGCTTTCTCCCTGGTGTGGAGTGTCATTCTCGCCCCCTCCCTTGAAATACAGGAGAGTCAGGACGCTCTCTACGTTGCAGATAGAGAAAGGAGCGGTGTGTTAGTGGGCGACCTGACTCTCCTGTAGTTCAAGGGAGGAGGCGAGCAGGGCCGATCATAGGCAGGGTGCACTGGGTGCTCCGCACCCAGGCGCCACAGAGGTGGGGGCGCCGAAGCTCCAAAGTGCTCCCCTCCTCCTTGTGTCCAGAGGCAGAGCGCATGTAGCGGGTGCTACGGTTCTCCACCCCGCTTGCTTTCCCCGCTGGCAACTGACAATAGCGCATACCTCCCGCTGTCCCCGGAATCCGGGCTGGGTACCACAGCGGAGCCTAGTACCGGAACACGTTCCGGCACTAGACTCCACTAATTAATTCTGTCTGGTGTGCATGGAGCAGTCTCCTGTCTGCCCCACCCCCTCTGCGTGTGTCGGCTCTTTTCCCATAGGGGGTGTGATGAGAGGCTTCTGGGTTGGCCGGAGCTGCTGCCAATCATCCCGTGCACTCCCAGAAATTCTCTCAGAGTGCCACCCTCCAAGTAACCAAAGATGCCACATATGCCCCCCGCCCCCCTGTAATGTGCTTCTGCTCCCAGCGCGCCCGAGCTACATGGATCTATTGGACAAGTACTGATCCATGGGGACACCTGCTGTGGGGGGGCTCTGATGGGGGACACCTGCTGTGGGGGGCTCTGATGGGGGACACCTGCTGTGGGGGGGCTCTGATGGGGGACACCTGCTGTGGGGGGGCTCTGATGGGGGACACCTGCTGTGGGGGGCTCTGATGGGGGACACCTGCTGTGGAGGGCTCTGATGGGGGACACCTGCTGTGGAGGGCTCTGATGGGGGACACTAATGAAGACTTCTTAGGGGAGCATCTCTGTGTTTGTGTTCGTAGCCATAGAAACATTTGTAAAGGGGAGGAGTTAGTAAGATAACCATTCCCATGTGGGGGGCACCAGAAATATTTCTGCACCCAGGCGTCTGTGACCCTAGGATCGGCCCTGGGGGTGAGCACGACACTACACACCAGGGAGAAAGCCTCGCATTACTGTGTGGAGTTACAGACAGAAGAACAGGAAGTGAGGATTTCTCAGAAGAAATAAGGAGATTTAAAAGCAAAATGAAAGGATGAGGTAAGTGAAGGAGGACTGCACTAGGGTAAAGGAAGATATTTAAGAAAAAAAAATTGTACCTTTACAAATCCTTTAAACTGGGTCTTTATGCCCAGGTGGTGGGGAGGGCAACCTGATCACAAGACCACTGTGATTGACTGTCATAGTGGTTTATATGATTAGAACTTGTTCCTCTTAGATTTGAATCATTAATGGAGACTGGGAGATGCCTATGACAGCATGGTAACAGGGCCATCTGTGGTCACATATGTGCAGCATGTGGGCATTAAAGCATATGCGTTATAAGGATGGCAAGAGGTTAAATTGGAGAATTTCCTTGTGACCCCCTTCAACCCCCCAGTGTGACAGTGTTTGGTCCTGGTGATTGGACACTCATGTCCAAGAACTTTCATATAGGGGAGGTCATGAGGTCATGTTCTCCCACATACCTGGAAGCCCCACTATCTTAGCAAGGGCTCTGGCAGTACATGCAGACAGCAAGGGAATGTGGTTAGATAAATAAATATGCCTGGGAAGCTAGAAACCATTTCTCCTTTTGTATGTGGCCAATAACCTCAAAAGGTTGATCTCAGTACTGCGCTTTAGGTGGAGATGTCCTTTATCTCCAGTTGTTTGCCTGTGGTACGGGCCATGGTACTCCTCCTGCCACTTGCCTGTGGCCCCAGTTCAGAGATCCCTCCAGAGATGATGATTATAGCCTTAGGCCCCGTACACACGATAGAATCCATCCGCTGAAAAATCTCAGCGGATCGGTTTCAGCGGATAGATTCTATGGTGTGTACATTCCTGCGGATATTTATCCGCGGAAATTTCCCAATTCCAGCAGATAAAAATTTGTAGACATGTCTACAAATCTATCCGCTTGAATTGGCTCCCGCAGATCGATTCGGTGGTCTGTACAGACTCACCGGATCGATCCGTCCAAAGGGATCCCCTGCATGCGTCGTAATGATTAGACGCATGCGTGGAATTCCTTTTATGACAGCGTTGCGCACGTCGCCGCGTCATCATCGCGGCGACGGCGCGACACGTCATCGCGAGGGGATTTCGGCGCGGATTTCGATCCGATGGTGAGTACACTCCATCGGATCCAAATCCGTTGAAATCCTCGAGAGTGGACCGTATCCGCGGATAAATCCTCTCGTGTGTACTAGGCCTTAAAAAACGTCTAATGTTGAACTTAAAGCAGAGGTTCACACGAAAAGCGAACCTCCGCTTTTTGGATCCCTCCCCCCCCCCCCCCCTCCGGTGTCACATTTGGCACCTTTCAGGGGGAGGGGGGTGCAGATACTTGTCTGAGACAGGTATTTGCACCACTTCCGGGTTCTGACTCCCGCGGGTAATCCAGCCTCGTCACGTCACCCCCCCTGCTGTCTTCTGGGAAACACTGTTCCCAGGAGAGAGCGGGGACCAGTGATGGCGTGCCGCGATCCTCGCGCATGCGCAGTAGGGAATCGGGCAGTGAAGCCGCAAGGCCCCATCTGATGGCTCTCCCAAAACACAAAAACAAGTTAACTTTGTACTCTGTGTATATATATCTATATAGTAGGGCTGCAACTAATGATTATTTTCATAAATCGATTAGTTGGCCGATTATTGTTTCGATTAATCGGATAATAGCCTTAAAAAAAATGTGCATTTTTTAAAAATTTTGGCCCAATTTGTTGTTGGGCAGATTACAAAACACACATTGCCGCAAAAACACATGACATGCTTTTCTGCAGCTTCTCCTTATGCCGGGTACACACGAGAGGATTTATCCGCGGATACGGTCCTCCGGACCGTTTCCGCCGATAAATCCTCTGAGGATTTCGATCCGCTGGAGTGTACTCACCATCGGATCGAAATCCGCGCTGAATTCACACCGCGGTGACGTGTCGCGCCGTCGCCGCGATGATGACGCGGCGACGTGCACGACGCTGTCATATAAGGATATCCACGCATGCGTCGAATCATTACGACGCATGCGAGGGATGGGTTCGGACGGATCGATCCGGTGAGTCTGTACAGACCACTGGATCGATCCGCTGGAGCCGATTCCAGCGGATACATTTTTATCCGCTGGAAATCGGTCGGCCCGAAATATATCCGCAGATAAATATCCGCTGGATCGTACACACCAGCGGATCTATCCGCTGAAACCGATCCGCGGATCAATTTCAGCGGATCGATCCTCTCGTGTGTACGGGGCCTGAGAAGTATATTGAACCAAAAAAAAAAAAAAAATAGCACCGTTTTGCGTTAAAAAGTTCTTGCCCTTTACAAATACGCAGCAGCTGAAAAAAATCATGGATGTGAACGTGTCCCATAGGAAAACATGTAAATGAACTGTAGTGTGTTTCTGCAAAAAGCACCAAAAAACACAGAGGTGTGACCCAGGCCTGAGAGGTTTAGTAACATAAAGGGGTTAAAAAAACTAAAATAAGTACAAAAAGAGCAAATAATCGCTACTGTAAGGGGTTCATTTTTTTTACTGTGGGACAGTGAAAGTAATATTTACAGTAGAGATTTGCTTTTTTGTACTATAAAGGGCTAATTTTTGTTTTTTTAACCCCATTATGTTACTGGCCGAATTAATCGATTATGAAAATTGTAATGGATTCATTTCATAATCGATTAGTTGTTTCGGCCCTACTATTCTCCTTTCTCCTAATAGATTCTACAGACAGGAACCTGAATGAACTATCTTAATAGCCTTTTTTTTTTTTTTAAACCTGGCTTCCTATGTAACTATGAATAATTCAATATTATTTGGAATTGTTTAAGTGTAAAATAGGCAACATAAAATATTCGTGAAACAATGAATTCCCTATCTAGAATTATGTGATGGGATCCCTTATGTAGGTCAGTGGAAAGGTAAATGGAAAGACATTCCACTGCACTGTTGGCCGTCTATTAATGTCATTGTTTGCTGAAGAGAAAACAATTCCTGGGATTTCCCTAATGTTCCATCCTGCTGTGTAACAATGTTTGCCTACAGTGCCTTGGCAAGCAGCAGGAATTTGCTCTGTCCTAAGTAATAGATGTTAAAGTCCAGATTACACCACTGAATCCAGGGCAGTCTGTCATCCCTGCAACCAGGGCCGCTGATAAGCCAGTACAACTGGCCCTGTTGTAGGGGGCCCTGGGCCAGCAGGGGCCCGGATGGCAACCCCCTTTAAAAAATATATATATATATATTTTTTATAAAAAATACATATATTTTTTTTAATATATTTTTATTTTAATTTTTATTAAAGGGCCATTTTTTTTTTTTTTTAGAGGTCCGGGGGTCCCCAGGGGTCCGAAGGCCCCCAGGGCCCCGGATGGCAACCCCCCTTTTTTTTATTTATTTTTTATAAAAAAAATATATTTTTTCTAATATATATATTTTTGTATTTTTTATTAAAGGGACAATTTTTTTTTCTTAGGGGTACAGGGGTCCCCAGGGGCCCGGAGATCCCCAGGGCCCGGGATGAAAACACCCGTTTTTTTATAAAAAAATAAATACATTTTTATATATTTTTTTATTTCATATATATATATATATATATATATTATTATTAAAGGTCCCCAGGGCCCCGGATGGCAATCCCCCTTTTTTTATAAATTCTTTTTTTTCATATTATTTTATTTCATTTTTTTTCTTTTTATTCCTTATATATGTATATATATATATATATATATATATATATATATATATATATATATATATATATATATATATATATATATATATATATATATATATATATTAAAGGGCTCATGAGGTCTCCATGTGGCAAACCATGTGGCAAACCATGTGGCAAACCCCCCCCCCTTTTTTTTATTTTGTATAATTTTTTTTTTTTTTAATTAAAGGGCCCAGAGGTCCCCAGGGCCCTGAATGGCAACCCCCCCCCCTTTTTTTTTATAAATGTTTATTTATTTATTTTATATATTTTTTTATTTTTATTTTTTCATTTTTCATTTTTATTAATAATTTGTAAAGGGCCCCACCCCCGGCTCCTCAATTCGCGGCAGCCCCCCCTCCCGCTTCTCAATTTCAATTTCTCTGCTCCACGTATGTGCTGTATAAGGTATAGCCGTCGTTCCCGCGTCGAAATTTGAAAATTTTTCCTTCTTGCGTAAGACGTCCGGGAATACGGAAGTACGCTACGCACGTCGCCATCGAAAAAATGACGTCACTTCGCGCAAAGCACGGCGGGAAATTCAAAAGGGAGCATGCACAGTAGGTCCGGCGTGGGAGCGCGCCTAATTTAAATGGCACACGCCCCTTTGAATTACGCGGGCTTACGCCGGAGGCCGCCGGCGGAAGTTTTCTCGCAAGTGCTTTGTGAATCAGGCACTTGCGATGAAAACTTGCGGCGGTGTAACGTATCTACGAGTTACGCCGCCGCGATTCTACGTGAATCTGGCCCTTAAACCCCCTTCTTGCCCAAACCAATTTTCAGCTTTCAGAGCTGTCACTTTTTGAATGACAATTGCGTGGTCATGCAACACTGTACCCAGATGACATTTTTATCATTATTTTTTTCACACTAATAGAGCTTTCTTTTTTGTTAAAAAAATATAAAAAAAGACCGAATTTTTTTTAAAAACAAAACAAAACAGTTTGATATTTTGTTATAAAATTTTGCAAACAGCACTGGTGGGCACTGATGAGGTGGCACTGGTAGGCACTGATGAGGCGGCACTGATGGGTGACACTGATGAGCATTGATAAGTGGCACTGAAGGGCATTGATAGGTGGCATTGAAGGGCACTGAAAGGTGGCACTGATAGCTGGCACTGATGGGTGGCAGTGATGGGCACTGGTAGGTGAGACTGATAGGCAGCACTGCTAGCTGGCACTGATGAGTCACTGATTGGCACCACTGGTGGGCATTGTTAGATGGCACTGGTGGGCATTGATAGGTGGCACTGATATGCACTGGTGGGCACTGGAAGGTGGCACTGATATGCACTGGTGGGCACTGGCAGACGGCACTAGTGGGCACAGGTGAGGTGAATGCGCCTCTTCCTCTTCGGGACCGATGTCCCTTTCACAGAAGTCGGTGATCGGTTTTTGTTTCTCCTCATATTGGGGGCGTGGTGAACGTGCAAAGGGAAGGACGTCTATTGACAGCCTCCCGGCAATGTAGGTCCGTGCTGTAGCCGTCATTCGGCTATAGCGCGGGCGGGAAAGGGTTAAAGTCCACATACTTGGCAGGTTGGTTTGTGAGATGCAGGTGGTGTAGTAAAGTGTAACATCACGAAAGAGTAGCATGGGGAGGAATTTCAGCAGGGGGGCGGATTTGTACTGGGAGGAGGGGGGATTTATACCTAGGGGTAAGCATACAGATTAGCTCAGTGTTTTTGGGTGTTTTTTGCTGACACATAATGCTCATAAATCTTGGCTGGGGGGGGTGAGTTGGCATACAGTTTGGCATGTTCGCTGAGCATGTCCCGACACTGATGACCTTGTCCCGACACTGATAACAAATAATGATATAAACTCAGATTTAATGTAAATTGCAGCAGGAAATGAAAACTCCTCCAAACTGACGCGTTTTGCCTGTAATGGCTTCTTCAAAGGATTCAGGGAATGAGTGTGGTTTTGGAGCAAGATTCATGTGAGAAGCAGAATATTTAGCGATGTCAAGAGAAATGCAAGTACTCCCCACTTTGATGCCGGTAAAAGAAATGCGCAGATGCAGACAAATCGAGTCTTCTACATGTGTCCACAACACATGAATGCAGCACCTCAAATACTAACTCACCCCTTTTTGTATGTAGGTAGCAGAGGCGGCTCTAGGCTTTGTGAGGCCTTAGGCAAAACTTGACATGGGGCCCCACCCACACCCATGATGGGGAAAAATAATTCAAGAACAAGAGCCTCTTCCCCACAACCCTGGCCAGTGGCCCCCCAGATCCTGCTCTTTAATAATGTGATGTCACCTGGTGAACCCGCCCCCTTGTGATGTCATTGACTGGGGGCATGCTGGGTCATTGACGTCACAAGGGGTGGTGTCACCGATATTTACTGTGTCTTAGGGACGCTCCTCAGGGCTCTTAACGCTGCCTGAGCACATCAGTGTTAAGGTCCTCTGTCCCTCAAAACTGGGGTAATGCATTGGGTAGACATGTGCAATTCCTTTAGTTTCTAATTAGTTTTTTAACGAAATTTTGGAAATTCGTTAATTCCGAATTTTCGTATTAACACATTTTTTATTTTCGAATTTCGAATTTTGGAAATTCGGATTTTCGGAAATACAAATTTTTTCGTTTGTTTTAATTTTTAAATTTTAGAATTTTCAAAATTTCAAAATTTTCGAATTTTTCATTTTTTCGAATTTCGAATTTTTTATTTTTCGAATTTTCGAATATTCAAATTTTTAAATTTCGAATATTCAAAATTTTGGGGAATTTTCATTTTCAAATTTTGTATTTTTCGAATTTTTCCATTTTCAAAATTTTCATTTTCGAATTTGCAATTTTTTTTTTCGAATTTTCGAATTTTAAAATTTTCGAAAATTCTAATTTTTTATTTCGAATTTTTCTTTTGAATTTTCTAATTTTCACATTTCGAATATTCAAATTTTTCAATTTCGAATTTTCTAATTTTTCCATTTTGAATTTTCGAAGTTTTCATTTTCGATTTTCGAAATTTCGAATTTTCGAATTTCCGAATTTTCGAATTTCGAATTTTCGAATTTTTCATTTTCGAATTTTCGAATTTCGAATTTTCGAATTTCGAATTTCGAATTTTCGAAAGTTTGAAATGTTCAATTTTCGAATTTTTCATTTTTGAATTTATGAATTTTCAAAATTTCGAACTTTTCATTTTCGAATTTTTCATTTTCGAATTTTCGAATATTTAACTTGAATTTCGAAATTTTCATCTTTCGAATTTCGAAATTTTCATCTTTCGAATTTTCGAATTTTCAAAATTTCGAATTTTCAAAATTTCGAATTTACGAATTTTTCACTTTCGAATTTTTGAAAATGAGAAAATGAGAAAATTAAAAAATCGAAAATTTGAAATTGTAACATTCAAAAATCTAAAGTTTGAAAATTCGATAATGGAAAATTTCCGAATTTTTTGAATTTACGATTTTTTTTTTCATTTTCGTTTCATTCGTTTTTTTTCGAAAATTTTGTTTTTTTAGTTTTTTGCTTTTTCGGAAATCAGAAAATTCAAAATTTACGAATTTTCGAATTTCCCGAATTTACGAAAAAAGCAAAAAAACTAATAAAACGAAAAAAAATTTTTTTTTCCATTTTCTCTAATTTACGAAAAAAAAAAAAACTAATGAAACAAAAACAATTTTTTTTATTTATTTCCTGAATTCCCGAAAAAAACAAACGAAAAAAACGATTTTTGTTGGCAGTGCACATGTCTAGCTTTGGGTAAAGCCCCATACACACCATCAGATTATCTGCAGATTTTTGTCTTCAGATTTACCAAAACTGTGTAGCACAAGGGCCTGCCTGATTGCATACAAATTGAAACTCTTAAGGTTTGACCTCATATTATATGGTTTTGGTAAATCTGAAGACAAAAATCTGCAGATAATCTGATGGTGTGTATGGGGCTTAAGTTAGGCGGCCACGAGGCCCTTGTGAGTGTGAGGCCTTAGGCGGCCGCCTAATTTGCCTAATAAAGAGCCGCCTCTGGTAGGTAGCCATGAGGTTCCAAAAAAGATCTGCAGCAGAAAGGAACAGCCACTGAGGGGTCGCCAAACTAGGGCAAGGTCCAGAAAAAAGCATGCCTCCATATAAATCGCTTTGCATGAACACAATACATATATATGTGAATGGCCCGGTAGGGTTACATTTTTTTATCTCACAGTATTAGTGTGATTGGTGATGTTATCATGTTTCCTACTAATTCACAAGGCTTTGATGACAAGTCCGCTTTAAAGGACAGAGAGCACAGCAAAGATATAAACTAGAAAAAATTCATCAGACCGATACTATAGGTCACTTTATTTGGACAGTGGTAACGGCTCACTTAGTCATTTCCTCCCATCAAACAAAACGAGTGAAGATTGAAATGATGCCAGAGATTACCAATCTGATTAGTCTAAAAAAGAAATATTTAACCAGTGACTGTGCTAACCCAAATTTTACCGTCTCTACGTAAACGAGGCTTCGATATTCTAGCAAGCCTTGGTCATAACGGGCTATCTATGAAATAAAACACAGGGCAGTGAATCATAATCGGCGGAGAAGATAGTGTTCTTCCATTAGACAATGCCTTGGCTTCAGTATGAAACATTACAAATGAAATGAGTCATGATGGTAACTTGGGCGGGACGGATTGTTTATATTTCAGTGCTAATTTAACCACTTCCTATCCTGCCATCGACAATTGACGGCCACAAGGTGGCTCTACAATGCCGGGAGGCAGTCAATATACGGCCTCTGGCCTCTCGCCGTTGGGGGACACGCGCGCGTGCCTGCCGTGTCGCTCAGCCGGCCGCGATGACCTCTCAGTCACAGAGCCAGGGATGTGGATCTCTGTGTGTAAATAGTGTAAACACAGAGATCCACGTCCTGTCAGGGAGAGGCGACTGATGGTGTGTCCCTTGTACATAGGGACAACCATCGGTCACCTCCCCCAGTCACTCCCCTCCCCCCACAGTAAGAATCACCTAGCAGGGAGCACATGTAACCCCTTGATCGCCCCCTAGTGTTAACCTTTTCCCTGCCAGTCACATTTATACAGTAATCAGTGCATATTTATAGCACTGTTCGCTGTATAAATGACAATGGTCCCAAAAATGTGCCAAAAGTGTCCGATGTGTCCGCCCTAATATCGCAGTCCTGACAAAAATCGCAGATCGCCGCCATTACTAGTAAAAAAAATAATAATAAAAAAAGTCATAATTTATTCCCCTATTTTATATGCGCTATAATGTTTGCGCAAACCTATCACTATACGCTTATTGTAGTAGAATACATATTGGCCTAAACTGAGAAAAAAATTGTTAAAAAATAAATGGTATATTTATTATAGCAAAAAGTTAAAAATATTGGCCTTGATTCATATACCTCGGCGCATAGTTATGCCGGCGTAGCGTATCGAATATACGCTACGCCGACATAGCGCAGAGCGGCGAGCACAGTATTCACAAAGCACTTGCTTCCAACGTTGTGCCGGTGTAACGTAAATTCCTAGGCGTAAGCCGGCCTAATTCAAAGTAGTTGGAAGTGGGCGTGATCCATTTAAATGAACCGTGACCCCATGCAAATGATGGGCCGAACGAACGGCGCATGCGCCGTCCCGTGGACGCTTCCCAATGCGTATGCGCAGAATCACATCGGAAATACTGCCTACGACGTGAACGTAACCTACGCCCAGCCCCATTCATGTACTACTATGTAAACGACGTAAAATACGACGGCTGTTCCCTGGTCCATACCTTAACATGACTTACACCTGCTTTATGAGGCTTAACTTTACGCCGGACGTAAGCCTTACACAAACCGCGTATATGACGCGCCGGGCTCATTTGCATATTTGCAATGAGGCGGCCAGCGTAAATATGCGCCCAAGATACGCCGGCATAGGAAAGTTACGTCGGTCGGAGGAAGCCTATTTTCAGGCGTATATTGCATTAAGAATCCGGCGCATAGATACGACGGCGCATCTGTGCACTTACGCGGCGTATCTAGAGATACGTCTGAGTAAGTGCTACGTGAATCCGGGCCATTGTGTTTTTTTTCAAAATTGTCGCTCTATTTTTGTTTATAGCACAAAAAATAAAAACCGCAGAAGTGATCAAATACCAGCAAAAGAAAGCTCTATTTGTGGGAAAAAAAGGACGTCAATTTTGTTTTGGAGCCTCGTCACACAGCCGCGCAATTGTCATTCAAAGCGTGACAGTGCTGAAAGCTGAAATTTCGCCTGGGCAGGAAGGGGGTATATGTGCCCAGTAAGTAAGTGGTTAAAGTGCCCAAAAATAAATAGGACCTGTTTTTAGCACCAGGTCATGCGTTTTTTTTTTTCTTTTACCTTTTTAGTTTCCTTTTATAAATGTAACACTTATTTAGTGCCGTACCCCTTTAGCATATACATATCAATCTCATCCCAAATATATTGAGCTATTTCCTCTTCTGTAATGTAGCTGGCACTTGGAGGTGCTCAGCACATTCTAATGCCCCGTGCACACGTCAGAGTTTCCGTCGGACTAAACTCTGACGGGTTTTTCCGACGGAATTCCTCTCAAGCTGTCTTGCATACACACTGACACACCAAATTCCGACCGTCAAAAATGTGGTGATGTACAACACTACGACGAGACTAGAAAAATGAAGTTCAATGCTTCCGAGCATGCGTGTTTTTTTCTCAGTCGGAGTTCCATACAGACGAACGGAATTTCCGAAAAAAGAATCCGTCACAAAAAAAGAGAAAATTTTCTCTTTCTAACTCTGACGGAAAAAGTCCGATAGGACATACACACGGTCGGAATATCCGATGAAAAAATTAAGTCAGTTTTTTTCCATCGGAAATTCTGATCGTGTGTACGAGGCATTACAGTGCCGTGCAAAATTATACACCCCCTTGGCTTTTTACCTATTTTGTTACATTACAGCCTTTAGTTCAATGTATTATTTTTTCAACTCCAAACTCTTATTTATTTATTTTTTTTATTAACTCTGCATTTTTACATAAAGGATACACAAATTCTCTCAGCTCCTATACTGATTTTGCTATATTCTATTTATTTTTTTTAATATACCGTATATACTCGAGTATAAGCCGACACAAATATAAGCCGAGGCACCTAATTTTACCACAAAAAACTGGGAAAACGTATTGACTCGAGTATAAGCCTAGGGTGTCCATCTGCATGGCTCACTGTGCCCTTACTTTGCCTCACTGTGTCCATGTGCATCCCTCACTGTGTCCGTGTCCATGCCTCACTTTGCCTCACTGTGTCCATGTGCATACCTCACTGTGCCCATGCCTCACTGTATTCATGCCTCACTGTGCCCATGCCTCACTGTATTCATGCCTCACTGTGTCCATGACTAGACTGACGTTTAACATGGGAGTCTATGGAAGGGGTGCCTGGCTTTGAAAAATTGGTGCTCCTCAGCCGTAGGTTCCCCGGACAACAAACTTTGCACACTTGTAGAGGAGAAATGGGGCTACACGTGTGCCAAATCCCGGCCAGTACCGGGGTCCCCAAAGTCACCAGAGAAATTACCGTTTAACATGGGAGTCTATGGAAGGGGTGCCCAGCTTTGAAAATTCGGTGCTCCCCAGCCGTAGGTCCCCCAGACAATAAACTTTGCACACCTGTAGAGGATAAGTGGGGCTCCCCGGCCGGTTCCAGGTCCCCACATTTTGGGAGATCAGACGCAAAAAGGTGACTCGAGTATAAGTCGAGGGGGGCATTTTCAGCATAAAAAATTGTGCTGAAAATCTCGGCTTATACTCGAGTATATACGGTACATTTAATAGAGAGTAGCATAGAACTCATGGTCTCTGAAGGTTCCTTGCTGCCAGTTATCAGTCTTTTTATTCTTGCTTAGAGTTTTTTTTTTTCTAATCTTTCTTACAGGTCCAGTTCATAAATATTTGTTGATTGTTATGCGACATCTATATTCAGATTTTCAGCAATTGCATTTGGCAATTAAATCAGTAATTTTCCATTAAAATCTGCATATACATTTATGTATGTTTCCGGCAGAGGTTTAATGTTGACCTTTCACTTAGAAAACCAACACAACCTGTAACTGAATAATGGATGCTGCCCACATATTGCATATGGCTGTATATCTCTATGGGAAAGTGCGGGGCATTTTTATTTTGCTAATTTAATTGACTTTTATTCATTGTGTGACGTTCCGCCCAGAAATCCTGTTAGAGCTCATCCTGCCCAAGTGCCCATGTACCCGGTGCTGCCAGTCTGACTGAGCACAGATTGAAGTTAAAATTAACATTTCCTACATCCTCCAAGTAGGTGTTGCTTAGTAACTGTTCGCCTAATACAGACAAAAAATTGTTGAAGCCTTTCCTTGCCTTAACACCTTCGCTGCAAGTCTAGACACACACAGAACACTAAATACAATCGTGTATTATAAAAGTCACTATTTAATAATTTTTAAATACATTTTTTTTTGTAATATTTCAAATAATTTTTACATTTTTTTAAAAATATCTATTTGCCCTTAGGGCACCAATAAAATACACTAAGTGCCAGATTCACGTATTTCCGCGTAACTTAGCCGCATCGTAACGTATCCCATTTACGTTACACCGCCGCAAGTTTACAGCGTAAGTGCCTGATTCACAAAGCACTTACCTGTAAACTTGCGGCGGCGTATCGTAAATCCGCTCGGCGCAAGCCCGCCTAATTCAAATGGGGCGGGCACCATTTAAATTAGGCGCGTTTCCGCGCCAAACGTACTGCGCATGCTCCGTCCGTAAAATTACCCGACGTGCATTGCGCTAAATGACGTCGCAAGGACGTCATTGGTTTCGACGTTAACGTAAATGGCGTCCAGCGCCATTTACGGACGACTTACGCAAACGACGTGAAATTTTAAATTTCGACGCGGGAACGACGGCCATACTTAACATGGGTTACACCACCTAGAGGGCATGCTTAGTTTTAAGCGACGCATCTCTACGGAAACAACGTAAATTTAGATTGACGGGCAAAGCGTATGTTCGTGAATCGGCGTAACTAGTCATTTGCATATTCTACGCCGACCGCAATGGAATCGCCACCTAGAGGCCGGCCTAGAATTGCAGCCTAAGATCCGACGGTGTAACACAGTTACACCTGTCGGATCTTAGGGCTATCTATGCGTAACCTGATTCTATGAATCAGGCGCATAGATACGACAATCGTACAGAGATACGCCGTCGTATCTCTTTTGTGAATCTGGCCCTATATTGTCAAAAGTTGTATTGGGACGCCTGCCTTTACACGCACATGAACTTTAATGGGATGCCAGTCTTAGTCCATAGGGTTTAAATGGGTTGTAAACCTGTGTGTTTTTTCACTGTAATGCATCCTATGTGGACGGCCTTCCTAGAAGAGTTGAAAGCTGTTATAGCTGCAAAGGGTGGGCCAACTTAACCCCTTCCACACAGGGCATTTTCACCCCCTTCCTGCTCAGACCAATTTTTAGTTTTCAGCACTGTTGCACTTTAAATGACAATTGCGCGGTCATGCAACACTGTACCCAAATTAAATCTTTATGTTTTTTCCCCCCACAAATGGAGCTTTCGTTTGGTGGTATTTGATCATCTCTGCGGTTTTTATTTTTTGCGCCTATAAACAAAAGAAGAGCGACAATTTAAAAAAAAAAAACACAATATTTTTTAATTTTTGATTTAATAAATACCACAATTTTTTTTTAAAAAACTTTGTTTTTCCTCAGTTTAGACCGATACATATTCTTCTACATATTTTTGGTAAAAAAAAAATCGCAATAAGCGTACCGTATTTGCCGGCGTATAAGACAACCCCCTAATTTTCCAGCTAAAATGCTGGTTTTGAGATATACTCACTGTATAAGATGACCCCTCACTGTGCCATTGTACATGCCTCACTGTGCCATTATACATGCCTCACTGTGCCAGTATGCCTGCCTCACTGTGCCAGTATGCCTGCCTCACTGTGCCATTATGCCTGCCTCACTGTGCCCTATGCCTGCCTCACTGTGCCATTATGCCTGCCTCACTGTGCCAGTATGCCTGCCTCACTGTGCCAGTATGCCTACCTCGACGATCTTCCTACCTTCTCCTGTTTGCAGAGTTTCTCAGGCTGCGGGCGTCCATTATTCAAAAGCCGCGCTTCCTCCTCAGGCTGTTCCGTGATAGGCGGAACACTTATTTTCCCAGAAAAGCCTCTGTTCAGTGTTCCGCCTATCACGGATGTCCTCTCGTCCGAGCCGAGGATGAGAAGGCATCCGTGATAGGCGGAACACTGAACAGAGGCTCTGCTGGGAAAATTAGTGTTCCGCCTATCACGGATGCCTTCTCATCCTCGGCGTCTACAAAATAGGGGATAGATTTCTGGCATTTTTATTTATTATTTTTTTCTTACTAGTAATGGCGGCGATCTGCGATTTTTATTGTGACCGCGACATTGCGGCGGACACATCGGACACTTTTGACACGTTGTGTCAAATAAATCAGTGCTATAAAACTGCACTGATTACTGTGTAAATGGGACTTGCAGGGAAGAGGTTAACACTAGGGGGCGCTGAAGGGGTTAATGTGTTCCCTAAAGTGTGTTGTAACTGTAGGGGGGAGGGGACTCACAAGGGGAGGAGACCGATGTGTGTTCCTCTCTACTGGGAACACAGCATCGGTCTCCTCACCTCTGACAGGAGGTGGATCTGTGTGTTTACACACACAGATCCACACTCCTGCCATGATCACCGGCAATCGCGGGTGCCCGGTGAACATCGCGGTCGCCCTAGATTGCCGGGAATAAAGGACGTCATATGACGTCCACCCGGATCGAGGGAGGGTTCCTGCCGGCGTCATTTTATAATGGCCCGGTAAGGAAGAGGTTAATGTAGCACTAACCCCGGAGGAGCTTCTGGATTGTTTTGGGTCTACGCTTGGTGATCAACCCCTAAAGTGGCTCAAAACCCTCCCGTGACACACCTGGCAATATGAGAGTTGTGCACCTCAGTAACTTGTGAGGAACATTATACCCGTTACACAACAACATATTATGCAATGAAAGGGATTACCTTAGGTGGAGGGATCTTGCAATATAAAGGATAGGCTGCACGCAGACTTCAAGATAACCAAATTAATTCTTTAATTAAAGAAGAACAAAAGAACATGAGTAAAACAGTGACACTCTATTTGCTGATCTCTGCAGTATCAGTGACCATATTAAAGCGGTGGTTCACCCTAAATAACAAGATTCTACCATTAAATCCAGCATACTAGCGTGAGCTACAGTATGCCTTTATTTATTTATTTTGGCGCCGTACTCACAGTTTAATCCCGTAGTGAAATTTCAGACTCCCCGCGGGGAATGGGCGTTCCTATGCAGAGGGAAGATGATTGATGGCCGGCTATGGCGCGTCACGCTTCCCGAAAATAGCCGGAGTAGGTCTCGGCTCTTCACGGCGCCTGCGCACAGACTAGGCGCAGGCGCCGCGAAGAGCCAAGTCCTATTTCGGCTATTTCCGGGAAGCGTGACGCGCCATAGCCGGCCGTCAATCATCTTCCCTCTGCATAGGAACGCCCATTCCCCGCGGGGAGTCTGAAACTTCACTACGGGATTAAACTGTGAGTACGGCGCCAAAAAAATAAATAAAGGCATACTGTAGCTCGCGCTAGTATGCTTGATGGCATGCTAGACATTTTTTTTTTTTTTTAGGGTGAACCCCTGCTTTAAGTTTTGGCGAAAGCCAGGCTGCAACGTCAACTAGACCTGTGTGAGCTCACAGCAAGGGGATCTCCTTCAACAAAACATTTACATTGAATTGTCCTCTTGCCAAACCTCACCCAGCTCTCGCCTCTCTACAATGCAATATAAAACAGTAGAACGGATTAAAGTAGTAGAACTGATTACTCGGCCAGTGAGCAATGCAACCAATATAGTGAATATAACTCTAAACAGATAGTCCTTGGGTGTTATGGCAACAACCAATTAGGATGGCCTGGCATCCCAGGCCAAACTTCAACACAGTCTCATACTAACACTTGTTCGTTGGCATGCGGTGGCGCGCTAAAAACAACTTGTAATCCAGTAAGGTAATAGCAAAATGGTAAAATCTCCTGGACAGTCAAACCACAAACATGGATGTCAGCGATCTGCCCTTCCGCCAGACAAACAGCACTTTCAGGCAAGTGCCCGTCTCACCCAACCAGTTTAGGTCTTGTCCCTCTGTGGCACACCGTCCAGTCGATCAGCAGACTCCGGTCCTCAGAAAGGTTGCAAGGTTACTGGGATCTCGTCCAATGGCTCCGGTAAAAGCTCCGTCTCAAAAGCCGCTCCGCCCGGGCGTATGTAGGCCTCAACTGCGGCCTACTCCCCGTGGGGTCACTCCAGGCAGTGTCCCCCTGGGTTGAAGAGGCTGTCCCGAGAGAGCATGCCAAACACGTCCTCTCCCTTAAATGACCTCCCTTTCCATGTGGTGCGGAAGGCAAAGCATCTTGGGGTTGCCCTGTTGCTCTCTGGGTAATGTAGTTCATTACAGGCCAGGGCAAATGGAGTCTCTTCTCCTACTGAACTCAATCCCCCAACATTCACTGCGGTACCCGAACAAAATGTAACAAACAGGTGGCTGTAACCCAATTCGGCCACTGGAGGGAGCTGAGATCCTTCATGATCAGCAATAGTAGTCTTTGTATTACATCAAAAGGGCAATACCCGCTACATTAATATTGAACTCTACGGACTAAGACTGGGGTGACATTGTGGGTGTAAAGGCCAGTGTCCCAATACTTTTGACAATATAGTGTATGTTGGGCTGGTGTCCCTTATTGGAGATACTGCACCATTTAGACAATCAGAGCAGGACATACAGCCAATGCCATATACTGATTTATTAGGGATAAAAAAATAGTTTTCCCCCTACATTTTGACAAAAAATCAAGACATTTAATCATAATTTCACCATTTTGGAAAAATATCTTAGACTGAATGGTGAAGTTGAAGTGACGCGGCGCACCGAGGGGCGGGGCCGAGTGATACAGTAAGCGTCTATGGCCGCTCGCTGTATCACGGGAGCGTGCCCGCAAGGACTCACCACCATGCAAGCTCTCTCGCATAAATGTGGTGAGGACCAGAGACAGCCGCCGAGGGACCCCGAAAGACGTGGATCTGGGGCACTCTGTGCAAAACTAACTGCACAGTGGAGGTAAGTATAACATGTTTGTTATTTTAAAGGAAAAAATAAAAAATCCTATAGTGACCCTTTAAGATTCCAGTTTTAAAGGATGGAACACTATTATTGTAATGTGAATGAATCATCAATTCGTTACAGCATCACATTCCTTCATATATAAAAGACAATGGGGAGCAATGAATGGCATTTGTAGGCTACAAATCACTGGTATATCATAATTTACATTAAAAGTACATTTTTATTAACCACTTGCCGATCGCCGCCTGTACATTTACGTTGGCAGAATGGCATGTCTTAGCAAAGGGATGTACCTGTATGCCCCTTTGAATTTGCCGCCGCATGGGCGCGGCTCGATGTCCGCCCGTGTCCCGCGATCGTCTCGCGAAGCAGCACTAGGCAAACTAGGCAGCCGCCTAGGGCGCACTGCTCCCTAGGGCGCCTGGCCACTGGTGTTCCTACTCTCTTCTCTCTGCAGCTCAGCAACTAAGTCTCAGCATCAGCATGTAATGTAATGTAAGGGGAGGGGATGCGCTGGATATCTATTCTTACAGATACAACCGGCCCTTTTGAGGGCAATCATAATGCTGATGTGACCCACTATGAAATTGAGTTTGACACCCCTGGTCTAGTCACTAGTGTTTTCCCCTAAAAAAAAAAAAAATTTAAATTAAAATGTTCGGGTTTGGCTTGAAGAAAAAGTGGCAACCCTAGAGTATATAGAAGAGGTGCCAGGCTTTGAAAAATCGGTGCTCCCCGGCCGTATGTCCCCCAGACAGCAAACTTTGCACACTTGTAGAGGAGAACTGGGGCTACATGTGTGCCACGTTTCAGCTGGCCGGTACATGGTCCCCTAATTCACCGGACAAATTACCGTTTAACATGGGAGTCTATGGAAGGGGTGCCCAGGTTTGAAAAAACGGTGCTCCCCGGCCGTAGGTTCCCCGGACAACAAACTTTGCACACTTGTAGAGGAAGGGTGGGGCTACATGTGTGCCAAGTTCTGGGTCCAGGGGACCTACGACCAGCCGGTAGCGGGTTCTCAAAATCACCAGAGAAATTACCGTTTAACATGGAGTCTATGGAAGGGGTGCCCAAGAATACATATCGGCCTAAACTGAGACTTTTTATATATATTTTTTTCATTTGGGATATTCATTATAGCAAAAAGTACAAAATATTGTGTTTTTTTTTTAATTGTCGCTATTTTTTTGTTTATAGCACAAAAAAATAAAATCGCAGAGATGATCAAATACCACCAAAAGAAAGCTCTATTTGTGGGGGGGGGAAAAAGACGTCAATTTTGTTTGGGTACAGCCTCGCACGACTTGTCAGTTAATATGACGCAGTGCTAAATCACTAAAAATGGCCCAGTCATTGAGCAGCCAATTCTTCCGGGGCTGAAGTGGTTAAAGGGACACTACTTACGTGCACCAACATAAAGACTGGGCCCCACCGCACAGCCAGCAGAAGGTGGAGATCAAGGAGGCAATTAACTACTACTTTAGGCACATTCCTTAATTGCTGCCAGACAGATTAACTGTCTTACTATTGTCTTATGATTCTTGATACTGTTTTATTGCTGATATTATTCTTTGTTTTATTATTTTTTGTGGTATAACTGCCAAGTAGGAGCCAAGTTACGCCGTTTGGATGAAGCCTGTTTTTAGGCGTATCTTAGTTTGTGGGCCCGGTGCATAGATAAGACGGCGCATATTTGCACTTACGCGGCGTATCTGGAGATACGTCGGCGCAAGTGCTTTGTGAATCCGGGCCTGTGTGTGTATACTGTGTATGTTTGTGTGTATACTGTGTGGACCAATAATCTATTGCCTGGGGGCCTCATAATCTCCTATTGCCCGGGGGCCTCATAATCTCCTATTGCCCGGGGGCCCCATGAGTTGTCAGTCTGCCCCTGGGTAAGTCTAGGTTTTAGATCATGTGACCAACTCTTGAGCAATATTTCTTCTAAGAAAGGCAAACATTTCAGCTTTTGTACTACTCTTGCTTTAAAGGTCTGTGAATAGCTCAGCTTTAATATACAGTACATAGCTGTAGGGTGTACTGTATGTGGTGCAGGAGTAAAAGGGAAGTGTAATAAAAATGAAAGTGCATAATATTAGCACCTCAGTGTGGTCACAAACATAAAGAGTTTTTATTGCAACAGACTTCCTGAAAATCTTTTTATACTGGCAGCCAGTTTACAAGAAGTCATATCAGACTTCCAGTATGTATTATCACTTAATTCTGAAATAACTAACCTTTTTTTTTTTAAAGCAGACCTCCAGTTAAAAATTAAATTTGAATAGCCCATTGAAAGTAAAAATTTGAATAGCAAAGTATAAAATGAAAAGCAGCTGCAATATTCGCCTTCAAACCAGAGCTGTCCTCCAAAGTAATTATTTTCTACCACACAATGTCCTCAGTAGGGATGAGCTGAACACCCCCCTGTTCGGTTCGCACCAGAACTTGCGAACACCATAGGACTCGAACATTTGAAATCTAAAGTGCTAATTTTAAAGGCTAATATGCTAGTTATTGTCCTAAAAAGTGTTTGGGGACCCGGGTCCTGTCCCAGGAAACATGTATCAATGCAAAAAAAAAGTTTTAAAAATGGCCGTTTTTTCGGGAGCAGTGAATTTAATAATGCTTAAAGTGAAACAATAAAAGTGAAATGTTCCTTTAAATGTCGTACCTGGGGGGGGTGTAAAGTCAGCATGTTGAATAGCGCATGTTTCCCGTACATAGAACTGTCCCTGCACAAAGTGTCATTTCTGAAAGGAAAAAAAGGCATTTAAAACCAGACTTGCGGCTATAATGAATTGTCGGCTCTGGCAATTCAGAGAGAATTCATTCATAAAAAAAAACAAAAAATGTGGGGGTCCATTCAGGTCTGGTATGGATATTAAGGGGAACTCCACCCCAAATTAAAAAAAAATGGTGTGGAGTTCCCCCCAAATATCCATTCCAAACCCTTCAGGTCTGGTGTGGATTTTAAGGGGAACTCCACCCCAAATTAAAAAAAATTGGTGTGGAGTTCCCCCAAAAATCCACACCAGACCCCTTATCCGAGCACGTTAACCTGGCTGGCCGCAGAAAAGAGGGGGGGGACAGAGTGCGGCCCCCCCTCTCCTGAACCGTACCAGGCCACATGCCCTCAACATGGGGAGGATGTCCCCATGTTGATGGGGACAAGGGCCTCATCCCCACAACCCTTGCCCGGTGGTTGTGGGGGTCTGCGGGCGGGGGGCTTATCAGAATCTGGATTTTTTTTCTTTTTTTTTTATTAATAAAGGACTTTTTTCTACGGTGTGTGTGTTTTTTACAACTATTTACACTTCCTTCGTGAAATGGTAGGGGTACAATGTACCCCATTACCAATTCACATGGGGGGGCAGGATCTGGGGGTCCCCTTTGTTAAAGGGGTCTTCCAGATTCTGATAAGTCACCGTGTCACCATTTTCCGAAAGTAACCGAACGTCGGTGCGCAGGCGCCGTATAGAGCCGCACCGACTTTCAGCTTCTTTCGGCTACTCGTGACGCGATGTATGCGACCGTCGGAAGCCTGTCGAAAAATTGGAGGGGGGCCAGCTGGGCCTGTAAGGGGCACTGGGGATCACCGGGCCTCTTACAGGTGTAATGCAAAAAAAAATGGGGGGGGGGCCAGCCGGGCCCGTGGGGACCATCGGGCCCCTTACAGGTGTAATGCAAAAAAAAAAAAAATAAAAAAAAATTGGAGGGGGGCCAGCTGGGCCTGTAAGGGGCACTGGGGATCACCGGGCCCCTTACAGGTGAAATGAAAAAAAAATGGGAGGGGGACCAGCCGGGCCCCTGGGGACCATCAGGCCCCTTACAGGTGTAATGCAAAAAAAAATTGGAGGGGGGCCAGCTGGGCCTGTAAGGGGCACTGTGGACCACCGGGCCCCTTACAGGTGTAATGCAAAAAAAAATGGAAGGGGGGCCAGCCGGGCCCCTGGGGACCATCGGGCCCCTTACAGGTGTAATGCAAAAAAATAAAAAAAATTGGAGGGGGGCCAGCTGGGCCTGTAAGGGGCACTGTGGACCACCGGGCCCCTTACAGGTGTAATGCAAAAAAAAATGGAAGGGGGGCCAGTCGGGCCCCTTGGGACCATCGGGCCCCTTGCAGGTGTAATGCCTGTACCCCCCTGATGGCGGCCCTGAGAACAAAGCAACAGGTTCCCTTAACACCCCCCCCCCCTCCCAATGTAGCAACTGCTACTTACCTTGCTTCTGTGTAATTTTTTACAAGGATAGCGTAGGATAAAAAAATAAAAAGAGACATTTAAAATTGTAGCATATATCACGTTAATCTGAATTATCCTTTAACTTTATTGTATTCGAAATAAATGATAATGTTGGGTGTGATTATTCACATAATAAGCTCTGATAATTGTGTGTGCATTCCCTTAGTGTGCAGGTGATGGAATTCCCAGCACTTTGTGTGTAAAATACATTCTTCACCATCTCCATTATAATAATATGGTGTGCAGCCAATTAATTCGAAACAAATAAGATATGACATTAAATACTGTGCTGAGTGTTAAATTGCTTACTAAATCGAGGATAATGGCTCTATTAATTGCAAATATTTATTTGAGAGAACCGTCCTTGATAAATGTTAAAACTGGGGTATTTAAAATAACATTTAAATCAGTTATGTATTAATTAAAAAATCATTAAATTATTATTATTATTTTTTTTAAATGGTACTAATGACTGTACCAATATCTGCCTTGGAATCAGCATTTTGTAATCTCCAGCACCATATAATGCAGAATAAGAGAAGGAGGGGCTGTACTTTGAGCCAATCAGGTATGCTAAATTTACATGCACACCTCCCAATATTTGAGGCGGGAATGAGGAACACCTACTAGCAAACGTATGTAGGAATAGGACACACCTCCTGCCACACCCCCTTAAAGGAGAATTGGCCAAAAAATGTCAATTAAATCCACAAGGGCTTTTTTTTTTTACCACTACTATTCCTTGGCTTTGAAAATGTACAACCGTAGCAATTTAGAATTTGGATGAAATGTTTAGCATTGGGAAACACTTTTTGAAAGATAAAAAGTGCATTTTATATACATCTATATAGATCAGACCAAAATGAGGGACAAATGAGGAGGAAAGAGGGACAGAGGGACATTGCTCCAAATCAGGGACAGTCCCTCAAACTCAGGGACAGTTGGGAGCTATGCACATGTTGGGAGCTAGAAACATGGGCAGAAGTGAAGTAGTGTAAGGGGTCTCTCACACTGGTGGCCAGGGTTCTGTAAAGAGAGGTGGCTGAGCCATCTCCAGCCACCTACTCGAAATTCTAACATTACAGTCTGACAGGGCTGTAGACATGCCACGACTGCAATGCATTGCTAAGATATTTAGATTGGCAAATGTCATGAGCCTAGGGGTGGGAAGGTAACTAGAGAAGATATTGGTCAGAGTTTGGGCCTGCCAGGTAGCAGGAGCCTTGGGGGTTGCAAAGTAACTAGGGTAGGGTAACCAGACGTCCCTGGTTTCCAGGAACAGTCCCCGGATTGAGGACTGTCCCGGATTTGTCCCCGGATTCAGGGCCTATCCTGTACCAGTGCACCGCAAGCTGGGATGGGGGCACAAGGCTGGCCCTACCATGGGTCCCAGATGGGTGGGGGGGCGAGCACCGCCAGATTATACAGAGAATCCCGCTTACTCGGCTGTCAGACCTCTACTATAAATGGCGGGACTTTGTCTGAGGACAGCAGCTGTGCGGGGTAAACAGGAGATCCTCGCTCTGTATAATCCGTCTTCTTTCCTCGCTCGCTATGCACTGCTGGGCACTAAACAGGCTGAGCTGATGGGCACTGAACAGGCTGAGCTGATGGGCACTGAACAGGCTGCATTGATGGGCACTGAGCAGGCTGAGCTGATGGGCACTGAACAGGCTGAGCTGCTGGGCACTACATATGGGCACTACATATATGTCCCCGGATTTCATAAAAATAATCTGGTCACCTTAAACAAAGTGATCACCTGATTTATTTTTACTACTGGCACTAGCAGTGGTTTTCACATAGGACAAATGTGTCTCCTACCATAAACTCTTGAGGCCATCTTGGGAGAGCCTGTGTCTAAGTGAACACGGGAATCTCTTGAGTTTTTGGTGTCCATCTTGGACAGAGGGGATATATTTACATCACCCTCTGCATCATAAAGGGTCATCTGCAAAGTAGGAAGTTTAGGCAAAGACAGTAACTGGTTTGTTTGAGATAGTTAAGTGTGGAGTCAGGGACAGGTTTCTGATGAGGAGGGACAACATAGGCATGGGACCAACTATCCCTCAGAAGGGTCTGGGACTGAAGGAAGGACCTTGGCTCCTGGAGAAGAACACTATGTGGAAGTTAGGCCCAAAAAAGCACCCTTTGCTAGGAGAGTCAAATGCTGCTGTGCCATGCTGCCTGTACACTAGACATATGCGTTTCGTTACGAATTCGAATTCGGACCAATTTTTCACTACTCGGAAATTCGGATGCATCCGAATTTCCAAATTACAAAATTAACTAATTTAAACAAATTCGAAAAACGCGAACGAAATTTGAATTCGAAACTAATTTGAATCGAATTCGGAAACAAATTCTATTAGAATCGAATTAAAAAACAATTCGAATCGATAACAAATTCGAATGAAAATTGAAAGCAAATTTGAACCAAAATCTAAAATATATAAATCGATTTCTAAAAAAGAATACAATAAAATAGAATATAAAATAATAAAACAATAGAATGAAAATCAAAGAATAGTAAAGAACAGAATAGAATTTAATAGAATTAATCAAATACAATAATACAAATACAAATGCATACAATCAAATTCGGTTGAAATAATTTCCAATCCGGTGGAAATAATTTCAAATCTGGTTGAAATATCATCGAATTTGGTTGAAATATTAACAATAGCGGATGAAATATTATTGAATTCTGTTGAAATATTTTCAAATCCGATCAAAATATGATCGAATTCGAATCCGGTAGAAATGTTTTCGAATTCGACCAGGTTTTTTCGAATTTGGTCGAAAACGATCGAATTCCGAAAACGAATTTAACAAATTTGACGAATCTAACTTAACGAAATTAATTAAATAACAAATTAAAACGAAACGAAACAAATTATTTTGGCAGCAAATTTTGATTTAGTTTTAGGACTAAAACGGCATTTTAGTTTTAGTCCCATTTTAGTCTTCTGCAATTGTTTTAGTTTTAGTCGTATTTAGTCGACTAAATCTCCAGTACATTTTAGACGACTAAAACTAATTTTAGTCGTCTAAAATCGAATGGGTGTAATTAAATTGTAATGCATTAGTGAACATTTCTAAACTCATTATATACTGCTGGAGTGAAAAATCTCATATGTTATTACCGTATTTATCGGGGTATTGCGCGATCCCGCGTATAGCGCGCACCCCTAAAGTTGCCCCAATTCCTGTGGAAAAAAGATTTTTTGTACTTACAGTTTTGGTGTCTTGCGCGGCGTCCATCGGCGGCCTCGTCGGGTCCGGCGTCCGTCTGCAGCTTCGGGGTGTCCTCTTCGTCGGGTCCGGCGTCCTTCTGCGGGGTCCTTGCATCCTCCCCGCTCGTTTCCCGCGCCGAGTTTGAATACTGCGCCGACATATACCGAGCGCAGTACACTCGTGTATCGTCGGGCAAGCTCAGCAACTCTCGCGCTGACGTCCTGTACGTCCAGGACGTCAGCCTAGAGTAGCCAAGACTGCCCGACGATACACGAGTGTACTGCGCTTGGCATATGCCGGCGCAGTATTCAAACTCGGCGCGGGAAAGCGGGTATCGGCGTATACCGCGCCCCCAAGATTTTGCCCTGATTTTCAGGGCAAAATAGTGCGCAGTATACGCCGATAAATACGGTATTTATGATATTGTGGTAGGAAACATGGACTACAGACCAGTGTTAATTTTGAAGTCAAATTTAAATTTAGTTTAAGTCTTATGCCTTGTACACACAACCGTTTTTCGACCAGAAAACTGCCATTTTTTATATTGGTCGTGAAAACCGGTCGTGTGTATGCTCCCTAGCAGTGTTCGACGAAAAAACTGCCCGCATAAAAAATTGAAATCAGCTCTCTTTTTTCTCGTTGTGTTTCCCATCAGTTTCCCGAAAAACGGTCATGTGTATGCTTTTCCGAGGGGAGAAAAAACGTGCATGCTCAGAATCAAGTATGAGACGGGAGCTCTCGTTCTGGTAAAACTAGCGTTTGGAATGGAGATAGCACATTCGTCACGCTGTAACGGACTGAAAGGCATGAAGACTGAAAAGCATGAAGACTGAAAAGCGCAAATCGTCTCTCACCAAACTTTTAATAACACGAGGATCAGCAAAAGCAGCCCAAAGGGTGGCGCCATTTGAAAGGAACTTCCCCTTTATAGTCCCGTTGTACGTGTTGTACGTCACCGCGCTTTGGTCTGACTTTTTTTGCATGAACGTGTGTATGCAAGTCAGGCTGGAGAGGAATCACGTCGGGAAAAGCATTTTTTTCCCACCGAGAAAAATGGTCGTGTGTACGATGCATGTGTCTTTTGACTAAAATGGCATTTTAGTTTTAGTGGTATTTTAGTCATCTCAATTGTTTTAGTCGTATTTTAGTAGACTAAAATAGTATTCATTTAGTCGACTAAAATGTTTTAGTTATTTTAGTTGACTAAATTAACACTGCTGTACACAACACTTGGCTAACCATCAGAACTGTATGCCAGGCTTGGCTAAGTTATTGACTATACTACATAGTTACAAAGTTAGTCAAGTTGAAAAAAGTCCCTCTAGTTCAACCAATAAAAGGGAAAAAATAAAAATCATACAATCCCATACACCCAATTCTATACCCACAGTTGATTCAGAGGAAGATCAAAACCCCCAGCAGAGCATGATCCAATTTGCTGCAGTAGGGGAAAAAATTTATTCCTGATCCCCCGAGAGGCAATCAGAAGCAACTGTACCTATAAGTGTTGGCGTCCAGTTATATTATGTACATTTAGGAAAGTATCCAGGCCTTTTTTAAAGCATTCTACTGAGTTGGACAGAAGCACCTCTGGAGGGAGTCTATTACACATTTTCACGGCTCTTACTGTGAAGAAACCTTTCCGCATATTGGAGATGAAACAACTTTTCCTCCACACGCCTTGTCCTCTGTGTTGACCTTAAAGCAGGGGTGTATTTAGGTTTTGTGCTGCCCTAGGCCTGACTAAACTTGTGCACCCCCTAATTTAAATATGACCCACCCCTTCCTGTCAAGGCCACACCCCTTGCGGTTTAAGACCCACCCTGAAATTTTCAAGTGGGGACACTAGTTCTGATGGCCTGGGGGGGGGTCGGCCGCACTGGAAGCAGTGCGGCCGATTTATGGGGGCGCTAAACTAATTTTCCCAACAGTGTAGCGCAAGCCGGCGGGGACACTGTCCGTGCTGCCCCCCTGCAAAGTGCTGCCCTAGGTCTGGGCCTTGTTGGCCTAGGCCAGGATACAGCATTGCCTTAAAGTGAATAACTCAACACCAAATTGACTATGGTCAACCCAAAACCTCAATATTTATAAAGGGCTGGTTGGATTTTTCCAGAGTCTTCGATTAAATTACTTCATCTATTCAATAGATTTTGGTGCCAATTTTGGTGACATCAGCAGTTTTGTGTGGTTGTGATGTTTAGACCCCCTGGCTTTACCCGGAGGTATATCAGAATGGCGACAGTAGCAATCCTGGGTTTTTAAAAATGGCGGCTTCCTTTGTTTTGTATACCTCTCACAGATGGGTTGTTTCAACTTTGATTTGGGCACCTCTGAAGAAGAGTCCCAAAGACCTTCCTCAAAACGCGTCAGATGCCAATTCATCTGTTTCTCGCTTGCTGTGCTCCTATATGTAATACACAATTGTGAGCTGTTATATTACTGTATGTAAAAACACTCATTGTATATGTTACTCTTTTTAAAAAAAAATGTATAAATAAAAGCTTTTCTACTTTTACATAAAAAAAAATCTGAAATCCCATACAAATAGTTTCTTCTTGGTATGATTATTTTCGGGATGATTGCACCTTCTAACACCCTACTCTCAGTGTGTACAAATGCTTTATGCAACCTATTGTGCAGTGCCCTTAAAAAAAAAGATATTCATATGTAAATGTATTTTATTGGGCTTTTGAAACCAACACAAAGTGGCACATAATTGTTAAGTGGAAGGAAAATTATAAATAGTTTTGAAAAATGTTCGCAAATAAATATCTGAAAAGTGTGGCGTGCATTTGTATTCAACCCCCTTTACTCTGATACCCTGAACTAAAATCTAGTGGAACCAATTGCAATCAGAAGTCACCTAAGTAGTAAATAAAGTCCACCTAAGTGTAAGTTAATCTCGGTATAAATACAGCTGTTCTGTGAAGCCCTCAGGCCTCGTACACACGGCCGAGGAACTCGACGTGCCAAACACGTCGAGTTCCTCGGCGAGTTCAGCCCTGAAGCCGCCGAGGAGTTTGGCGGGCCGAGAGCTCCCATAGAACAACGAGAAAATAGAGAACATGTTCTCTATTTTCTCGACGAGTTCCTCGGCGGCTCCATCGGGCCGAAAGTGTACACACGACACAGTTTCTCGGCAGAATCAGGCTCTGACCGAGTTTCTCGCCGAATTCTGCCGAGAAACTCTGTCGTGTGTACGAGGCCTCAGAGGTTGGTTAGAGAACCTTAGTGAACAAACAGCATCATGAAGGCCAAGAAACACACCAGACAAGTCAGGGATGACATTGTAGAGAAGTTTAAAGCAGGGTTAGGTTATAAAAAAAATATCCCAAGCTTTGAACATCTCACAGAGCTCTGTTCAATCCATCATACCAAAATGGAAAGAGTATGGCACAACTGCAAACCTACCAAGACATGGCCGTCCACCTAAACTGACCGGGCCGGGCAAGGAGAAGATTCATCAGAGAAGCAGCCAAGAGGCCCATGGGAACTCTGGAGGAGCTGCAGAGATCCACAGCTCAGGTGGGAGAATCTCTCCACAGGACAACTATTAGGCCTCGTACACACGATAGGTTAACCAGAAGACAACGGTCTGATGGACTGTTTTCATCGGTCAAAACCGATCGTGTGTGGGTCCCATAGGTTATTTAACCATCGGTTAAAAAAAAGCCAACTTGCTTTAAATTTAACCGATGGATTCCTAACCGATGGGAAAAAAACAATCGTTAGTAGGCACAACCATCGGTTAAAAATCTACGCATGCTCAGAATCAAGTCGACGCATGCTTGCAAGCATTGAACTTGTTTTTTTTCAGCACGTCGTTGTGTTTAATTTCACCGCGTTCTGACACGATCGTTTTTTTAACCGATGGTGTGTAGGGGCGACAGACCATCAGTCAGCTTCATCGGTTAACCGATAAAAACGGTCCATCAGACCGTTCTCATCGGATGGACTGATCGTGTGTACAGGGCTTAAGTCGTGCTCTCCACAAATCTGCCCTTTATGGAAGAGTGGCAAGAAGGAAGCCATTGTTGAAAGAAAGCCAGAAGAAGTCTTGTTTGCATTTTGTGAGAAGCCATGTGGGGGACACAGAAAACATGTGGAAGAAGGTGCTCTGGTCAGATGACACAAAAATTCAACTTTTTGGCCTAAAAGCAAAATGCTATGTGTGGCAGAAAACTAACACTGCTCATCACCCTGAACACTCCATCCCCACCGTGAAACATGGTGGTGGCAGCATCATGTGGTGGGGATGCTTTTCTTCATCAGGGACAGGGAAGCTGATCAGAGTTGATGGGAAGATGGATGGAGCCAATTACAGGGCAATCTTATAAGAAAACCTGCTAGGCCGCGTACATACGGCCGATCCAAACCGATGAGAATGGTCCGACGGACCGTTTTCATTGGTTCACCGCTGAAGTGGCCTGATGGTCTGATGTGCGTACACACCATCAGTTCAAAAACCGATCGGGTCAGAACACGGTGACGTAAAACACACGACGTGCTGAAAAAAACGAAGTTCAATGCTTCCAAGCATGCGTCGACTAGATTCTGAGCATGCGCGGGTTTTGAACCGATGCGTTTATGTACTAACCATCGGTTTGGACCTATCGGGCAGCGGTCCATCGGTTCGATTTTAAAGCAAGTTCTAAAATTTTTGACCGAAGGACAACGGACCGATGGGCCGTCCACACCGTCGGTTTGGACCGATGAAACTGCACTTAAGGCCGTTTTCATCGGTTTGGACCGACCGTGTGTATGCGGCCTCAGAGTCTGCAAAAGACTTGAGACTGGGGTGGAGGTTCACCTTCAAGGAGGACATTGACCCTAAGCATACAGCCAGAGCTACAATGGAATGGTTTAGATCAAAGCATATTCATGTGTTAGAATGGCCCAGTCAAAGCCCAGACCCAAATCACATTGAGAATCTGTAGCAAGACTTGAAAATTGCTGTCCACAGACGCTCTCCATCCAATCTGACAGAGCTTGAACTATTTTACAAAGAAGAATGGGCAATAATGTCACTCTCTAGATGTGCAAAGCTGGTAGAGACATCCCCAAAAAGACTTGCAGCTGTAATTGCAGTGAAAGGAGGGACTCAGGGGGCTGAATACAAATGCACGCCACACTTTTCAGATATTTATTTGTAAAAAAAATTGAAAACCATTTATCATTTTCCAATGATGTGCCACTTTGTGTTGGTCTATAACAGTGATGGCGAACCTTGGCACCCCAGATGTGTTGGAACAGTGTTTCTCAATTCCAGTCCTCAGGCCCCCCCAACAGGTCAGGTTTTCAGGATTTCCATTATTTTGCACAGGTGATTTGATCAGTTTCACTGCCTTAGTAATCACCACAGCCTTTTCATCTGAGGGAAATCCTGAAAACCTGACCTGTTGGGGGGGCCCGAGGACTGGAATTGAGAAACACTGTGTTGGAACTACATTTCCCATGATGCTCAACTAAATTGCAGAGTGCATGAGCATCATGGGAAATGTAGTTCCAAAACATCTGGGGTGCCAAGGTTCACCATCACAGGTCTATAACATAAAATCACAATAAAATACATTTACGTTTTTGGTTGTAACATGACAAATTGTGGAAAATTTCAAGGGGTGTGAATACTTTTTCAAGGCACTTTATATAATCCCTGTGTTGATTGCTCTGTACTTTGTTTTATCATTATATCATTGCTCTGTACTTTGTTTTATCATTATATCATTGCTCTGTATTTTTTTTTTATCATTATATCATTGCTCTGTATTTTTTTTTATCATTATATCATTGCTCTGTATTTTTTTTTATCATTATATCATTGCTCTGTATTTTTTTTTTTTTATCATTATATCATTGCTCTGTATTTTGTTTTATCATTATATCATTGCTCTGTATTTTGTTTTCCATTACAAATGCCTTGTTGTTTGGACCTGAATAAAGAGAAGAATCCTATGCTGTGCAGATAACTCTTGTAAAAAATACTAAAAGGAGAAGTTGGGTTGGCGGTTCCCTTTCTACCCTCTACCAATAGTTAGCACTCGCTACACGCAGTCTAGGCTCCTTTCTACATATTTCACATTTCTAAGTAAAACTGGTATTTAGGTTGTAAGTCATTCTCACTGCTAGTCTACGTGTGATCTTAGCATTTCCTCCCCATTGTAACCACACAGTGTTTCTTTAATGAGTCGCCTCTGGTGTGTGATTACAGTTTTACTATTACTACAGAGATGCAATGCCACAAATAGATCACAGTCATTTTTTTCTAAGAATTTTGTCTTTTTGTTTAGAAAAAACTCTAATAATGAGAGACACTTTTTTCAAAAATAGCAAGTGCCACAACCACAAAGTATAACCAATTCCAGTAGAGTTAAATGTACAATAAAATATTTGTATTGAAACAGACCTAAGGGACGTTGTTTGCCTTCTATGGGGTTTTGCCTTCTGTGAGGAGCTTTCACTGTGGGATACTTGTTTCTGCGGTTTCTCCACTGAGCAAAATCCTTTCTTTTGTATTAAGAGAGGTATGGACTCCAGAGACAGAGATATAATTTTGCCCCTGTACAAATTATTAGTAAGACCTCATCTGGAATATGCAGTTCAGTTTTGGGCTCCAGTTCTCAAAAAAGGATATCGGGGAACTGGAGAAAGTGCAGAGAAGGGCAACCAAACTGATAAGAGGCATGGAGGAGCTCAGCTATGAGGAAAGATTAGAGGAACTGAATTTATTCACTCTTAAGAAGAGGAGAATAAGGGGGATATGAGCAACTTGTATAAATATATAAGGGGTCCATATAGTGAACTTGGTGTTGAGTTATTCACTTTACGGTCAACACAAAGGACAAGGGGGCACTCTCTACGTCTAGAGCAGGGGTCTTCAAACTACGGCCCTCCATGCCTAGTCATGTCTGTGAATGTCAGTGTGTTACAATGCCTCATGGGATGTGTAGTTCTACAACAGCTGGAGGGCCGTAGTTTGAGGATCCCTGGTCTAGAGGAAAAGAGATTTCAACTGCAAATACGGAAATGTTTCTTCACAGTAAGAGCCGGTTCACACAGGGGCGGCACGACTTCGGGGGCGACTCGGCCAGGCGACCTGAAGACGACTTCCAAGGCGACTTGCAAAATGACTTCTGTATAGAAGTCAATGCAAATCGCCCCGAGTCGCCCCGAAGTCATACAGGGGACCTTTTTCTAAGTCGGAGCGACTTGCGTCGCTCCTATTAGAACGGTTCCATTCACTAGAATGGGACGCGACTTGTCAGGCGGCTGCGTCGCCTGACGAGTCGCCCCAGTGTGAACCGGGTCTAAGAGCTGTAAAAATGTGGAATAGACTCCCTCCAGAGGTGGTTCTGGCCAGCTCAGTAGATTGCTTTAACTACTTGCGTTATTTGACGGCAGGTCGGCTCCCCTGCGCGAGGTCACGTAGATCTACGTCACCTCGCAAATCAGCCACTAGGGGCACCCGCGATCGCTCGTTACGGAGCGAGAACCGGGAGCTGTGTGTGTAAACACACAGCTCCCGGTCCTGTCAGGGGGAGAAATGCCTGATCGTCTGTTCATACAATGTATGAACAGACGATCAGTAATTTCCCCTAGTCAGTCCCTCCCCCCCTTCAGTTAGAACACACCTAGGCAACATAATTAACCCCTTCCCCGCCCCTAGTATTAACCCCTTCCCTGCCAGTGGCATTTTTATAGTAATCAATGCATTTTTATAGCACTGATCGCTATAAAAATGCCAATGGTCCCAAAAATGTGCCAAAATTGTCCGATGTGTCCACCATAAGGTCACAGTACTGATAAAAATCACTGATCACCGCTATTACTAGTAAAAAAAATATATTATTAAAAATGCCATAAAACTATGCCCTATTTTGTAGACGCTATAACTTTTGCGCAAACCAATCAAACGCTTATTGCGATTTTTTTTATGAAACATATGTAGAAGAATATGTATCGGCCTAAACTGAGGACATTTTTTTTTAATATATATTTTTGGGGATATTTATTACAGCAAAAAGTTAAAAAAAAAAAAAAAATTCTAAATTGTCGCTCTATTTTTTTTTATAGCGCAAAAAATAAAAACCGCAGAGGTGATCAAATACCACCAAAAGAAAGCTATATTTGTGGGAAAAAAAGGACGCCAATTTTGTTTGGGAGCCACGTCGCACGACCGCGCAATTGTCAGTTAAATCGACGCAGTGCCGAATCGCAAAAAGTGGCCCGGTCATTGACCAGCAATATGGTCCGGGGCTGAAGTGGTTAAGAAAGGCCTGGATTCTTTCCTAAATGTACAGAATATAACTGGGTACTGACATTTATGGGTAAAGTTGATCCGGGGAAAATCCGATTGCTTCTCGGGGGATCAGGAAGGAATTTTTTCCCCTGCTGTAGCAAATTGGATCTCATGCTCTGCTGGGGTTTTTCGCCTTCCTCTGGATCAACTGTGGGTGTAGAATTGGGTATATGATATGATATTATTTAATTTTTGTTTGTATTTTTATGGTTGAACTGGATGTACTTGTGTCTTTTTTCAACCTGACTAACTATGTAACTATATGGAATATGCAGTTCAGTTTTGGGCCCCAGTTCTCAAAAAGGATATCAGGGAACTGGAGAAAGTGCAGAGAAGGGCAACCAAACTGATAAGAGGAATGGAGGAGCTCAGCTATGAGGAAAGATTGGAGGAACTGAATTTATTCACTCTTGAGAAGAGGAGAATAAGGGAGAATTTTTATTTATATATATATATATATATATATATATATATATATATATATATATATATATATATATATCTTTTTGGGGGATATTTATTATAGCAAAAGATAAAAAATGTTGCATTTTTTTCAAAATTGTCGCTCTATTTTTGTTTATAGCGCAAAAAATAAAAACCGCAGAGGTGATCAAATACCACCAAAAGAAAGCTCTATTTGTGGGAAAAAAAGGACGCCAATTTTGTTTGGGAGCTACGTCGCATGACCGCGCAATTGTCAGTTAAAGCGACGCAGTGCCGAATTGCAAAAACTGGCCAGGTCCTTTACCTGCATAAAGGTCCGGGTCTTAAGTGGTATATAATAAATATATATTTTTACATACTTCCGCTTGCCTCAAAGTCCGACCTTTACTCACTCCTTGGATTGGGTTTTTCTTTATGCTCGTCATCCAAGGTTCCACTGTATTTCTCAATTTAAATATTTGATGCTTTCTATTGTGAATAAAATATAGGTTTATGAGATTTGCAATAATTGCATTCAGTTTTTTTTTTGTTTTTTTTTTATTTTTCACAGCGTCTCAATTTTTGGGAATTGGTGTTGTAGATCTAAATTGTAAAACTGTTGGTTGCTATAAAAAACAAACAAAAAAAAAAAAACACCAATGCTTTCCTTCCATATACTGGATACAATGACGCTCCCCCAGACCTGATTAGAACAGCGACTTTTGCATTATACTTGAACTCCAATAATATTGTTGCTTTTTAATTGCCTATTACCCAGGCACTAAGTGCCATTACCCCCGACTCCATTAATAATACATGATAAAAAGTTTCTTTTGCCATAAACATTGACCTTGTTTAATAATTGAGCACTAGGATTATCATAATGTGGCCTACAAACATGAAGTGTCTCAGTCCTAGCTCCCCGTCTTTTCGTGTCTTGGCTGTCTTGTATTTATGTCGGTACTTTGAGGGTTTTACGTTTCTCCTTCATTTCTATGCAACAGCTTTTAGTTCAGGGCTGAGCAACAGCATCTGGGAACAAAGTCAACGCTAAGAGCCTGGCAAAGGAGAAGCATGGAGGCTGTCATTACTTTCTGGCTTCAATTTTTGTATCATTAGCACAATAAGCATGCTGGTAGGAGTTAGGGTCAGCATTTATAGCCACCGGGGGGGGGGGGGGGGGAGGTTCATCTTCAGGGTATCAGTGGTAGTCCCCATATTTCATATTTAAAGCACTATATTTTTTTCATGTGTTTCATGTGTTTAACCACTTGCCGATCGGCGCCTGTACATTTACGTCAGCAGAATGGCACGGCTGCGCAAAAGCAGTGCCCCTACTGCAAATTGGTGACCTTGCCCGGTGTCCCGCGATCGTGTCAGGGAGCTGCAGAATGGGGAGATGGCTATGTAAACAAGGCATTTCCCTGTTCTGCCTAGTGACATGACACTGGTCTACTGCTCCCTGTGATCGGGAGCAGTGATCAGTGTCGTGTCACTCGTAGCCCATCCCCCCCACAGTTAGAATCACTCCCTAGGACACACTTAACCACTTAAGCCCCAGACCTTTAGGCAGCTAAATGCCCAGGCCAGGTTTTGCGATTCGGCACTGCGTCGCTTTAACAGACAATTGCGCGGTCGTGCGACGTGGCTCCCAAACAAAATTGGCGTCCTTTTTTTCCCACAAATAGAGCTTTCTTTTGGTGGTATTTGATCGCAAAATTTATAGCGTTTACAAAATAGGGGATAGTTTTATTGCATTTTTATTAATTTTTTTTTTTTACTACTATTGGTGGCGATCATTGATTTTTTTCGTGACTGCGACATTATGGCGGACACTTCGGACAATTTTGACACATTTTTGGGACCATTGTCATTTTCACAGCAAAAAATGCATTTAAATTGCATTGTTTATTGTGAAAATGACAGTTGCAGTTTGGGAGTTAACCACATGGGGCGCTGTAGGAGTTAGGGTTCACCTAGTGTGTGTTTACAACTGTAGGGGGGGTGTGGCTGTAGGAGTGACGTCATCGATCGAGTCTCCCTATAAAAGGGATTACTCGATCGATGCAGCCGCCACAGTGAAGCACGGGGAAGCTGTGTTTACATACGGCTCTCCCCGTTCTTCAGCTCCGGGGAGCGATCGCGACGGAGCGGCTATAAACGAATAGCCGCGCCGTCATCCCGGATCGCTCCCCGAGGTAAGCCGCCCGCCGCACGCAGAGGGGGGGGGCACCCGATCAGACCCCCCACCCGCTAGAAGGCAAGGACGTATATATACGCCCATCTGCCTGTACGTGCCATTCTGTGGACGTAAATACTTGTGCGGCGGGCGTTAAGTGGTTAAAGGAGTTGTAAATGAAAAAAACATTTCACCTTTATACAATCTATGCATTAAGGTGAAAAAACATCTGGTGTTGCCGCCCCCCGCCCCCCCCCCCCGAGCCCCCGTTTTACTTACCTGACCCGTCGAAAGTCCCGCGCGGTCCCGAGATCCTCTTCGCCACTCAGCCTGGCCGCTAATTGGCTAGAGCGGATTGATTGAGGGCAGCGCAGCCATTGGCTGGCGCTGCTGTCAATCACATCCAGTGATGCCGCGCGCCAAGGGGCGGGGCCGAGTGATACAGTGAGCGGCTATGGCCGCTCACTGTATCACGGGAGCGCGCCCGCAATTACTGACCACCATGCGAGCTCTCGCATGACTGTGGTGAGTAATTGTGGGGAAGACTAGAGACAGCCGCCGAGGGACCCCAGAAAACGTGGATTGGGGCCACTCTGTGCAAACGAATTGCACAGTGGAGGTAAGTATAACATGTTTGTTATTTTAAAGGAAAAATAATTTTTCCTTTAGTGACCCTTTAACCCAGGGGTCTCCAAACATTCTAAACAAAGGGCCGGTTTATTGTCCTTCAGACTCTTGGAGGGCCGGACTTTGGCCAGCGGGAGTGGAAATGTTCCTGGCATTATTGTTAGTAAACATCTGTTATTAGGAGGAGGAATAGTGCCCCATTGCTGGTATCATAGGGGGAAATAGTGCTCTATTAGTTGTGTCAGTGGGAGAAATGGTGCTCCATTGTCGGTGTCAGATGGCAGAATAGTGTCTCGTATCAGTGAAAGGGATAGTGCCCCAAGGGCCGGATAAAGGCAAGCAAAGGGCCACATCCGGCCCTCGGGCCGCAGTTTGGAGACCACTGCTTTAACCCCTTCCTCGTCCTTCCCTGACAGTCTCATTTATACAGTAATCAGTGCATTTTTATATATGTCATTTAAAAAATAAAAATGTGTTTTGTGTATTGCCTTATGCCACATACACACAACCATTTTTAATGGTCTAGAACAGGGGTCTCCAAACTGAGGCCCTGGGGCCGAATGTGGCCCTTTGCTTGCCTTAATGTGGCCCTCGGGGCATTATTCCATCAAATTTAAATGGGGCATAATTCTTGTTGCTGACACCGATGGAGCACTATTCCTCCAACTGACACCATCAATTCTTTCCATTAACACCAACGATGGGGCACTAGTCCACCCACTGACACCAAAGATATGGTATTATTTACTCCCACGGGACATTTTTTACTCCCAATGGTCCTAGTCTGGCCCCCCTAAAGTCTGAAGGACCGTAAACTGGCCCTTTGTTTAGAAAGTTTGGAGACCCCTGGTCTAGAAAAACCAATGTTTTTTTCAACCCAATTCTTGTCAAGCCTGCCTTGCCTACACACGATCGTGAAAAAAAAATGCTCTAGCAAAGCGCGGTGAAGTACAACACGTACAACGGCACTATAAAGGGGAAGTTCTATTCGGATGGCGCCACCCTTGGGGCTGCTTTTGCTGATTTTGTGTTAGTAAAAGTTTGGTGAGATGCTTTTCTGTCTGTTAGGCCTCATACACACGACCGAACATGTTTGCTGAAACTGGTCCGCGGACCAGTTTCCGCGGACATGTTCGGTCGTCTGTACGGCCGACCGGACCGGATTCCCGGCCGAGCGGACAGGTTTCCAGCGGACAAAAGTTTCTTAGCGTGCTAAGAAACATGTCCGCTGGAAGCCTGTTCGTCGGACATGTTCGGTCGTCTGTATGACTCACCGGACATGTCCGCTCGGCCGAAAGCCCTCGCATGCATCGAAGTGATTCGACGCATGCATGGAAGCATTGACCTTCCAGGGTCGCGCACGTCGCCGCGTCATCGTCGCGGCCACGTCACCGGGTATCCTGTCCGCAGGGAATTTGGTCTGATGGTGTGTGCAGCCATCAGACCAAATGATCCCAGCGGACATGTCTGATGAAAACGGTCCGCGGACCGTTTTCATCGGACAGGTCCTGTCGTGTGTACGAGGCCTCACAGTGTGACGAATGTGCTATCTCCATTACAAATGCTAGTTTTACCAGAACGAGTGCTCCCATCTCATAACTTGCTTCTGAGCATGCAAGTTTTTTTCACTTCGTCAAAGTACACGTGACCGTTTTTCACGACGCAACAAAATAGAGCATGTTCTAAATTTTTAATGCTCATTTTTCAAGTCATGGAAAATGCTCTGGAGCCCACACACGATCGTTTTTAATGACATAAAAAAAAATGTAATTTTTCACGTGTGTACGCGGCATTCGTTTTACAATGATAAAAGTATTACGTCCCAGAGGTCGACTTATATTGCAGTGTGCTATGTGCATAAGCCTACTCCACTACACGGCAGTGACGGCAGTATATAATGTTGTTGTTGTGTCTAGAATTTATTATCCATTATTCACAAGTCTGCCGTGACCTTTAGTGACATTTCCAAAGAGCCGCATTATCACTATCTTATATCGATCCCAGTATGGGCTTTATAGACAAATAAGCTTGGATGCAAAATTCATGTAAATTCTCTGCACTCACCGCTTACATCATAGGTCACATCGCAGCTGGGCCCTGCAATGTGTCTTAACAAATGATAGGATAATGGGACCTATTAATAAAGGTGGAAATGGATCGTTTCCTGTTGGTTTCACAGAAAATGCCCGTTCTAACACTTTTGTTGATAATATATCCGATTTGGGTTGTTTCTCTACATAAAGGGCCAGATTCAGGTACATCGGCGCATCTTTGAGCCGGCGTAGCGCATCTCATATCCCGCCATCTTAAGTAATGGAAAATAGAGGAAGCCCGAGCGTAACACGGACAGACTACCTCAACACAGTAAGGGCAAACAGTAAAGTAAAAAATTTGTCGCTTGCCTAATGACCCAGAAAAAGACTTAGACAAGCCAATTTACCAAACGGACTGCAGGAATAAAATTATCTTACCGAGATCATATGCATATGTGTTAAATATTACAGGGTTGGAAAAGAGTCCAGAAAACGAATGGACAAAAACTCGTAATCCACACCCATCATAATTGAAATAATAGACTGACTCAGTTCTCAAAAAAATAATACATGGGGTAAAATGTAACATACATAATAGAGAAAAATAATATAGCATAGGCAGATGGGCAGCTGAATGGGCCCTACCACAGGTTTACATATACAACTATATTACACATACAACCTTTTATTATACTAAAACATTATCCAGTCACGCCTGCCCATGTTTGTAGGTAACATGGGAATACCATTTAAAGGGGAAGTGACCACAATCTGAGCATATAAAAAACAGCCATTTTGATGGCGCTTTTCTCCAAAAAACATTTATGAATAAACGCTTAAAAATATATATATATATATATATAAAAAAAAAAACTACATAAAAGTATCAAGACAAAAAAGTCTTACATCTGCAGGAAATTAGCCTTGAAAGGCCAATAGCACATAGAAGGTGATAAAAACTCTAGGAGTTGTCAATGAAACAATTCACATCGACCTCAATGTTTAAACCAAATGGTGTATAACATTTTAATTTATGTATCCATGACATTTCTGACCTAGAGATACTCCGTACTAGGTCACTCCCCCTCCAGTGTGCATTATACTTGTCTATACCTAGAAAGACAGTCTTATTGGGGTCCTTTTTATGAGTGGTCAGATAATGTCTCGAAACTGAGTGCTCAGTGAATCCACTTCCAATATTGCTAATATGTTAGTTTAAACGTACATGTAGAGGGCGTTTAGTCCTGCCCACGTATTGTAGGCCACAAGGGCACATGAGCATATAGACCACCCCAATGGTTGAGCGTGTAATGAAGGGCTTGATATTATAATTTTTGGAAGTACAACTTGAACTGAACATAGTAGACCTTTTGGACTTACATCCATTGAGTGTACATACCTGGCATCTGCCACACTTATAAAACCCAATCAGACCCGCAAGGAACATTGATTGTATTTTTGGGGGGTTCAGAACGTTAGGTGCTAATTTGTCCTTAAGGGAGGGTAGTCCCCTGAAGACAACCTGAGGTTTATCAGGTAGCAATTCACAGAGAACATGATCACTTTTTAAAACATGCCAGTGTTTAGCAATAATGTGCTTCACATTCGCATGTTGGCAAGAATAGTCTGTGACAAAAGGACTCTTAAACGTATTATTGGAATCTGAGCTTGGTTTATCCTTCAGTAAATTGGCTCTATCATAACTGATAACCTGGTCCAATGTGTCTGACAAGAACTCACGACAGTATCCCTTCTCCAAAAAGCGTTCAGTCAGGACTTCAGCCTGTTTAATAAACGTTGTAGGTTTACTACAATTTCTTTTCAGCCGAAGATACTGGCTCTTGGGTACAGCTTTGAGCCAGGAGGCATGATGGCAACTGTCCTTTGATATGAAGGAGTTTCTATCAGTGGCCTTAAAATATGTTGATGTAACAAAGTTCTCATCCTCAACAGAAATGACAAGATCCAGAAAGTTAATACTCTCCTTGCTCGCCTCATAACTCAAACATATCCCTCTCTCATTGATATTGAGTGAGCCCATAAAAAGGGACAGATCGCACTCTGTGCCATCCCATAGGAGAATGTCGTCAATGTATCTGGCCCACAGAAGAATCTGGGGCCTAGATTGAACACAGACGACATCCTCCACCCACTTGGCCATAAATAGATTGGCAAAGCTCGGGGCATACTTAGCCCCCATGGCAACTCCTTGCTCTTGCCTATAGAAATGCCCATCATGCCAAAAAAAATTATGAGTAGCTGCAAACTCCAATAATTCCATGATAAAGGCAATCTGTTCATTGATTAAACCAGAGTCCCTGTTGAGGAAGTAAAGAACTGCATCCAAACCCAGATGGTGAGGAATAATTGTGTAAAGGGATGTAACATCCGCAGTCACCATCCATAGGTTTGAAGAGGGTTTGAGACCTGAAAGTAAATTAATGACCTGCTTCGTATCCTTGACATATGAAGGCAGTTTCCTAACCAAAGGTTGCAAAAAGAAATCTATATACTTGCCCACCCGACTCACGATGGGATGACCCGGGGGGGATATTCTTGTCACATATGGGTATCATTTTACTCGGCCTAACATTATCTTTCACAATATATAAAAAAATTGTGCTAACTTTACTATTGTCTTATTTTTTAATTAAAAAAAGTGATTTTTTTCCAAAAAAGTGCGCTTGTAAGACCGCTGCGCAAATACGGTGTGACAAAAAGTATTGCAATGACCGCCATTTTATTCTCTAGGGCATGGGTGCTCAACCTGTGGCTCTCCAGCTGTTGCAAAACTACAATTCCCATAATGCCTTAGCCTTTGGGAGACATGCTTGTACCTGTCAGCGGCTTGCAATGCCTCATGGGAATTGTAGTTCCGCAACAGCTGGAGAGCCACAGATTGAGCACCCATGCTCTAGGGTGTTAGAAAAAAATATATATAATGTTTGGGGGTTTTAAGTAATTTTCTAGCAAAAAAACTTGTTTAGTCTTGTAAACGCCAAATCTGAAAAACACCCAAGGTCCTTAAGTGGTTAAAAAGTCTTTTGTTTCCCCAAAACATTAATTTTGATGTTCTCTCATTGACGACAATATCACATGAGCGAGGCACTGACGCTTATAAGAGAAAACAGTCTCTCGCAGTTTATTAAACAATTCATGTCTGACATCATCCGAGGACGTTCTGCAGCGACAGAAAATACTTGCAGAAAATTTGAATTAATTTTATCATTTTCTGGGCTGTTTGCAGCCTTTTTATAGAAGAGCTTTTTATTAATACATGGCTGCCTAATGTCTGCAATAAAAGGCTATTGCTCGATGATGGCTGTACACTTTATATAAACATGATGTGTTTAGCTGAACATTTAAGAGAGACATTTACGTTTATTAACACCCCTTGATGGAGAAGATGACCTCCTTATTACTGTTAAAGTGTCTCTCTACAGTAAGTCTACCCTCTACAATGGAGAATTTAAGGTGAGGGTTAAACAATCAACACTTTATTAAAGTTAAATGTAGCGGTACCACCAGATGGGACCCACTGAATGGATGATGATAACTTGAGTTTTCCCCAACTAGTACAGAGGATGCCAGCCAGGGCCGGTGCTACCATTAGGCAAACTAGGGCGCCCGTTCACTAGTGTTCCTACTCTCTTTTCTCTGCAGCAAGCAACTAATGCCCACATGTGCGCACTGAAATATTTTGTTTCTGAATTTCGGTTTCGTCCGAAAAATACATTTAATTAGTAACTCCCGAAATCCGTTTTTATTTATTTTGTTTCATTAAAAAATGCATTCGTACGAAAATCTGAATAAATTAAGGTTGAATCTGTCAATTGAAGGCTTATGGTGTCTGTCGAATGTTCGGAGAAGAGGCAGCTAAACTGTACGACGCCGTAATCGTACATTTCTGGTCGAATGCTCCGCCCACAAACTATAGTAGCATTATAATCCTCTGCATTAGAAGGCTGTGTATACCAGGGTTCCCCAAAGTGATCCATCCACTTTGGGGTCAATAGATTTTCTGGGGGTCAATAGATTGTCAATAAACGATGGAGGGTCAATTGAGTTGATTATTCTTTTTGCTGTCGCTGTATAGCTCCATGACTATTGGAGCAAGGCAAATACTGTTACACTGGGTTGTCCACAGTGGTCAATATCAACCCATAAAGGTTGATGGGACTATACAAGGGTAAATAAAATGTTTTGGGGTCAAAAGAGGGTCAGTAAAAATCTGGTGGTCAATAGGTGGTTGATAAATTATGGAAGGTAAATTAAGCTTTTTCCCCGAATTGGTCAACAGCAACCCCCCCAAAGGGTTGATGAAACTTGACAATGGGTCAACAAAATGTCCTGGGGTCAGTAAATGTCTTGAGTAGAGTTGAGTGGACACCTGGATGTTCGGGTCCGAACCCAAACTTAAAAAAAAAAGTTTGGGTTCGGGAACCCGAACCCGAACTCGAACTCCGAACCCCATTGTAGTCAATGGGACACGGACTTTAAAAAAAAAAAATGCGCGGAGGTCCCCGCAAATTCAATAACCAGACCCTTTAGGTCTGGTATGGATATTAAGGGGAACCCCGCCATCAATTTAAAAAAAAATGACGTGCGGTTCCCCCTAAATATCCATAACCAGACACTTCAGGTCTGGTATGGATATTAAGGGGAACCCCGCCGTCAATTTAAAACAAAAATGACGTGCGGTTCCCCCTAAATATCCATAACCAGACCCGTTATCCGAGCACGTTGACCTGGCCGGCTGCAGAAAAGAGGGGGGGACAGAGTGCGGCCCCCCCTCTCCTGAACCGCATGGATAACGTGCTTGGATAACGGGTCTGGTTATGGATATTTAGGGGGAACCGCACGTCTTTTTTTTTTTAAATTGACGGCGGGGTTCCCCTTAATATCCATACCAGACCTAAAGGGTTATTGAATTTGCGGGGACCTCAGCGCATTTTTTTTCCCGAACTCCGATCCCGGACCCGAACTTTTTCCAATTATTCGGGTCCGGGTTCGGGAAAAACCCAAAGTCCGTACCGAACCCGAACTTTACAGTTCGGGTTCGCTCAACTCTAGTCTTGAGCTCAGTAGGTGGTTGATAAATGACAGAAGGTCATTTGAATCAATTAGTCTTTTGAGGTCACTGTGGAGGTCCTCAATTATTGGAACAATGTAAATAGTGCTTCAGTGTATACCAAGGTTGTCCACAATGGTCAATATCGGGTTGATGTGACTATCCAAAGTGTCAATGTTAAATGTTTGGGGGCCAAAAGAGGGCCAGCAAATGTCTGGTGGTCAATTGGTTGTTGATAAATGATGGAAGATTGATTAGAGTTAATCATCTTTTGAGGTCACTGTAAAGCTCAAAGACTACTGAAGCAATGTAAATACCATTCCAGTGTGTACCTGGGTTGCACACAGTGGTCATTATTATCCCCTAAGGGGTGAGGGACTATCCAATAGGTGGAATAAATGTCTGGAGGTCAATAGGTGGTTGATAAATTATGAATGGTGAATTGGGTCAATTAATTTTTCGTGGTCACTGTAGAGCTTCATGACCATTGGAGCAATGTAAATACAGTTCCAGTGAATACCAAGGTTCCCCAAAGTGGTCAATATCAACCTCTAATGCCGCGTACGCACAACCGTTTTTCATGACGTGAAAAATTACATTTTTTTTCATGTCATTAAAAACGATCGTGTGTGGGCTCCACAGCATTTTTCATGACGTGAAAAATGGCCATTAAAAATTTAGAACATGCTCTACTTTTTCTTGTCGTTTTTCACATTGTCGTTTTTCATGTTGTGAAAAACGGTCGCGTGTAGGCTTTAACGACGTGAAAAAAACGTGCATTCTCAGAAACAAGTTATGAGACAGGAGCGCTCGTTCTGGTGAAACTAGCGTTTGTAATGGAGATAGCACATTCGTCACGCTGTAACAGACTGAAAAAGCATGAAGACTGAAAAGCGCGAATCGTCTCTCACCAAACTTTTACTAACACAAAATCAGCAAAAGCAGCCCCAAAGGTGGCTCCATCTGAATGGAACTTCCCCTTTATAGTGCCGTTGTACGTCACCGCGCTTTGCTTGAGCATTTTTTTTTCACGATCATGTGTAGGCAAGGCAGGCTTGACAAGAATCGGGTTGAAAAAAACTTTGTTTTTTCTAGACCATTAAAAATGGTCGTGTGTACGCGGCACAAGGGTTAGAGGGACTATCCAGGGGGTCAATAAAATGTCCGGGCGTCAAAAGAGGGTCAGCAATTGTCAATGGGCCTCTTACCACTCTGGTACTTAGGTGTACTCTTACCAGATGGGGTTGGTGGGTTCTCCAAAATCTTTGCCCTCTCAGCTCATACAGTTGCACAGTACCCCAAGTCTGTGCAGCTCAGCCTTCCGGTCACATCAACCCCACACACCAGCCTTGAGCCCTCTCCCCTGGGATCCAGCTGCTCATTCTGCAGGTACTGGGTGATGTGTCTCTTCTTGGGCTCCATGCGCAGGTCCTGACCAAATTGTAGCAAAAAAGGAATAGATACTGCTACAGGTAGAACCAGGACCAGGATATAGCAATAGCCAATGGTGCCTTCTCTTTCTCTCCTCTCTCTCCCTTGTGCTATGAGCAGGGCTTTTTTTCAGCAGGAATGCGGGGGAACGCAGTTCCGGCACCTCCAGCTCTGAATGTTTGTAATGGCACGGGGTGCTGGGGTCTATTAATGCTGGCTGCTGGAGGATCTATTGTTGCTGGAGGGGATCTATTTTTACAGGAGAGGGTCTATTGTTGCTGGGGAGGTCAGCTGTCGCTGGTAAGGGATCTATTGTTGCTGGGGGGGGGCTCTTATGTTACTGGGAGACATCAACTGTTGAGGGAGGGTGTCTATTGTTGCTAGCTGTTCAGAGTCTATTGTTGCTGGGGGAGTTCCATTGTTGCTGGCTACAGTGGATCTATTTTACTTCCTATCATATACAAATTACTTAGCACCACAAATTGATACTTGGTTCTGTATCCCATACTGAGAGGTGGGTAGGGGGTGGAACCAAGGAATGGTGCTAGGAGGTAGGTAGGGGTTGAACCAACGAATGGTGCTCAAAGGTGGGTAGGGGGTGGAACCAAGGAATGGTGCTCGAAGGTAGGTAAGGGGTTGAACCAATGAATGGTGCTCAGAGGTGGGTAGGGGGTGGAACCAAGAAATGGTGCTCGGAGGTAGGTAGGGGTTGAACCAACGAATGTGCTCAGAGGTGGGTAGGGGTGGAACCAAGGAATGGTGCTTGGAGGTGGGTAGAGGGTGGACACAACAGGTGACTCGGAAGTAGGGAGTTCCTGCACCTATTCTCTGAGAAAAAAAGCCCTGGCTATGAGTATAGTGCTAGGAAGAGAGAAACGATCTGCAGTGGGAGAAACATTCTGCCGGGCAATTTAAAGGGGCCATGGGCCGGCGCCACGCACATATAATTTTATAAGAAGATTGTTGTAGCAATGAATGGTCTGCATTAGGGGTCTTGTTAAATAAGTGAACATTTTTTATTGAAGGTACATTGTAGTTTCCCTTTTAAATAATTTTTCATACTAATCACTTGAGAAACCTGATCTATTGTTCTTTGGCACCATTATCCTCCTAGGTGTATAAAAGTGAGCCCACTAATTTAATCGCCGCCTTGGGTGTACTGGCAAAAAAAATAAAAAATCTCATTAAGTCGGTAGCACAACACCAGCATGTAATAACACTCCTAGCCTGATAAGTTGAAGTTCTATTCAGTGTCACTTTGATTTTAATAAGGTCCCCACTATAATTCTTGGATCGAAATGTGGCCAAATGTAATCACAGTGCTCTGTCTTCTCCGACAATATCTGGTATAAAAAGGGAATAATTATGTGTTTTTCCCTAAAGAGCTGATGTTGCTTTAACTTTCTCACCTTTATGGTAAGTGTATCTGACAATGACAGGGACGGCGCATAATGTGCTGAAAATCAAGGTCACAGCTGACATGCCATCGCTCTTTAAGCAATTGAGATACTAGAAGGAGCTTTTAAGTCAATTCTGTTACACTTCATTTTTTGGTGCTTTGAAAGAATACTCACTAGGGCATTTATAGAGATTTCACTTTCCAGAATCTAAAAAATATACAAAATGTAAAGTTGACAAGCTGAGTAGATTTTGTATGTGTGCTCATTCTTTTTATTAAAAATCCGCAGAAGCTGCAACATTTATATTTATTATATTGATCTACATGAGTGTCTACTTCAGTTTCCATCTAAAATGGCATGGACAGATGGCACCACTATTTCCACCTAGGCTCCATACACACTGAAGCTGATAAAAGCTATAAAAAAAACGCCAGTAGCTTTGCAGGGAGCCTTTCAACGTTTTTTTAGTGTTTTTGCAATAGTTTTAATCAGCGTTTTTCAATGTAGCTTTTTTTTTTACTTTTTTTTCCCCAATGGATTAAAAACGCTAAAAAACACTGACACCGGCGTTTTTGAGAGTTTTTCTGCGTTTTTGAGAGTTTTTCTGCGTTTTTCAGCGTTTTTTCACGATTTTTTCTCGAACGCAAAAACGGTCGTGTGTATGCGGCATGAATGAATGAATGAATGAAAAACTTATATAGCGCGGCACATGCGAACTGAATCGCCTCTGGGCGCTAGTTGTTTCTTGTTTAATGACATCAGAAGAGCAGAGTTTTAATCTGTCTTCTGAAAGTCAGGTGGTTTTCCTCCAGCCGAATGCTGGTTGGTAAAGCATTCCACAGTCTAGGACCTTGAAAAGCAAACCTTCTTTCTCCTTTGGACTTGTATTTGGTTTTAGGAACCTTGACCAGATTTTGGTCGGTGGATCGCAGAATGCGGTTGGAATTGTGAGGTTCTATCTTGTCGCAAAGATATTGCGGAGCCTTCCCATGGATGCACTTATGTGTCAGACAGAGTGCTTTGAATGCAATTCTGTCCTTTACTGGCAGCCAGTGAAGGGATCTCAGTGAAGGTGAGATTGATTCCCATGTTTTTTTCCCAGTCACAAGTCTGGCGGCCGTATTCTGTACGACTTGCAGACGAGCGATTTGGTACTTTGGGAGCCCGAGGTAAAGGGCATTTGCATAGTCCAGTCTGGAATTCACGATTGTTCCCACCACGACTGCTACGTCTTCTTTGGGGATAAATGGAATAAGTCTGCGTAGTAGGCGCAACAGATGGTGCGATCCGCTGACTACTGACCCTATTTGTGCGTCCATTGTCATGAAGGTGTCAAAAGTGACTCCTAGACTTTTGACTTTGGAGCTAGGGGTGATGATTTGGCCCAGAATGGGCGGCGGTGTCCAGGTTGTTGCCAGTTGACTCTTTCGGCTGGCGTGAAACATAAGAAGTTCTGTTTTGGAACTGTTGAGTTTAAGATAACTCTAAGGCCCCATACACACGATAGAATCCATCCGCTGAAAAATCCCAGCAAATGGGTTTCAGCGGATAGATCCTATGGTGTGTACACTCCAGCGGATCTGTTTCCGCGGATATTTCTCCCCTGGGATGGATTCCAGCAGATCGGATATTTGCTGACATGCTCAACAAATCTATCTGCTGGAATCCATCCCAACGGATGGATCCGCTGGTCTGTATAGACTCACCGGATCCATCCGTCCGAAGGGATCCCCCGCATGCGTCGTTATGATTCGACGCATGCATGGAATTCCTTATATGACAGCGTCGCGCACGTCGCCGCGTTATAATCGCGGCGACGGCGCGACACGTCATCGCCAGAGGATTTCGGCGCGGATTTCAATGCGATGGTGAGTACACTCCATCGCAGAGAAATACGCTGAAATCCTCGAGAGGATTTATCCGCGGAAACGGTCCGCTGGACCGTATTCGCGGATAAATCCTCTCGTGTGTATGGGGCCTTAGTCATCCAGTTTTCTATTGAAGAGAGACATTTCTCTAAACTGAGATGATGATCCTTTTTGTTGCAGATACGAAAATACAGTTGCGTGTCGTCTGCATAGGAGTGATAAAGTAGTTCTTGGCTACTGATAATATCAAAGAGAGGACGCAGATAGATGTTGAACAGCACTGGTTACAGGGGGGATCCTTGGGGGACTCCACATGGCACCGTGCGTTTTTCCGACGTGAAAGATCCCAGTTTCACTGTTTGTGATCGGTTTCCAAGAAAGGAGGAAAACCATGGTAAATCACCTTCTGCGACTCTGGCTACCTCGGCTAGTCGCATCAGTAACAATTTGTGGTCTACTGTGTCGAAGGCTGCGCTTAGGTCCAGCAGAACCAGGAGACAGGATTCTCCTTCGTCTGCGGCCTCGAGAGCATCGTCCCATATTTTAAGTAAGGCCGTTTCTGTCCCGTGTCCGGGACGGAAACCTGATTGAAATGGATCGAGTAGGTTGTGGGTATCCAGATGCTGTTGCAGCTGTTGTACCACTACTTTCTCCATTATCTTGGAGAGAACGTTTAGGCCTGTTATGGGGCGGCGGTGAGTTGGGTCCTTGGGATCCAAGTTAGATTTTTTCAAGATGGGTTGGATTGTGCCCTCTTTCAGCAGGGATGGCACTATGCCTTCCTTAAAGCGGTGGTTCACCCACACTAACAACATTTTACCATTAAATTAGGCATAGTAGCGCGAGCTACAGTATGCCTGTATTGATTTTTTTATCCCCGTACTCACTGTGCAATCCTCTATAGAAGATTCCGACTCCCCGCGGGGAATGGGCGTTCCTATCAAGAGGGAGGATGATTGACGGCCGGCTCTGGCACATCACGCTCCCCGAAGACAGCCGGAACAGGTCTCGGCTCTTCACGGTGTTATACGGCGCCTGCGCACAGACTATGCGCAGGCGCCGTGAAGCGCCAAGTCCTATTATGGCTATTTCCGGAGAATCGTGACGTGCCATAGCCGGCCGTCAATCATCCTCCCTCTTGATAGGAACGCCCATTCCCCGCGGGGAGTCGGAATCTTCTATAGAGGATTGCACAGTGAGTACCGGGCTAAAAAAATCAATACAGGCATACTGTAGCTCGCGCTACTATGCCTAATTTAATGCTATAAAAAAAAAATGTTTCATTAGGGTGAACCACCGCTTTAAATGACTGATTTATAAGCTGTGTGATGGGAGGCGCCAGGATTTTGGCACATTCCTTCAGCAGCTTGGTGGGAATGATGTCATTGGGTGCTGTGCTGTTCCACAACGCACCAATGATATTTTTGGTGGTATCGATGGAGATGGGTTCCAGAGTGAACTTAGTTGATTGTAGAAGGTTTCTGTTGGTGTTTTGTAGTTGATTGAAGGGGGGGCTGAGGGGGGTATTATTTTGCAGAATACTTTCCCGGATTCTTTCGATTTTGTTGATGAAGAAATCCGATAGTTCATTACAGAACTCTTGGGTGTCTGAATTGGGGACTTCAAGACATCCCGGATTCATGGTCTGGGTGACCATCTTGAAGAGTTCTCGGGGGCGGTTCATGGCGCTGTTAATCGCCATAGAAAAATTATGTTTCTTGGCTTTGAAGATTTCTTTATGATATCGTGTTGTTATTGCCTTGTAGATGATGAGGTGATCTTCTGAAGGGCATGAGAGAATGTTTTCCCTAGATCTCTTTCCCACATTTGTAAGAATACCAGCTCTTGTGGTGCTTCTAATCTAATTAACGAAGCATAAAAATGTGACAATGAATCTCTCATCGGCTCCCCCTTTATGCATAGTTGTTCAAATACTGAGGGCCGATATTTTACAGTGTCTCTTTGCTGGACTTTTATAAGTTGTATCTTCCCAAAGAAAATGATCCCACTCTTCACAATCACACCTTATTCGAGTCATCAGTTTTCGGCAGCATCTATATTTATGAGCACCTATTTTTAAGGATGAAGCACACAAAGGTCAAAATTAGAACCCAAATATCTGATGAGCACCTTGAGAATTCATTGAGAATTTTTTTTATTTTACTACATCCATACAACCAGATATTGATGCGTTCATTGATCAAAAACCGTGTCTTCTATCACACTAGTTTTATGTTGCTCACTTTTACTTTTATAATAAACAAAATTACAAATTAAGTTTTATTACTCAGATACATTGGGGCAGATCCACATAGATCTGCACCCGCGCAGCGTATCAGAGATACGCTACGCCGCCGTAACTTACTTGGCGTTCTTTCAAATCCACAACGAATTCGCACCGTAAGTTACGGCGGTGTAGTGTATCTTTGGCGGCGGAATTCAAATCGGCGATTAGGGGGCGTGATTCATTTAAATGAAGCGTGTCCCTGCGCCGAATGAACTGCGCATGCTCCGTTTCGAAATTTCACGCCGTGCATTGCGCAACTACGTCATTTTTTTAACTTAGACGTGAATTACGTCCATCCCCATTCACGGACGACTTACGCAAAAAAAAAAAAATTCAAACTTCGACGCGGGAACGACGGCCATACTTAACATGGCAACTCTATCTATACGCCGCAAAATAGCAGCTTTAACTATACGCCGGAAAAAGGCGACTAGAGACGACGTAAGAGAATGCGACGGCCGCGCGTATGTTCGTGGATCATCGGAAATAGCTAATTTGCATACCCGACGCGGAAAACGACATGAACGCCACCCAGCGGACGCCAAAGTATTGCATCTTAGATCCGAAAGGTGTACGAGGACGTATACCTGTCGGATCTAACCCAGATGCCATTGTATCTTGGTTTGAGGATTCAAACCAAAGATACGACGCGGGAAATTTGAAAGTACGCCGGCGTATCAGTAGATACGCCGGCGTACTCTGTCTGTGGATCTGCCCCATTATCTACAGTATATCATGCACTCTGCAGTGCAGTGTAGTTGAGCATCAAGGGAAATGTAGTTCCAAAAGGTTCGCCATCAATGATCGTTAACTTGTGATCTGCCCGACTTTTTCTGCTCTTCAGCTACCTTATTATTGTAGTGTATTTTATCTGTGGTCCAAGACAATTCCTCTTCTTCCAATATGACCCAGGAAAGTCAAAGGTTTGAACATCCCTGAGCTGAATAAACAGTTAATATACATATAAGGGAGCAGTTTTACCTGGAATTCTGGGTGATGTCATTGACCGATTGCGCAGGAGTGTACCAGGATAAGATCCGCATAGCGTGGATGGTGGGAGCTGCTCATTGTGCAGCTAAATGACATTTCACTCCCAGATAGCTTCTGGTGGATCCCTTGTAATATCAATGATCACATATGGTCATAATATAATGAATGAATGAATGAAAAATTTATATAGCGCGGCACATGCGAACTGAATCGCCTCTGGGCGCTGATAATGTAGTCAATGATATCAGACAGCATCCCAGGCTGGTTTGTTGGCATTCAGCTGCCAGCGTGGGAACTCTCATTTGTGATGAAAGTCTGGCATAGGAGGATCATCGTCATCGGTCATGGTATTTACGTTGGCTGGTGGAGCATTGTTTATCGTGAATCGATGGAAGATGTCATCGATATTAGGTTCACCTCATGCAACATGTTTTTTTTTTTTTAAAGAGGATCTTCACCTTGTAAATGAAAAATGAAAAGTCAGCTGCTACAAACACACACTTACCTATCCCAGGATCCAGCAATGTTCTCACCCAACCCGGCTCTTTGCTGGTCTTTGGGTCCAGGCACCAGCATCTTAACTGTGGGCAGCCGGCTGTGAATTCTTGCAGCTTCACAGTTGGCTGCCCACTGAGCATGTTGTGTGAGCCAGGCTGTGCCCTGTGAATGATTCCACAATCTCCTGGGACCTGTGACATGTCCCAAGAGACTGCAGGGAGAATTGTTAAAGCGGGGGTTCACCCGAAAAATTTTTTTAACATTAGATTGAGGCTAATTACGGGAAGCAGAATCGGGTGTTTTTTTTTAAATCAATGCAGTACTTACCGTTTTAGAGATAGATGTTCTCCGCCGCTTCCGGGTATGGTCTTCGGGACTGGGCGTTCCTATTTGATTGACAGCCTTCCGACCGTCGCATACAGCGCGTCACGAGTTGCCGAACGTCGGTGCGGCTCTATACGGCGCCTGCGCACCGACATTCGGCTACTTTCGGAAACTCGTGACGCGATGTATGCGACGGTCGGAAGGCTGTCAATCAAATAGGAACGCCCAGTCCCACAGCCCATACCCGGAAGCCGCGGAGAACATCTATCTCTAAAACGGTAAGTACTGCATTGATTTAAAAAAAAAACACCCGATTGTGCTTCCCATAATTAGCCTTAATCTAATGTTAAAAATAGATTTTTTGGGTGAACCTCCACTTTAAGTCTCTCCCCCCACAGACCCCCACATATACCAAGCCAGATATGTGGCTATGAGACTCTTGTCCCTATCTCCCAATGTTGAGGTCATGTGATATGGCATGGTTCACAAGGAAGGGTACCCCACATTCGCTGCCCTTCCCTTTCCTACCCAGCCAGCCACTTCACTCTGATGCCACGTACACACGATCATTTTTGGGCATGAAATTCGAACATGCTGCATTTTTTAGTGACATTTTAAACGATTTTTGTTTTTCGGGTTGTAAAAAATGATCGTGCGAGGGCTAAAACAATGTTAAAAACCCGCGCATGCTCAGAAGCAAGTTATGAGACGGGAGCGCTCGTTCTGGTAAAACTAGCGTTCGTAATGGAGTAAGCACATTCATCACGCTGTAACAGACAGAAAAGCGCGAATCGTCTTTTACTAACATGGAATCAGCTAAAGCAGCCCAAAGGGTGGCGTCATCCGCATGGAACTTCCCCTTTATAGTGTACGTCACCGCGTTTTGCTAGAGCATTTTTTAAAAACGATGGTGTGTGAGCAACGTCGTTTTACTGATGAAGTTGGAAAAACTTCGTTTTTTCTACATGCCGAAAAACATTGTTTTTTTTCATGCCGAAAAATTATCGTGTGTACGCGGCATTCGTTTTTCCACTTCATCACAATCTGAATTTCTCAATCTCAGTAACCAATTCTGGTTGACTGTACAGAATGGACAGTTGCTCCTATTTCTGTGGATAAGCCATCGTTTTTAGACCTAGAAACAGGTCAGATACTACACAGGGTGGGCTTAAAGCGGGAGTTCACCCATAAAAAAAGATTGATGTTCATTTTGTCTAGGGGAATCGGGTAGTTGTTTTAAAATCGAAGCTGTACTTACCGTTGTAGAGAGCGATCTTCTCCGCCGCTTCCGACAGGCTTCCGACGGTCGCATCCATCGCGTCACGATTAGCCGAAAGAAGCCGAACGTTGGCGTGGCTCTATACGGCGCCTGCGCACCGACGTTCGGCTACTTTTGGAAAATCGTGGCGCGATAGATGCGACCGTCGGAAGCCTGTCAATCAAGAAGGAACGCCCAGTGCCAAAGACCATACCTGGAAGCGGCGGAGAAGATGTATCTCTAAAACGGTAAGTACTGCTTCATTTTTAAAAAACTAGCCGATTCCCCTAGACAAAATGAGTATCAATCTAATCTTAAATATTTTTTTGAGGGGGAACTACCGCTTTAAATTTGAGGCAACTCTTTTAAACATACCATGATGTAGTGATGATAAAAAGATAGTTCAACTCCAGTGGGAAAGTAGAGAGATTGCCAACATCCCTAATGAAACATCAGAATGATGTAGTGATGGGGCTTAAATGATCTCTAATGCCCTGTACACACGATCAGAGTTTTCCCCCGTACACACGATCACTTTTTTGTCATAAAAGAAAACAACGTTTTTCATCATGAAAAAAACGACGTTTTTCCAACTTCATCATAAAAAACTACGTTGCCCACACACCATAATTTTTGAAAAATGATGAACAAAGCGCGGTGACGTACAACATGTACGACGGCACTCTAAAGCGGAAGTTCTATTCGCCTTTGGGCTGCTTTTCAGCTGGTTACTTGTTATTAAAGGACGATTCGCGCTTTTCTGTCTGTTACAGCGTGATGAATGTGCTTACTCCATTATGAATGGTAGTTTTACCAGAACAAGCGCTCCCGTCTCATAACTTGCTTCTGGGCATGCGCGGGTTTAAAACATCATTTTAGCCCACACACGATCATTTTTTACAACACAAAAAACGACATTTTCAAAAATGACATATAAAATTGAAGCATGTTCGAATTTTTTTGTTGTCGTTTTTCAGAAGACGCAAAACGATGTGAAGCCCACACACGATCATTTTAAATGACGTTCTAAAAAATGTCATTTTTTTTCAAGCCAAAAAACGACCGTGTGTACGCGGCATTACTGTCGGAATAAACTCAGATGGGTTTTTCCGACGGAATTCCTTTCAAGCTGTCTTGCATACACACGGACACACCAAATTTCTGACCGTCAAAAACGCCGTGATGTACAAGACTACGACAAGCCTACAAAAATGAAGTTCAATGCGTTCCAAGCATGCGTCAAATTGTTTCCGAGCATACAGACGAACGAAATTTCCAAAATAATTTTTTCCAATTATTCCAAAATAACACGTGTCCGCTGCGTCCGCTGACGGATTTCTGTCTGATGGTTATACACACCATCAGACAGAAATCCGCGCGAACGCCGCGACGATGACGCGGCGACGTGCACGGCCCTGGAAGGTCAATGCTTCCACGCATGCGGCGAATCACTTTGACGCATGCGAGGGCTTTCGGCCGATCGGACATGTCCGGTGAGTCTGTACAGACGACCGAACATGTCCGACGGACAGGCTTCCAGCGGACATGTTTCTTAGCATGCTAAGATAGATTTGTCCGCTGGAAACCTGTCCGATCTGCCGGAAAATTGTCCGGTCGGCCGTACACACGACCGACCATGTCTGCTGAAACTGGTCCGTCGGACCAGTTTCAGCGGACATGTTCGGTCGTGTGTACGGGGCCTAACTCTGTCGGAATTTCCAGCTGAAAATGTGTGATGGGGCATACACACGTTCGAAATATCCGATGAAAAAATTCCGTCTGACTTTTTCCATCGGAAATTCCGATCGTGTGTACGAGGCATAAGGACAGTAGAAAGGTTTTTGGTACGGACATCCATGCTGGAAAGATCTCTCTCAGGCAATGATCCAGACAAACAAAGAGCATTCTGCTTCTCAATTGCTGGCCCTGGGACTAGACTCCTTAATATAAATTATGTATTTGCTGCAAAAACCTAAATGCAGAAGGCCATGGCTAGATTCATTTTGGGCACAGTAGTGGGGTACAACAATTATTTAGGTTTTCATCTGCATTATGAGTTAATCAATCAATTTATTCATATGGAAATTTTGATACATGCTAGCATCCTTCCTTCAAGGTTAAGTCCACCCAGAAACTGGAGTTTCCTTGGGTTGTCATGTCACCTGACTTAGGTCCTTTTCACACGGGGCAGATCAGTAATGATCCGCCGCGTGAACCTCTGTTTGCTCAGCGGGGATCGCTCCGTTGATCCCCGCTGAGCCGGCGGATGACAGGGCGGTCCCTGCACACTGTGCAGGGACCGCCAGGCCCGGATTTCCCACAAGGCCACTGAGGCCAGGCCTTGGGGCGGCAGAGCGCCAAGGGGCGGCAGTGGCATGGATTCATACAGTTAAGGGATTTAGTTATTGGGGAATCCGCTCGCCGAAATCACTTGTAAAATGTGTGCTCCCATCCGTCGTCCCCTCCCCCCCCATACCTCTCTCTGCTGGCTCTGTCTTCGGGACTCCGTCCTTCCCCCGGTCACCGAGTCTGTCTCCTGTCCCTGCTGCCGATGTACACAGTGAGCGGGGAGAGCTGTGCTTATCCCATCTCAACTGTGACAGGAGTTCTAGCACAGTGCTAGGATTCCTGTTTTAGAGGTGACAGGGTCAATAAAGAGAACCTGTCACCTCCAATTGCTATCACACAGGGAATTGTTTTCTCCTGTATGATAGCAAAAAAGTTAAGTGAAAAAAAAATTGATAAAAATAATAAGAAATAATAATTAAATTAATAAAATAAAAAAGGTAATTAAAAAGTAAAGAATAAGAAAAATAATAAGAAAATTATACAAAAAAAAAAAAGTAAGCGACAAGCTACAAATAAATAAAAATAAAAAAAGTGTTAAAAAAAATATTTGAGCTAACCGTGCCGCCCCTGCCATCCGGTTGCCATTCTCCATTGATTTGGGGGGGGGGGTAGTTCGGTTGGCGGGGAGGGGGTGCATTGCGGAACCTGGCCTTGGGGCGGCAGGGAGAGCAAATCCGGCCCTGGGGACCGCCCTGTCTTTTCTCCGCTCTCCCCTATGGGGGATCGGATGAACAGGGACGATCCGATCCGCAGACGGAAGGAAAAATATGGTTTTCCTCCGTCTGCAGAATTGGAGGAATGCGGAGGCGGGCGAGTTTATCCGCTGACATCCGCGATAGGGAACAATGTATGTCCCTTTTTCATTCGCACACGGATGGATGAAAAAGCGGACATACAGTACGGTCCGCAAGTGTGAAAGGGACCTTAACTTCGTGTTAAACTCAGGGAGTACTACCTCAACCCGTAGCAAGTAATATGTACAGTCGACATAAGCTGGAGATAAATAATACATCTTTAGCATTATCTCTTAGCAAGAGAACAATAAACACTATTATGCCACCAAACATTAACATGAAACTAATTGCTACCACTAATACTTCTCATAATGCATTTTAGCAGGAAATTTATTAGCACGTTGACGTGTAGTGCTTACTTTTAGTGGCTTTCTATCTTTCAATCAATAACCTCAGCTGTATCTCACTCCCTATCATGTCTGAAAGGCATCTGTGATTTATGGTGTGCTGAGTACTATGCTCTGTGGACTCTGGTGTTGCTTCCACCATCATTATCCGTAGTGATGGAATCCATGATGGTAGGGTAAAGGTCCCAATTAATAATGTACACTGGACCAGATGTACAGCAGCCAGAAGACATATGTTACAGCTATTACAGCCTTACATACTGATCCTTAATTACACGAATCAAGCAATATATGAAGAAGCATATACAGTAAAACCTTGAATTGCGAGCATAATTCGTTCCAGAAACATGCTTGTAATCCAAAGCACTTGTATATCAAAGCAAATTTCCCCATAAGAAATAATGGAAACTCAAATGATTCGTTCCACAACCATTTATTCATAGGTCTTTTAGTTTATAGTCCATATAAAAAGATTATAGCAATGCGACCAGGTTGTGTAACCATAAAATGTCCATCCACAAATGGAAGCTTCTACAAGGGGATTAGAAGCAAAATCCAGCAGGAGCTAGAGAGCCACCTCTGAGCTTGCCACCACCACATCTTCACACAACTTGGCAAATCTCTTATGCCGCGTACACACTGTCGGAATTTCCGATTTTTTCATCGGATATTTACCTAGGCTCGTCATTGTGTTGTACGTCACCGCGTTTTTGACGGTCGTAATTTAGCTTGAGCGGAATTCCGTCAAAAAAAAAACCATCAGAGTTTATTCCGATGGAAAAAACGGTCGTGTGTACGCGGCATCAGGGTGCTCAAACCCTGGGCTGGCCTTCTCTTTCTGTGAGCCCCTACCACTCTCTCTGACTACAGTAACCCGTCTTCCTACCTGATAATACTGATTCACCCCTCCAACCTCCACATCAACCCTATTAACCACCCCACCACCACAACCAAGGTTGTTCTGCTCAGTGTTGCAATTTGCTCCTCCAGATCTCTAACGTGAGTTCACTTCTTCCCCATCTTTGTGTAGCGCTCACCCCCGAAGGAGCCGCTGGATAGAATTGGGATGGCGTGTTACCTCTGTGAGCGTCTAGGGGTAGATGATGAGGATGATGATGAGAGCAGCAATGATGGAATGTCCAAACAGCAGGTCTCTTTTCTTGTGCTTTATTTTACCCAACACGGTAAAATACAAACTTGAGGTAGATAGCAGGGATAGATGAGGAGGAGAAATAGCAGATTCAGGCCCAACAACACAGAAGCAATCCTGCTTCCAACGACACTTCACTTTTGTCGCCACTCCAGCCGGAGTGGGTATAGTGTATCTGGACAGGCCTCTCACATCGACCTGGCAGCCAGGATATCACTCGGAACTTTGAGAGAAAACAGGTCTCTGCCACAGACCTGTCCTCAGAACTTAGGTTATGGAGACTATTCTCCTCAGTAAACTTCTTCTGGCCTGGATCTCGCTCAGGTAGTTTCAATTAGGTTACCGACTGACAGGTGGCTAACATCCACCCCCTCAGCATTCGGTTATCTCGATTGTCTAGGCCCTGTTGGACCGCCAGCCTCTCATTGGCGCTCCTCAGACGGACTCCCCACCGAACAGCTACACTTGCTTGGGATCTCCTCAGAGTTGGGGCCCAGTCGACCACTGGAGCCCCGCCACAGCTTTAGATATTTAGGGCCAACATGGTCCCGGAACCAGGAACTCCGCGTGGCACGCGGGGGCCCGGGCCTGATAGGCCATGTCGCCGGGGAGCCGTGATGTGTGGTCACCCTGAAGGTGGGTGCCACACCCGGAACAAGAAGCCCGCCAAATGGCGTCTGCTCCAGAAGTACCCTCTCCCAGCATGCCCCGCGAGGGGAAAACCCCTCCTGATTGGCTGCTGGCAAGAGGCACCCCAGTCTGGACTCCACTTGTGCCACCTGTCGCTACGGGGTGGTACAGCACCCCAGCAACAACAGAGTGAACCCACAGTACAGCCCAGCTGAAACAGAGACCCAATTTAGACAAATTAACAGAATGAGAGCCAACTAACTCTCTCATCCCCCTTAAATTTAAAATAGCACCGGTACTGAAAGTACACAGGCGCTACACATGCTTCCGTCTTTTATCCTCCCTTTTTTTCTTTCTCTTTCTTTCTTTCTTTTGCTTCCTTTCCTTAATTCCTTCCTTCTTCCCCTTCAACACTTTTTCCTTGTATCCCAAATATTTTCCTTTTGTCGCAAGTGCTTGCAATGGAGACCATTGAGTGGGCGTTTCAACATGATGTCACGAAGAGGAAACCCACCTTGAGAACTGCCTTGAAACCATTGCCAAGTGCATGAAGATAGGAAGAGGCCTCGTACACACGACCGAGTTTCTCGGCAAAAACCAGCAAGAAACTTGCTGGGAGATATTTTTGCCGAGGAAACCGGTCGTGTGTACATTTTCGTTGAGGAAACTGTTGAGAACCTCGTCGAGCCAAAAAGAGAGCAAGTTCTCTATTTCCTCGACGGGAGTCTGATTTGGCTCATCGATATCTTCGACGGGCTGGTTTTTCGACTAGAAACTCGAACGTCTGTATGCTAAGAAACCCGCGCTTGCTCAGATAAAAGTATGAGACGGGAGTAAAAGTAGCATTTGTAATGGAGATAACTAGGGTTGTCCCGATACCATTTTTTTAGGACCGAGTACAAGTACTGATACTTTTTTTCATGTACTCGCCGATACCGAATACCGATACTTTTTTTTAAATGTGTCCCCAAATTCAGCCATGTCCCCCCACATATGCAGCCATGTCCCCCCACATATGCAGCCATGTCCCCCACATATTGCAGCCATGTCCCCCACATATTGCAGCCATGTCCCCCGCATATGCAGCCATGTCCCACCACATATTGCAGCCATGTCCCCCACATATTGCAGCCATGTCCCCCACATATTGCATCCATGTCCCCCCACATATTGCAGCCGTGTCCCCCCACATATTGCAGCCATGTCCCCCTACATATTGCAGCCATGTCCCCCACATATATCCAGCCATGTCCCCCCACATATATCCAGCCATGTCCCCCACATATATCCAGCCATGTCTCCCCCATATATCCAGCCATGTCCCCCATATATGCAGCCATGTCCCCCATACCTAGATGATGCCGCCGCCACGTTAATCAGCATGCGGGGAACATTACAGCTTTCGTTTGAATAGCTGTGTTCCCCGCCGCGTATAGACACTCCCCCTTGCTCGGGATTGGACAGATCACCCGTCCAATCCCGAGCAAGGGGGAGTGTCTATACGCGGCGCGGCGGGGAACACAGCTATTCAAACGAAAGCTGTAATGTTCCCCTCACGCAGATTAACGCGGCAGCGGCGGCTTTGCGGTATGCATCGGCGGCGGCGGTGGGTTTGTGGCGCGTTGCGGCGGCGGGGGGGGGACAAGTGTTCGGCCAGACATCGGGGGCATTTGCGTACAAGTACTCCCGCAAATACTCGGTATCGGTCCCGATACCGATACTGGTATCGGTATCCGGACAACCCTAGAGATAACACATTTTTAAAGCTGTAACAGACTGAAAAGTGCAAATTGTCTCTTACCAAACTTTTATTTAACACGCAAACACGTGAAATTAGCAAAAGCAGCTCCAAGAGTTTAGCCAGTGGAATCGAACTTCCCCTGCCGTTGTATGTGTTGTATGTCACCGCGTTTGAGAACGAGGAGGATTTGGCTTGACTGTGTGTACGCAAAGCAAGCTTGTCGAGTTCCTCGACAAGCCTAACAAGGAACTCGATGTGTTTCGCCTGTCGAATTTCTCGGTCGTGTGTACGAGGCCAGAGGCTGCAGAAGATCAGCAGCCTGGAGATGTAACAAAAGATGAAAAAAAAGTGAAAAAAGTATTAAATAAATCATACACAGTGCTTTACATTAATAGGTATGGTAAACCTCCAGGTCCAATTTCCTCACCAAGACTAACGTTGTTAAGCAATTTCTATACCATGACAAAAACGTGACTTCACCAAACACAGCGGCATAATCCCATCCATCCTCTTGTTTCACCCGCTCTCGGATTTTAATTTGATCAACATCTTACACGAGCCCGTACAAATGAGATGCAAAGCATTGAAAATGCTGCTGAGGTTGAAACATAATGGAAGAAGCTCTGACGTAAATACTCTGAGGATTTGTTAATGGAAATCCAAAGCATTTTCAGCTACTTGCATCAGCCACTGTTTGTACCATAACCAGACCTCCCTTATTACATTAATTTTAATTAATCTCCTTATGCTGACGAAGCGCGTCTGCATCCGTTTTCGGATTCATAACCCCCCCCCCCACACCCCCTCCCTTGTACTCCCCCTCCTCCCTTTCGATCTGATTACATCTAATTTTCTCCCTGTTGCTCTTGCCATGTAGACCTGGAGTTTACGATTACAAATCATCTTGTTAATGCCATTTCAGACAAACGCAAACGCCGCGTCTCATTAATGTATGAATATCATGCTTTTTTTTTTTTTTGGAGGATGTTTTATTAAATACGATGAGCCATCCGCTTTAACATTTATTAGTTCTTCCTAGCAGAGGTTAAGGTGGAGTTCAGCTAGACGGCGAGATGTAGACATAGATCCCGTTCCTGAATAAAATATACGTTTAGCGCTTCTTCCTGGTGCGGAGATGAAAGAGCTGCAGACGATGGGTAGAGGAAGCGTTAAGAACACACCAGCACTTTATTTATTGTGTGTTCGTTTATATTGATTTTCTAAAGGTTGTTTTTTTGGATTTATTGAGTGGTCAGGGGAAAAAAAAAGAAATCTTATTCTAGATATTAGCAGTCAGAAAAAATAGACCCAATAGGGCCTGGATATATTTCAAAGGTGAAATAAAAAAATGATAATGCTGAAGTTTAATCTGCTTATATTTTGCCTTCACTGATTTCTCAACATTTAGTGCAGGAACAAGGACTTTCATGGCAGGATCACCAGGTATTATTTTAAAGCTGAAGTTTAATCTGATTATAAATTGCCTTTCCTGGTTCTTCTTTTCTGCTCTCATTAACATGCTAGTGAAAATTAAGAAAATAAAGAAACCTTTTTGTTTTGATTGCAGACCTTATTTTATATCCAGTGACATAATCTCTGAGTCCCTGTGCTTTTCTATGTAATTTGTAATGCAGGAAAATTACCGTAATGCAGACAATGCGCTTTTCTATGCAATGTGCAATGCAGGCAGATCATGGCTGGTGGGAGGGAACTTCCTGAAAAGATCACAGCGTCATTAGGGTGACCACATTTCCAAACTACCATTCAGGGACACCTTCCCTTCCCAAAAATCAGCTTGTGCTGTAACGAATCACAGCACAGCGATTGGACACAAGAGGCGGGATTTATGATTTCTTCAATCACAATCAGGGGGCAGGACTGTGCTCCTCCAGGCATTCCCGGCCAGGACAAATACTGTCATTGAGTAAAGTGGTGATGTGGCGAGCCTTTTTTGGGGGTATCAGGTGTCAGTTTCATTCTGGGACACTGTATTGTCCTGGAATGAATGTGCACGGGACAGACAGGCAAAATGCAGGCAGTCCGGGACACGTGGTCACCCTAAGCGTCATGCCTCAGTACTCCTCCCAAGAGTCTCAGCCATTTATAAGACAATTATCAGCTCCGAGCCCCCGGAAGGGCTGCTTACACAGCTTACTGCGCAAGAGCAGCAAGCACAAAGTCCGGTCACGTGGACGGCAGTGCCTAAATCTAATATTGGATGTCACACGGTCTCGCGATCCCGACATTAGACCAATGAGAAGTCCATCATAGGCCCTGCCACGCCTTTTTTCTTGTTTATGCTCTCCAAACGCAGCCAATTGCTAGGCACCAGTGCTGTTACATTGGATCAGAGAGAGAACCAGTCCTCTTGGGAGGAGAACTGAGACAGGACACTGTGATCTTTTCAGGAAGCTATGTATGCTGTCACTGTACCATCAAACAATGCCACTGTGCCTAAAATGCTACCACTGTGCCCATTAAATGCTGCCACTGTGCCCCCCGTCTGCCCGGCACTTACCCTGTCTCAGTGGGGCAGTGGGTGACGCCAGCGAGTGGTGTCCTCCATGCTCCTCTCCGATGTCTTCTCCCACCCGCTTCTCCCGTCCTCTCCTATGATTGGACACCGTATAGGCATCCAATCACAGCGCCTGTCGTTTCAGCCAATCAGGAGACAAGTAACAGACTTGAGCACCTAATTGGCGGAGAGGCGGTTCAGTGTTTTGGAAAGTGAATATTAATTTGCTTTCCTAACACACAGCTGAGTGAACTGCGAGCGCCCAGCATGGCGCTCGCAGTTCACCTTTTTTGATGCCTATTAGAGCTTATGGCTCTAATCAGGTGCTTCAAAAAATACACCACCGCTGTAATTCAGGCGCCGTAAAAGGGGCCGATCCCCTGAATAGGGAGTGTCAGCGGTGGCCCTAGATAGATCAATGCAATGCATGAATCTATCTACTGGTGATAGAGAGTGGATGGAGAGAGGGGGCTGCGCCCGTGCGCCCTTATGGACACACCGCCACTGACCGGCCCTTGCACTACATAATTGAAGGTAAATCTAAAGGAAATCTAACAACAAAAGTTGTATAGTGTGTAGCTAGCTTGAGACAATATTTGCTTTTCCTGGAGTTCAACTTTAAGTGAACTGGTTGTCTTGCTATGCATTGCAAAAGTAGAGTTTTTCTTTAAGAACATGTATAAAGACACAGTGGGGAAGTGGTTAGCATTCCTGTCTTGCAGCACTGGGGACTTTGGTTTTAATCGTAGTCCTCCCACACTCAAAAGACATTCTGGTAGGTTAATTGCAGTGGCGGTGTGTCCATAGAGGTTGTAGGAGCGCCGCCCCCACTGCCACTGAAAACAATACATAGATTCATGCATTGCATGAATCTATGTATTGTCGCCGGCGCCGCTGCCACCCACTATTCCGATGGCCGGTCCCCTGGCGAGCTCTGGCAATTTGAATAACGGCAGCTGGTTGGCTGGTTATCAGTGGCTCTGATAGGCTTTCCGATTACAGCCTGTGGGCTGTAATCGGCTTCCAAATAGTCAACCAGGGGACGCACGGGGTGTGCGTTCCCTGGTTAACACTGACACGCATCTCAGCCAATCAGGTTCACCGGATCTGGTTACCAGTAACCTGATTGGCTGAAGCAACATCGAGGGCGGGAGAAGACACCGAGGGATCGTGGAGGAGGATGGCTGACCGAGAAAGGTAAGTGTCGGGCGGGGAAGCAATCTGGTATTTTGGGGCAATCTGGCGGCATTTTAAGGGGCAATCTGGCGGCAATTTAGGGGCAAACTGGCGGCAATTGATGGGCACAGTGGCGACAATGGCATGGCACAGTGGCTGCATTTGGCATAGCACAGTGGCGACAATTGGTGGGCACAGTGGCGACAGTGGCATGGCACAGTGGCAACAATTGATGGCATGGCACAGTGACGACAATTGATGGGCACAGTGGCGACAATTGATGGGCACAGTGGCGACAATTGATTGCACAGTGGCTGCGTTTGATGGCATGGCACAGTGACGACAGTTGATGGGCACAGTGGCTGCATTTGATGGCATGGCACAGTGGCTGCGTTTGATGGGCACAGTGGCTGCGTTTGATGGGCACAGTGGCTGCGTTTGATGGGCACAGTGGTGACAATGCATTGAAAAGTGGCTGCGTTTGGCATGGCACAGTGGCGACAATTGATGGGTACAGTGGCGACAATGGCATGGCACAGTGGCGACAATTGATGGCATGGCACAGTGGCGACAATTGATGGGCACAGTGGCGACAATTGATGGGCACAGTGGCGACAATTGATGGCACAGTGACTGCGTTTGATGGCATGGCACAGTGACGACAGTTGATGGGCACAGTGGCTGCATTTGATGGCATGGCACAGTGGCTGCATTTGATGGGCACAGTGGCTGCGTTTGATGGGCACAGTGGCTGCATTTGATGGGCACAGTGGCTGCGTTTGATGGGCAAAGTGGCGGCAATTGATGGGCACAGTGGCTGCATTTGATGGCATGGCACAGTGGCTTCGTTTGATGGGCACAGTGGCTGCATTTGATGGGCACAGTGGCTGCGTTTGATGGGCAAAGTGGCGGCAATTGATGGGCACAGTGGCTGCATTTGATGGCATGGCACAGTGGCTTCGTTTGATGGGCACAGTGGCTGCGTTTGATGGGCACAGTGGCTGCATTTGATGGGCACAGTGGCTGCGTTTGATGGGCACAGTGGCGGCAATTGATGGCACAGTGGCTGCATTTGATGGGCACAGTGGCTGCGTTTGATGGGCACAGTGGCTGCGTTTGATAGGCACAGTGGCTGCATTTGATCGGCACAGTGGCTGCGTTTGATGGTCACAGTGAGGCTGCAATTGATGGGTTTTTTTTTTCCGTTTGTTTGCGCCCCCCCAAAACTTTGGGGGCCCGACGGCACTGGTTAATTGGCTCCTGTCTAAATTGGCCCTTATGTTTGCATGTGTTATAGGGACCTTAGATTGTGAGCTCCTTGGGTGCAGGGATGGATGTGAATGTACAATAAAGAAGTAAAACTGTGCTGCGTAAATTGTCAGCGCTATAGTAAAAGCTGTTAGAAATACAAACTCACCTTGGCATTTATTGACCTTTATACATACGACAGCCTTGTATAATCCTTTCTTTGAGCTCCTCTGTAAATCCTAATATCCTTATAATTAACAGTAAAGCAGCGTGAAATCCAGAATGCAATCCCCAAACGCATCACACTTTTCATTATGACCAGCGGAGGTTGATCTGATTTTATGGTGACACGTGTGCGGTGACAAGCGTTTTCGTAGCATTGCGGACAGATGAATGAAGTGGCCTCTATATTAATCAATGAACATGTTACAGGGGCAGCGCCTCCTTGTCACGCTCTGAATGATTAATGTGTCCCGGTGATCACACATCAATGCATTCTAGCAGCTGGTATCAGGTGGGCTTGCCGCTTTATTAATTAAAAACGCATCTTCCTGCTGTTTATTTACGCACACCTTCCTCCTGAAAATCAGCTAACTAGGAAATAGTGTAATTCTTGCATCTCAAAGTCACATTTATTAGTTTTTACTGTAGACTAAGAATTGGCTCCTCACTTTAACTGACAATTGCGCAGTCGTGCGACGTTGCACCCAAACAAAATTGATGTCCTTTTTTCCCCACAAATAGAGCTTTCTTTTGGTGGTATTTGATCACCTCTGCGTTTTTTTTTGCGCTATAAACAACAAAAGAGCGAAAATTTCTGAAAAAAAATTCTAGGGGCTAGATTCAGAGAGAATTTACGCCGGCGTATCTATAGATACGCCGCGTAAATTCAAATCTGTGCCGGCGTATCTTCTTTCTGGATTCAGAAAGCAAGATACGCCGACATTAGCCTAAGGCCCCGTACACACGACCAAACATGTATGCTGAAACTGGTCCGCGGGCCAGTTTCAGCATACATGTTCGGTCGTGTGTGGGCGCGAGCGGGCCGAATTCCAGCAAACATTTGCCCGCCGGGCCTTTTCCCAGCAGACAAATATTCCTGGACGTGTTTTAAAACCGTCCGCTGGAATCCTGCCCGCTCGGACATGTACGGTCGTCAGTACAGACCTACCGTACATGTCCAGGCGCCCGCCGTCCCTCGCATGCGTCGAATGACTTCGACGCATGCGTGGAAGCATTTTAAAGGCGGGCCGCCCACGTCGCTGCGTCATTGTCGCGGCGACACCGCGTCATCGACGCGGCGACACCGCGGACACGCCCCGCGTATTGTTTACGCGCGGACTTCTGTACGATGGTGTGTACAACCATCGTACAGAAGCCCTCTGGCAGACATGTATGGTGAAAACGGTCCGACGGACCGCTTTCACCATACATGTTTGTTCGTGTGTACCCGGCCTAAGATGCGACTGGCCTAAGTCTCTTACACCGTCGTATCTTAGGGTGCATATTTACGCTGGCCGCTAGGTGGCGCTTCCGTCGTTTTCAGCGTAGAATATGCAAATGACCTAGATACAAGCTCAATAATGGCATGCAATGCTAAGCTGCGGTTTCCAAAGCGAACAAAGTCCTTTCTTGTATTAAGAGTGGTATGGACTCCAGAGAGAGAGATATAATTTTGCCCTTGTACAAATCATTAGTAAGACCTCATCTGGAATATTCTCAAAAACATTAGCTTATGTTTTGATCTATACATGTCACTATTACACAATGTCTGATTGATGTGCTTATTTATAGACCTGTTCTTTCCAACAACCAAACATGGTAGGTTTATTAAAAGTTCAGAGGTGAATGGGAGCAAGAAGTTAGGTCTCAAGTTATTCAGGTTGGTAAGGTCCAGTGAGAGTTCTGATCCCAGAACCACCTCTTCAGACACTGCCAAACCCACCTGGCCGCAGCTGCCCCTTTTACTAGCTCTCCTGGCTACTTCCCACAGTCCTCCCAGACTGCCACACTCACCAGCCAACCGGCTGTCTTCTCCCTGGAGATCTACTGGAAATGCTTGCTGGCTACTGCTGTCATCACTTTTGCTCCCGTGCCTCTGGACTGGACTCCTCTGTGTTTCTTCAGGGGATCCCTTCAGCACCCTAGACCCAGGTCCGAGGTCACCCCCCCCCCCAGACTAGGGGGCTCCATCAAGGGCCTCTGACAGCCTCCATCTCCATCTCCAGCTTCCACCCAAACTCCATACTGCCCCTGCTGGCCTGACCATTTTGCCTGGGATTGGCTGGGGACCTCCTCGACACTCCAGGCATTTCCTCTTAACCTCCCTCCTATTTTTCTGGAAACCCCTCTTTAAGGTTCCAGCAACTAGGGAGAGGTACCAGAGGTGCTGCTTGATGAGTCATCCAGCCTCCCTAGATCACTCACCCTGACCCAGATTCAAACACAGGCTTGGCTGCCAGCCAAGCCTAAATTAACCTACACAGGGCTTTTTTTCAGCAGGAACGCGGGGGAACGCAGTTCCGCCACCTCCAGATCTGTAATGTAATGGTGCTCGGAGGTGGGTAGAGGGTGGAACCAAGGAACGGTGCTCGGAGGTGGGTAAGGAGTGGAACCAAGGAATGGTGCTCAGAGGTGGGTAGGAGGGTGGGTAGGGGGTGAAACCAATGAATGGTTCTTGGAGGTGGGTAGGGGGTGGAACCAAGGAATAGTTCTCAGAGGTGGGTAGGGGGTGGAACCAAGGAACGGTGCTCAGAGATGGGTAGGGAGTGGAACCAAGGAATGGTGTTCGTAGGTGGGTAGGGGCGGAGAAAAGCAATGGTGCTCGGAGGTGGGGAGGGCTGGAACCAAAGAATGGTGCTCAGAGGTGGGTAGGGGGTAGAACCAAGAAATGGTTCTCGGAGGTGGGTAGGGGGTGGAACCAAGAAATGGTGCTCAGAAATGGGTAGGGGGTGAAACCAATGAATGGTGCTCAGAGGTGGGTAGTGGGTGGAACCAAGGAATAGTGCTCGGAGGTGGGTAGGGGGTGGAACCAAGGAATAGTGCTCGGAGGTGGGTAGGGGGTGGAACCAAGGAACTGTATTCAGAGATGGGTAGGGAGTGGAACCAAGGAATGATGCTTGGAGGTGGGTAGGGGGTGGACACAAGAGGTGACAGAAGGAGGGAGTTCCTGCACCTATTCTCTGAGAAAAAAAGCCCTGGTGTTACATAATAATAATCAGTACCTGACCTCAATGCCATTTTGAATGAATAGGCAAAAATTACCACAGACCTTGTGGAAAGCCTTCCAAGAAGAATGGAGGGCGTCATAGACACAAAGAAGAGCCAACTTCATATTAATGTTACTAACTTTTCTAATTTTTAGGGACTCATTAATGACAGGAATAGTACCACTAGATTGGCGCAGGGCCAATGTGGTGCCCATATTTAAGGGCACAAAGTCTTTACCAAGTAACTATAGACCTGTTAGTTTAACTTCTATAGTTGGGAAGATACTGGAGAGATTAATAAAAGACCACATAGATCAGTTCTTGCTGGAAAAAAATGATTTAAAGCGGGGGTTCACCCTTAGAGGGCACTTTTTCCCCTTAGATTCCTGCTCGTTTTCTCTAGGGGAATCGGCTATTTGTTTTAAAATATGTGCAGTACTTACCCGTTTACGAGATGCATCCTCTCCGTCGCTTCCGGGTATGGGCTGCGGGAATGGGCGTTCCTTCTTGATTGACAGTCTTCCGAGAGGCTTCCGACGGTCGCATCCATCGCGTCACGATTTTCCGAAAGAAGCCGAACGTCGGTGCGCAGGCGCAGTATAGAGCCGCACCGACGTTCGGCTTCTTTCGGCTACGAGTGACGCGATGGATGCGACCGTCGGAAGCCTCTCAGAAGCCTGTCAATCAATAAGGAACGCCCGCTCCCGAAGACCCATACCCGGAAGCGACAGAAGAAGATGCAGCTCGAAAACGGGTAAGTACTGCTCATATTTTAATACAAATAGCCGATTCCCCTAGACCGAACGAGCAGGAATCTAAGGGGAGAAATTTTTTTTTTTAATACATGGGTGAACTCCCGCTTTAAGCAACAGACAGCGTGGATTCATGAAACACAGAAGCTGTCAGACAAACCTGATTTTTTTTTATGAAGAGGTAAGTATAACCTTGGACAGAGGGGTGGCGGTGGACGTGGTATACTTGGATTTTGCAAAAGCGTTCGATACAGTTCTGCACACACGGCTTATGTGTAAGGTAAAGTCTACAGAATTGGAAATATCAGTTTGTAAATGGATAGGAAATTGGCTGAAAGACAGAATTCAGAGAGTTGTGGTTAATGATTCTTACTCTGAATGGTCGAAGGCTATCAGTGGTTTACCCCAAGGTTCAGTGTTGCTGTACAGTAGTGGAGAAGGATCTGGGGGTCTTGGTAAATCATAAGTTCAATAATGGCATGCAATGCTAAGCTGCGGTTTCCAAAGCGAGCAAAGTCCTTTCTTGTATAAGAGAGGTATGGACTCCAGAGAGAGAGATAATTTTGCCCCTGTACAAATCATTAGTAAGACCTCATTTGGAATATGCAGTTCAGTTTTGGGCCCCAGTTCTCAAAAAGGATATCAGGGAACTGGAGAAAGTGCAGAGAAGGGCAACCAAACTGATAAGAGACATGGATGAGCTCAGCTATGAGGAAAGATTAGAGGAACTAAATTTATTCACTCTTGAGAAGAGGAGAATAAGGGGGGATATGATCAACATGTTCAAATATATAAGAGGTCCATATAGTGAACTTGAGGACAAGGAGGCACTCTTTACGTCTAGAGGAAAAGAGATTTCATCTCCAAATACAGAAAGCTTTCTTCACAGTAATGCCTCGTACACACGACCGTTTTCCTCGGCAAAAACTATCAAGAAAAATGCTGGCAGAGCTTTTTTTGCTGAGAAAAACGGCCGTGTGTATGTTTTTTGTCGAGAAAACTGTTGTGGATCTCGACGAGAAAAAAAGAGAACATGCTCTCTTTCTTCTCGTCGGGAGTCTCAATTTTTTCGCTGTTGTTCTCGTCGGGCTGGTTTACGACGAGAAACACGTTCGTGTATATGCCTGCGCATGCTCAGAATAAAGTATGAGACGGAAGCGCGCGCACCTTCGGTAAAAGTAGCGTTTGTAATGGAGATAGCACATTCATCACGCTGTAAAAAATATTGCACCATTTAAATGCTGCGCATTTAAATCATCTTTAGAATGGTACAATAATGAACAATAATGAACTTCTTTTGCTGCTGATATTCACACAGAGTTCTGACTAACTTTTTGTAAAATTTTTCATGCTGATCTCATGAATATTTTTGATTAATTTATATAGCAAGATAGATAGATATACTAGAGTTTGGGACATATAAAAAAAGAAAGAATGGTGAAGCTATACTTTAAAACACATTTTAGGGGGGGGGCTTGATGAGTTTGGGACATAAAAACAAATAAATGGTGAAGCTATACGTTATAACACATTTGGGGGGGGCGCACCGGCGCCGAATAGAGCCGAGCCAAGCCGAGCTTCCTTCGAGAAGTCGTGACGCGCTGTGTGCGCCGTCGTTTAGCATGTCAATCAATTGGCATGACAATAGGAACGCCCACTCCCGCGGGATTCCCTACCCGGAAGCCGCAGTGAATTCCACGGCTAAACAATATCTACGGCAAAAAATAAATAAAGGTCAGTGTCATTTTATATGCAGCACGGTGCTGGATGTAGTGTTAGAAATGTTTTATAGGGTGAACCTCCACTTTAAGTTACCCGGCAATGTGTCTAGGGGTGATAGCAGTGAGCCAAAACAGTGAGCGAATGTCCAGACAGTGAATAAAGGTTTTTCCAATGCTTTATTTCCAGGCCAACATTAACAATAAGCAGGAAGAACAGGTTGATGAAGGAAAAGAAGAACCTTGCAGTATCAGGCCTGGATATTAGTTGAGCAGCCCTTGCTCAATAGAGCACTAAATTATAACTCGTCGCCACTCTTAGTTGGAGTGGGTAAAGTGCCCCCGGACAGACCCCTCTCACAAGCCTGGCAGCCGAAGTGTCACCTAGGATTTTCTGGGATGAACAGATCTCTCTCACAGACCTGGCTCTAGGGCCTCTGCCACAGGCCAATTACTTTAAATGAGCTAATGGATGAGCAAAGCGGATCCTCCCAGTAGATTTTTAAGATAGGCCACCGGGTGACAACAAAGCGTACCTGTCAGCATTCCGGTCACCAGATCTCCGATTGGTTCGTTCAAGCACTGTTGGACAACCTGCCTCCGGGTTCTCCTCAGCAGACCCCCCAATCGAACGGCACCCAGCCTGGGATCCTCTCAATAGAACCGGGAACCCAGCGAGTCACTGGAGTCCCCTTTTACCTCCGGATGAGGGTTTGTGTAGCCTGCGATTCTGGCCAGGTGGGCCACGCTGGCGGGGTCCATGGATGCGCGCACCCTGAAGGTGGATGCCGCACCTGGAACGGGACCCCGCGAAGATTTTAGAACACATGACATGCCTTGCCAGGGAAAACCGCCTCTAATTGGCTGCTGAGGAAAACCTGCTCTCCCAGAACCCCACTGGTGCCAACTGCTGGCCAGGGATGGTAACGCATCCCTGGAGCACAGACTGACCCAGTGGACCTTTCTGGAATGACAAAAGTCACAATTTAAATAAATTGTGAATAGGAGCAAAGTAACTCTCCCATTCCCACTAACTTTAGCGTAGTGCCCATACTGAAAGTAAGAGGGCGCTACACTTTGCTGGGGTTTTTTGCCTTCCTCTGGATCAACTGTGGGTATGCAGTTGGGTGTATGGAATTGTACTGTGTTTTTTATTTTGTTTGTTTATTTTTTTTATGGTTGAACTGGATTGACTTGTGTCTTTTTTCAACCTGACTAACTATGTAACTTTGTAATGAGATGTCCAAAAAGCTCATACAGGGTGATAGCCTGGTGTCCTAAAGCTTTTGGCCATATAGTGCTTCATAGAACTGTGTGTAGGGTGATGCGTTGGGGTGGGGAAAGGCTCAACCTTTCCTGTAAAATGAAAGGTTTGTGTAAAACCTCTGCTGCTACATGTCTAGATCCGTTGATCATTTTGACACATGTTTTTTGATGGAGGCAGCCTTAGATATAAGTTTTACTTGCACTCAACCTAAATAACCCAGGCTTGGTTATGTAAGTTGCAAGAGGCTTCATAAAGCATTTTTCTGCCATCGTCTGGTTCAAATGCGGTCTCGGCAGATGTAATTATTTCACTGTATCTTTTTTTTTTCATCCTAAGTACTGTATGTAGCTGTAGCGATGTAACTAGCATTTAATTCTTCAGCATTTCATTAAATTTCTCATTCTTGACTGTCTTTCATTTATCTCTTCATTTTTTAATGCGATATGATGGATTTATGTAGCCAGTCCAGGCTATCCGTCTGACCTCTACCGCTGGATTCGATGACAGACCGGTCACAAGAAAAGAGCCAATTCTGCATTTCTCTGAAAATTTATGTCTTTCAGAAGCAACTTCTATATTGCTCTTTTCTTCTGCCTCTTAAAAAGAATATAGGAGCAGAATTACATCTGAAAATGTTCCATGGTAGTGACGTCATTTGGAAATCTGGCTTCTCTAGATTTACCGCATTAAATAATTGGGAATTTAACTGCTGGGCATTCTGGAAATAAAACGTCAACTGTCTTTGTATTTAAAAATTAAGAAAATGGCAAAAAGTAAACCAATCAATGAATTACTAATGTTGACAAAGATGTATTGACAGTGTGAAGAATGGTATAGCACCAGCTCCTGTCGCAGCTGAAGGGATACCAAATGCCCTCTGCCTCCTGGGACAGCAGTAGTACCTGCCAGCCATACCTGTCCTGGAGGACAACATGTAACAGTGCCAGCCATATCCGCCCTGGGGGACAACAGCAGCCGCCAGCCATACCCGCCCTTGGGGACAACAGCAGCTGCCAGCCATACTCACCCTGGGGGACAACAGCAGCTGCCAGCCATACTCACCCTGGGGGACAACAGCAGCCGCCAGCCATACCCGCTCTGGGGGACAACAGCAGCTGCCAGCCATGCTCACCCTGGGGGACAGCAGCAGCCTCCAGCCCTACCTGCCTGGGGGACAGCAGCAGCCGCCAGCCCTACCCGCTCTGGGGGACAGCAGCAGCCGCCAGCCATACCCGCCTTTGGGGACAGCAGCAGCCATCAGCCATTCCCACTCTGGGGGACAGCAGCAGCTGCCAGCCATACCCACCTGGGGGACAGCAGCAGCTGCCAGCCATACCCGCCTGGGGGACAGCAGCAACTGCCAGCCATACCCGCCTGGGGGATAGCAGCAACTGCCAGCCATACCCGCCTGGGGGACAGCCAGGATTTCCATACCAGATACCCACACTGGGGTACTCAGAAGAGCCACAGCTCAGATCCGGACCCTGACAAAACCCCTTCATTCAAGAGGATCACCAGAACTGTCTCCATTGGAAAATGTCCCCTCTAATCCTGTTCTGGTGACAACCCAAAATGTATCATTTTCTTTCACTTTAAGTGATAACTGTAAACAGGACCATTAGAGAGGGTGAGTTTCCCTAAGGGCCCTTTCACACGTGCGGACCGTATGTCCGCATTTTCAACCGTCCATTGCGGATGAAAACGGGACATACATTGGTCCCGATGTGATTACGGGTGTCAGCGGATGACCATCCGCTGACACCCGTAATCGTCCGCCTCCGCAAAGATCCGCATTTGCGGACGGAAGAAAATCCTATTTTTCTTCCGTCTGCCGGATCGGATCAGATTAACACGGACATACGGTCCGTGTTCATCCGATCCCCCATAGGGGAGAGCGGAGGAAAGACAGGGCCCTTGCGCAGTGTGCGGGGACCGCCCTGTCAGCTGCCAGCTCAGCGGGGATTTTACGGAGCTTTTGCGGACACACGGAGCGGATCATTACTGATCCGCCCGTGTGAAAGGGCCCTAAGGGGACATGGACAACAATAAAAACGAATCCCTATCTACTATATACAATACAAACAAAAAAAAGGAAGTTTTGGCTTTAGTTATACTTTATGGCCCAGATTCTCGTACATGGGCGTAAAACGTATGTACGTAAAACGTATGTGGTTTACGTTACGCCGCCGCAAGTTTTACAGGCAAGTGCTTTTTTCACAAAGAACTTGCCTGTAAAGTTGCGGCGGCGTAGCGTAAATCCCCCGGCGCAAGCCCGCCTAATTCAAATGAGCCGGGTAGGGGGCGTGGAGCATTTAAATTAGGCGCGTTCCTGCGCCGAACGTACTGCGCATGCGCCGTCCGGAAAATATCCCAGGGTGCATTGCTCCAAATGACGTCGCAAGGACGTCATTGGTTTCGACGTGAACATAAATGGCGTCCAGCCCCATTCACGGACGACTTACGCAAACGACGTAAATTTTTTAATTTTGACGCGGGAACGATGGCCATACTTAACATTGGTTGCCCCTCATATAGCAGGGGCAACTTTACGCGTCGCAAATCTAACGTAAACGTCGTAACTTCACTGCGTCGACCGCGCGTACGTTCGGGAATTCGCGTATTTTGCTAATTTGCATACTCGACGGGGAAAACGACGCCTAGCGGCAAAAAAAAAATTGCATTTAAGATCCGACGCCGTAAGAGCCTTACGCCTGTCGGATCTAATGGATATCTATGCGTAACTGATTCTAAGAATCAGTCGCATAGATACGACGGCCCAGATTAGGACTTACGACAGCGTACATTGCGTTGCGCCGTCGTAAGCCCTTTGAGAATCTGGGCCTAAGTTTTAATTTCCTAAATCCTGCATACGTCCAGTCACCGGTAGCTCTCATGAAATGTTCTTGCGGCAGAATGTAAATTTTCCTACCAATTCTGGGCAACCAAAGGCAGCAGCTCCACCTCTCGATACATAGAATGTAAACTACAATACATCATTATTTCATACGGCTTTTAACGAAAGTGATGCAGAGTTCTTTGTACTTAAAAATGTAAAAATAATGTTTCCTGTAAGAAGCCTGGCACGCAGCCCAGTCATAAAGCCATGGCGACATACAACGCATCCGAAACAAGTTATTCACCAAGGGAAACAAATTACACCACTTAAAATCACAGTTATTACAACGGAATCCAACTTACACAGCTGATACAGAGTCAATTGTGGGAAACAAATTGAAAGTGTATCTAAGCCTTCTTCTAGAAGGAAAGGTAGAACATCAAACAAACAGGTTAAATAGGCTCATGTAGGAAAATTAAAGCGGTTGTAAACCCGCATGAAATTATTATATATTTTTTTCTCCTGTAAGGCAAAAGTCATAATGAGCTAATATGCACCGCATATTAGCTCATTATGAAATACTTACCTCGGAACGAGGTGTGTAGCACTTACCTGGTCCACGCGGAGCGAGATTTCATCTTGCCTCGGCGTGTCTTCCGGGTATCGCCGCTCCAGCGCTGTGATTGGCTGGAGCGGCGATGACGTCACTCCCGCGCGTGCGCGCGGGAGATTTAAAACTCGGCAAGGTCCGGTGGCTGCCGGTCCTTTCGCCGTAGATCCCCCCTGCGCATGTGCCGCGGCGCATTGCGAGGGGAATATCTCCTAAACCGTGCAGGTTTAGGAGATATTCTCCTTACCTACAGGTAAGCCTTGTTATAGGCTTACCTGTAGTTAAAAGTAAAAAAAAGTGGGTTTACAACCACTTTAAAGAGACATGGGGGAGGGGGGGATTTGCTGAAACTAGAGAGTGCAAAATGTGGTGCAATTAGGTTTTGACAAAAAAAAAAAGAAACTGGAAACTGATTGGCTACCATGCATAGCTGTACCAGATATTGCACTCTGTGGCCCGGATTCAGATACGAGATATGCCGGCGTATCTCCAGATACGCCGTCGTATCTCTGAGTGGGGGCCGTCGAATCGAATCAGTTACGCATAGATTTCCCTAAGATCCGACCGGCGTAAGTGTCTTACACCGTCGTATCTTAGGCTGCATATTTACGCTGGCCGCTAGGTGGCGCTTGCGTATAGTTACGCAAGGAATATGCTAATTAGGTATTTACGAAACGTACGTCCCGCCGGCACATTTTTTTACGTCGTTTACGTTAGGCTTTTTTCGGCGTATAGTTACCCCTGCTAATGTTAAGTATGGACGTCGTTCCCGCGCCGAGTTTTGAAAATTTTACGTCGTTTGCGTAAGTCGTTCGCGAATAGGGCTGGACGTCATTTACGTTCACGTCGAATCCAATACGTCCTTGCGGAGTACTTTGGAGCAATGCACACTGGGATATTTCACGGACGGCGCATGCGCCGTTCACAAAAAACGTCAAATACGCGGGGTCATCTTAAATTTAAATACAACACGCCCCCAACATCCCCATTTGAATTAGGCGGGCTTACGCCACAACACATACTTTACGCCGCCGTAACTATGGGCGCAAGTTCTTTCTGCATACGGAACTTGCGCCCAAAGTTACAGCGGCGTAACGTATCTGAGATACGTTACGCCCGCAGATAGATAGACAAATCTATCTGAATCCGGCCTGTAGTTTTAGTTAATTAAATTGGTTGTAAACCCTCGGGGACAAGTTACGCCTACAGGTAAGCCTAGATTAAGACTTACCTGTAGGTGCTTGCAAAATCTCCAAGACCTACACTAGGGTGACCAGACATCTCCGGTTTCCGGGGACAGTCCCTGGATTGAGGACACTGTCCCCGGACCAAGCCTGTCCCCGGTTTTGTCCCCGGATTGAATTTGAACAGGCAATTTCAAAGACAGTCAGTGCAGAATTAAAAAACATAGGGCCAGATTCACAAAAGAGATACGACGGCGTATCTCCTGATACGCTGTCGTATCTCTGTGATCCGCCCATCCTAACTATGCGGCTGATTCATAGAATCAGTTACGCATAGCTAGCCCTAAGATCCGACAGGTGTAATTGACTTACACTGTCGGATCTTAGGAATGCAATTCTATGCCGGCCGCTAGGTGGCGAGGCCATTGCGGTCGGCTTAGAATATGCAAATGACTAGTTACGGCGATCCCTGAACGTCCGCGTTACCCGTCGCTCTAACTTTACGTTGTTTCCGTCGAGATACGCGTCGTAAAATTAGGGCTGAGCCCTAGGTGTTCTAAGCCAGTGGTCATCAACCATGTCCTGCAGGGCCCACTAACAGGCCAGGTTTTATGTATTACCTTGGGGAGATGCAGACTAGAATACTACAATCACTGAGCAGCAAATGATATCAGCTGTGATGTATTTCAGTTATCTTGCAAACCTGGCCTGTTAGTGTGCCCTGCAGGACAGGGTTGATGACCACTGTTCTAAGCCATGAAAGTGAAGTGACGGTATGTTTGCAAAGGGATCCCTTGACCCACCAAAGACACCTTGCCAGCTGTCACTGTTTCCTTTTTTCTGAGCCAATACCTGGTGTTTTTTTGGCATAATTTTTCAATTTTTTTCAGCCGGGGCATCCTTTAAATGCAGAGGCGTATCTAGTGAAAATAGCGCCTATGGCAAGCACTGAAACTGCGCCCCTGTTGAAACATTTGAAACCCATATTTCAGATAACTTTAACAAAACTAGTGATATTTATCATCCTTTGTGATGGGTAGTGACATATCCTCTTTATGGAAAAATCTGGGGTTTATTAGACCCCTAATCCCTCCTCTGCCCTCCAAGGCCAGGTAAATGCAGAACCAATACTGGAAGTGATGAAATCTCCATCACTTAAAGCGGATGTGCCACTAAAAAAATATATTAAAAGCCAGCAGCTACAAATACTGCAGCTGCTGACTTTTAATTTAAGGACACTTACCTGTCCTGGAGTCCAGCGCCGATCGCAGCAGATGACGAGCCGATCGCTCGTCACCCTGCTGCTCCCCCCTCCATCCACGGTGAGGGAACCAGGAAGTGAAGCGCTCCGGCTTCACTGCCCGGTTCCCTACGGCGCATGCGCGAGTCGCGCTGCGCCCGCCGATTGGCTCCCGCTGTGTGCTGGGAGCCGAGTGTGCTTTAAGGCCTCAGTTTTTACAGAAGAGAGGGAGAAACTTATTTTCCTCCATCTTCTTTGTGTGCTGCCAATCCGACCAGATGGAATGGGAGAGCCTGGGAGAACAGGGGAGGGCTGTGGCTGAACACAGCAGGGAATAGCGCTGCCATTTTCCATTAGCAAAGGTGCTGAAAAGGAGATCCTGCCTATGCTCGAAGAGACCCTCAGACCCTGGTAAGTGCCTTGCTGCCCAGCCACTCAACAGCGCCCCCTTCATATGGCACCCATGGCACTTGCCATGGCTGCCATACCCTAGATACGCCACTGTTTAAATGTACAGTAAAACCTTGGATTGCGAGCGTAATTTGTTCAAGAAACATGCTTTTAATCCAAAGCACTTGTATATCAAAGAAAACATGGCCAGGTCATTAAGGGGGTAAATCCTTCTGGGGCTGAAGTGGTTAAACTAAATTGAATGCCTTTTATGATGTACAGCTGTAGTTGTTAGTCTGATAGCTTTATTAGCACACCGATTGCTTTCACTTATTGCCTGGAAATGTTCGTTTAAACACACCCGAAAAAAGTCCAGCCAAACGGTCTTTGCAAATACGTTCATTACTCATGTTTCTTGCCTATATCTTGAATGTGATTCCGCATTCTTCAGTCTCTATTTTATCCTGAAGAGTGAGAGTAAAAAGTGATAGACTGAAGTCAAGTTGAGCCGTTTTATGATTAATCACCATTTGCATTGAGATAATCAGCGTTCCTGGTTTGTGTATCAAGTGGGTGAAATCAAATACATAACTAGTGCTTTTTTCCATAAAGTGCTGCTTCAGAAAGCACTCACCGATACTTTCCAGATAATATAACTCAACAACTTCCTCTGGAGGTTACTTAAAGCAAATTCATACCACGCACCTGCACAGTAAGAACAATCTTGTGCAACAAACTTTAAACTTTTTGATTTTAATCGTTTTTTGGTTTTGTTAGAGCAGAATATTTTCAAATAAAAAACAAAATACATATATGGTAGAGGGAACCCCTCTTCCAAATGTCGGGATTTTTTAATGTGAGATGTCAATTGTGGTAGTAAGGTAAGTACACCAAACACAAGGGTTATAAATTTATCAAAAAAGTTTAATATATGTATAAATAGTTCATAAAAAACATGTATTGCATGAATTAGACCACAATAGTTACAAACGGTAAAGTATAGTATGCAGAATGCCAACTAGTTTCGCACTTTCGTGCTTCGTCAGGGCCTTGCAACTTTAGTCTTTTTGGATTTAGTGGTCTGTGTGTGACATAAAAATATGTCGTTAGTACATACATGACATTTGCGGAGCTAATGGGTGCATAGGGTATAGTACTTGGTAAGACTTTCTCTGATTTTTAAGGATGGATCCAATATAAGAAAGCCTCAAAATTAAGAGAGGAAAAAAAAAAACAAAAGGTAAGATACAGAAAGGCAACTGGAGTCCCAGGGGGTGGGGCGGGGGGAGGAGGGAAATGGTGGGGTATAAGGGTTACAAGAATTAAAGGTGAAATGTTTAAAAATATGTAAAAGTAGATAAAATATATACTTGCTCTTTTTGGATACGAGAGGGGGAAAGAGGGGAGGGAGGAAAAAAAAAAAAAAAAACACATATAAAAATTTCCACATATGATGCGAAACCAGGAAGGAGATATGGCGGGCAAATGAAAGGCGGGTAAGTCTCGCGACCTTCCTTTGCAAATGGTTAAGTCTGAGGTGGAAAAAAAATAAAAAATAAATAAATGTATCAAAAAAGTTTAATATATGTATAAATAGTTCATAAAAAAACAAGTATTGCATGAATTAGACCACAATAGTTACAAACGGCAACAGTAACGTATAGTATGCAGAATGCCAACTAGTTTCGCACTTTCGTGCTTCGTCAGGGCCTTGCAACTTTAGCCTTTTTGGATTTAGTGGTCTGTGTGTGACATAAAAATATGTCGTTAGTACACATATAATAAATACATTGTAATACATCATACATTTTAGTAAAAAAGGGGTAGAACATAGTATCTGTGTGCTCACCAATTCTGTAGCTGACTGAATAAAACGCAGTTACAGAATTGGTGAGCACACAGATACTATGTTCTACCCCTTTTTTACTAAAATGTATGATGTATTACAATGTATTTATTATATGTGTACTAACGACATATTTTAATGTCACACACAGACCACTAAATCCAAAAAGGCTAAAGTTGCAAGGCCCTGACGAAGCACAAAAGTGCGAAACTAGTTGGCATTCTGCATACTATACTTTACCGTTGCCGTTTGTAACTATTGTGGTCTAATTCATGCAATACTTGTTTTTAATGAACTATTTATACATATATTAAACTTTTTTGATACATTTATAACCCTTGTGTTTGGTGTACTTACCTTACTACCACAATTGACATCTCACATTAAAAATCCCGACATTTGGAAGAGGGGTTCCCTCTACCATATATGTATTTTGTTTTTTATTTGCTTCTTCTGATGGGATTGTGAGTTTTTGCCAATTGGTATTGGGAAACCATTCCACCCACCTCCACCTTTTTCTTTTCAGAATATTTTCAATCTTTTCAGTATATATATTTTTTTGATGTGTCTGAAAACTAGACACTACACTAGAGAAGGGGCTGAACACGGGCACCCCGGTTCGGTTCACAACATCACAAAAGCTCGGACCTGAACCCCCGAACCCTTTCTAAAGTCTATGGAACCCAAATTTGAGAAATCAAAAGTCCTAATTTTGAAGGCTTATATGCAAGTTATTGGCCATAAAAGGGTATGGGGGTCTGGGTACCGCCCTGGGGGACATTCACCAATGCAAGAAAAACTTTTAAAAACAATAGTTTTTAAAGGAGCACTGGCCCGGATTCAGTAACAATTGCGCTTTTTTTACGGAGGCGCAGGGCAACGTTTTTGCCCTGCGCCCCCGCAATTTTTTTGCGCTGCCCTCGATTCACGTAGCAGAAGCTCCGTAAATTGCGTGGGCGCTCGGGCAAAGCACCCGGCGTAAGCGCGCGCAATTTAAATGATCCCGTAGGGGGCGGGAATCATTTAAATTAGGCGCGTTCCCGCGCCGATCGTAGAGCGCATGCTCCGTCGGGAAACTTTCCCGACGTGCATTGCGGCAAATGACGTCGCAAGGACGTCATTTGCTTCAAAGTGAACATGAATGGCATCCAGCGCCATTCACGATTCACTTACGCAAATGACGTAAAATTCGAACGTCGCGACGCGGGAACGCCGGGTATAGTTTAGCATTGGCTGCCCCTGCTATTAGAAGGGGCAGCCTTACGCTAAACACGCCATACGGAAACTACGTAACTTGCGTACGCAGGGGGCGCGCAACATTGTGAATCGGCGTAAGTATGCAATTTGCATACTATACGCTGACCACAATGGGAACGCCCCCTAGCGGTCATTGCAAGAATGCAGCCTAAAATCTGCGTGGCATAAGAGCCTTATGTCACACAGATTTTAGGCTGCAGTTGGCGTAACGAGTTCTCTGAATCAGGAGAACTCGTTACGCCGGCGCAAGTCAGCAATTGCGCTGCGTAACTATGGTTACGCAGGCGCAATTGCTTACTGAATCTGAGCCAGTGATTTTAATGATGCTTATGCTTAAAGTGAAAAAAAATGAAATTTAAAATGCCTTTAAATATAGTGTCTGGGGGGGTCCCCTCAGTCTGCCTGTAAAGTGGCGCATCTGCACTGTGTAGAGATTAGAGAACCTGCTGATTCCAGATTCTGATAAGCCCCCTGCCTACAGACCCCCACAACCACAGCCCAGGGTTGCCTGTAAAGTGGCGCATCTGCACTGTGTAGAGAACCTGCTGATTCCAGATTCCGATAAGCCCCCTGCCCGCAGACCCCCACAACCACAGCCCAGGTAGAGGTCCTTGTTCTTATCAACATGTGGACAAGGTGCTTTCCCCGTTCTTCACAGTGGCGTTGTCATTGATCGTCTGTTCCTTGATATAGGGAAAGGTGATCAATGACTTCACACGTCCAGCCCCGCCCCCTACAGTTAGAAACACATATGAGGTCACACTTAACCCCTTCAGCGCCCTCTAGTGGTTAACTCCTAAACTGCAATTGTCATTTTTACAGTAAACAATGCATTTTTATAGCACTTTTTGCTGTGAAAATGACAATGGTCCCAAAAATGTGTCAAAATTGTCCGATGTGTCTGCAATAATATCGCAGTCACGAAAAAAATCACTGATCATCGCCATTAGTAGTAAACAAAAATTATTAATAAAAATGCAATAACGCTATCCCCTATTTTGTAAACGCTATACATTTTGCGCAAACCAACCGATAAACGCTTATTGCGATTTCTTTTACCAAAAAAATGTAGAAGAATACGTATCGGCCTAAACTGAGGGGAAAAAAAAACTTTTTTTATATATTTTTGGGGGATATTTATTATAGCAAAAAGTAAAACATATTGATTTTTTTTCAAAATTGTCGCTCTACTTTTGTTTATAGCGCAAAAAATAAAAACCGCAGAGGTGATCAAATACCACCAAAAGAAAGCTCTATTTGTGGGGAAAAAAGGACGCCAATTTTGTTTGGGAGTCACGTCGCACAACCACGCAATTGTCAGTTTAAGTGACGCAGTGCCGAATCGCAAAAAGGGGCCTGGTCCTTTACCTGCATAATGGTCCGGGTCTTAAAGCGGAGCTCCACCCTAAAGTGGAACTCCGGCTGATCGGAACCCTCCCCCCTCCGGTGTCACATTTGACACCTTTCAGGGGGAGGGGGGTGCAGATACTTGTCTGAGACAGGTATTTGCACCCACTTCCGGCCACAGTCTGCGGGCAGACTGCGGGCAGGACGTCACCTCCCCCCCCGTCCCGTCCCCCCTGTTGTGTTCTGGGAACACTCGGCTCCCAGAGCACAGCGGGCATAGCGCGACTCGGGTATGCGCCGTAGGGAACCAGGCAGTGAAGCCGGAGCGCTTCACTTCCTGGTTCCCTCACCGAGGATGGCGGGGGGCAGCAGATTGACGAGCGATCGCTCATCCTCTGCTGCGGACGGCGCTGGACTCCAGGACAGGTAAGTGTCCATCAGGGCCGGCCTTAGGTGTTCAGGCGCCCTGTGCGAGCAAATCTTGTTGCGCCCCCTCCACCCATCTTCACCCCTCACCCCCTGGTCACCTAAACATACACAAAGAGGAAAAAAATATTTGTAACAAATAATTTGTTTTAATAACAGTTAATTGCATGTGCAAACAATTACAATAATAAATAACTTAACCCCTTCCCTGCCAAAGGCATTATTACTGTAACAGTGCATATTTTAAGCACCGATTACAGTAGTAATGTCACTGGTAACCCCAAAAGTGTCAGTTAGGGGTCCGATCTGTCCGCCGCAATGTCGCAGTACCGCAAAAACACGCAGATCGCCTCCATTACAAGTGAAAAAAACAATAAAAATGACATAAATCTTTTCCATAGTTTGTAGACGCAATAACTTTTGCGCAAAGCAATCAAAATACGCTTATTGCGATTTTTTTTAACCAAAAATATGTATCAAAACATTGATCACTGCAAACAGGAGGGGTACAGGAGGGATGAAGATGACAGGGGGATGACGGGGGTGGGGTGGTAGGGGGATGACGTTGGAGGGGTGGTAGGAAGCTGGCAGTGGGGTACAGGGGGGGGTGGTAGGAAGCTGGCGCCGGCCCTGCTGCGACTCACATTCTGCGAGCTGTGATGGCCGCACGGCGCCCCTGTTGCCCATGGCGCCCTGTGCGGCCGCACAGCTTGCACACCCCAAAGGCCGGCCCTGGTGTCCATATATTACAAGTCAGCAGCTGCAGTATTTGTAGCTGCTGACTTGTAATATTTTTTTTTTTTTCAGCGGACATCCGCTTTAAGTGGTTAAAGATGTAGAAAAAACAAAAAATTGCAAAAATGCACCCCCAGTTACAATTCTGGTGCATTTTTTGAGTTACGTGTCCTATTTTCACAGGTACAAAACCCGCACCAGAAACGCAGAAACAACATGGTAAAGATAATGCAAAACCGCGTATGCAATGCTACCGCATTTTTTCAATGGAGCAGTGCTTTGATTGATTGCACAGTTTGCACATGCCCCCCCCCCCCTTATCTATGCAGTTCATTCATTGCGTAATTGAGTATCTGTCCTGCTATAATCTTCACCTATTTATGCAGATTGATTTACAGCAAGTTTAGCTATCGTTTTTTTCTCAGAAGCAATATTCCTTTCAGCACATGCGGTCCTGATAAGGAAGTGAAAAGGAATGCGCAGTATATTATCTTTGTACTGTAAAAACTTTGTACTGTCACTGCAAATTCTTACGTTTACTTTTTTGCTAGTGTCAGAGATAAAAGCTTTGTCAGATCATATCAGAGATAAGATTTCTGCGCATCAAAAGCTGGACTCACTGTGCTAAAGATAACAACATCAGCTGCACGCTCAGTACACAGAGAGATCCTACTGTAAGTGTCGTGAGTCAGCGGATTCCCTCCCATTCTATGAATGGCACTTTTTTTTTACGTAAATGTAAAGGCAATCACTAAAATCAATGGTATACTTAACCACTTAAGCCCCGGAACATTTGTCTGGTTAAAGACAGGGCCCGTTTTTGCGATTCGGCACTGCGTCGCTTTAACTGACAATTGCGCGGTTGTGCGACAAAATTGACGTCCTTATTTTGCCCACAAATAGAGCTTTCTTTTGGTGGTATTTGATCATCTCTGCGGTTTTTATTTTTTTGCGCTATAAACAAAAATAGAGCGACAATTTAAAAAAAAAAATCAATGGGCCAAATTCTCAAAAGAGATACGCAGGCGGAACTGCTGTTCAGCCTGCGTATCTCTGTGCCTAACTTTGGAAACGATCCTCAAAAGGCTTTTTCCAAAGTTAGGCAGAAGATCCGACATGTGTAAGACACTTACACTGTCAGATCTTAGGATGCAGTACCGCATCCGCCGCTGGGGGCATTTCTCATTGAAATGCCGCTTTGAGTATGCAAATGAGGACTTAAGCAGATCCACAAAGCTTTTAAGCATTGTGATTTCTGCTTAAGTTCCGATTTGCTTGCGCAAAACTAGGGCTGGTTTTACAATGTGGAAAGTTAGTAACACCATGTAAAAGCACATTCAAGCGACGGCATTTGGTATGCATTCCTGAGGGAGAACTCCACGGCAATTTGTAAAATCAAAACCGGCATGGGTTCCCCCCCAGGATCATAAAGTGATGGCAACCCTCCATTTTTTATCCAGTGGCTCATTCCAGCGTGCATCTGGAGGTCTGGCTGGGATGGTGCAGTCGACAATGAGCAGATGTGTCCATCAGGTGGTCCCTGCCATACTGCGGCGCATGACCAACCAGTTTGTGATGCCCACCCAGGAGGAGCAGCATCTGCCAGCCATGACAGACTTCTACAGCATTGCTGGCTTCCCAAGGACCATTGGGGCGATAGACTGCACCCATGTGGCACTACAGCCCCCCCCCCATGAAACTGAACACCTGTTCAGAAACAGGAAAGGCTGGCATTCGATCAACGTGCAGATGATCGTAGATGCCCATGGCCTCATCTGGCACGTTTGTGCCAAGTTTCCAGGGTCGTGCCACGACAGTTACATTCTCCGGCAGACCAAGATCTACCAAGACTTGGAGCAGAATGTGTATGGAGACAGCTGGCTAAGTGGTGAGTGACATTGGTGTCAGGTATGCCCCCCCCCATGATGCAGACATCACAAGGGGCACATGCATGACTAATATCCTCCTGTCTTTTCCCTTACAGGTGACTCTGGATATGCGTTGGGACCCCACCTGATGACCCCCTTTAGGATCCCCCAAACACCCGGAGAACGCAAATTCAATGAGGTGCACATCCAGACCCGGTCAATTGTAGAGCGGACATTTGGCCTTCTCAAGTCGAGATTCAGATGCCTTGACAAGACTGGGGGTACACTCTTGTATTCCCCAGACTTTGTCTGCCAAATTATTGGGGCATGTTGCATCCTCCATAATTTTGCTCTGAGAAGGGGCCTGCATGTTGAGTTATGTCCTGATCTAACCCCCCACCCAGGCAATCCCCCCCCCCAAACCCCTCTACCCGGTCTGCTGAGGGCCAGGCAATAAGGAGACAACTGGCTGAAGGCATCTTTGCCCAGTAAATGGACCCTAATTATCTATATTTTTTTGCTTTGCCCAGAAAAAATCACAGAGATTATGTGACCTTTAAATATTTTCTTTGTACATAAAATGCACATTACTTATATGACAATGAGAATGTTTTTTTTGGTACAAAACGCACATTAATTATCTCACAATGAGAATGCATGAATGCACGTCACTGTGGTCCCTAGCACAAACACATCACATGCACATCGAATTGGATTAGATCCAAGTACCCCCCCCCCCTTTGGTACTTGGGAGCAGTAACGCCCCGCCACGGCTCCAATTATGTCACTGTGCATTCATACACCATTCAGGAACCTAGGATGACTTCTCCCTGGTCCTGGGGATCCCTACTCCACCAAAACTGAGGGTGACACCCTTATGTTTTCAGGAATGCCACCCCCCCACATTCACACATCATTCACACACATAAACCAAATCATAAGTACAGTATAAAAAGAAAAAATAAATAAATAAAAAGTACCCCTGCAACTTAAGGATGTTGCCGAGTGCTCCTTCTGGGCTGCCCACGGGCACGGCCACGGGGACGGCCACGACCGACTGGGGGATCTTCACGGGGGGGGGGGTCTGTGCAGGGGAGGGAGTATTTTCATGGGGGGGGTCTGTGCAGGGGAGGGAGTATTTTCATGGGGGGGGTCTGTGCAGGGGAGGGAGTATTTTCATGGGGGGGTCTGTGCAGGGGAAGAAGGAGCCTCCCCTGGTGTCTGTCCTCCTGCTGGCCTTCCCTCCAAGGCAACGGCTATCCTTGTCAGACAGGAAGTAATGTCAGCCGTATTAGCCTGGCCAGCCCGGGTATTGGCCTGCACAGCCTGGGTATTGGCCTGCACAGCCTGGGTGAGGGCAGTCACCTCCTGGGCCACGCCTGTTGTTGCGTTTTTCAGGTCCCACAAACGCGTGATGACCCCCACTGAGTTGGTGGCCACCTCACCCAGTGACTCCCTCATTGCACCCAGGCTGTGCTCCACCTTGGTCATTGATTTTTTTAATTCAGCCAGACTGCGGGTCTGCCGGACATTGTCCCTCAACAGACGCACAAACCCCCCCTGGTTTCCGGGGTCGGCCTCCTACTTGCCCCTGAGGCTTGTGGCCTTGGAGGAGGGGTTGGAGTGAGCCATGGGTGCTGCTGCATGTTGGAGGAGGGTTGGGAGGGGCCACCCATGATGGTGGCCTGACTGCTGGGCGCCTCTGGGGTTCCCTCAGGGGATGACTCAAAGGTCATATCTTGGCCCATCATGATTTGCTGCCCAATCTCAATATTGTCATCTTCCTCCCCCTCATCCTCCTCCCACTCAACATCCAAATTAGGGGAGTTGTAGGCACTCCCCTCCCATGGCGAATCCTGCCCTTCTTGGGACTCTGCATCAGCCTGTCTTGGGGGTGGTGCAGCAGCCTGCCCTGATGGGCCAGCAACCTCCTGCCCTGATGGGGCTGCAACCTCCTGACCTGATGGGGCTGCAACCTCCTGACCTGATGGGGCTGCCACCTCCTGACCTGATGGGGCTGTCACCTCCTGGGCTGATGGGGCTGCCACCTCCTGACCTGATGGGGCTGCCAACTCCTGGGCTGATGGGGCTGCCACCTCCTGGGCTGATGACCCAGCAACCTCCTGGGCTGATGGGGCTGCAACCTCCTGGCCATCTGGGGAGGACACAAAACAATCACAGGTTGGTGGATCCACACACTTGGCACATCTTCCCTTCCCCCACCCACACATGCTAATCACCAGATAGAAATTCAAAAAAATTACCTGTCCTCATAAGAGGATCAGAGTCAAAGCCAGGCAGGCCCACCACCTGCTGTGGGTGGAAACACTGGGCCACTGCCCATTCCTCCTCACTCATCCTGACTGGGCAGGGTCCCCCTCCTCCAGTGCCCCTGGTATGGGCATGCAGCGTTGCCAGCTTGTTCCTTGACACGCTCCTCAAGTCATTGATCTTTTTTTGAACTCCAGCGATGGTCCTGGTCTCCCCCCCCCCCCCGCCGCATTGATCCGATCGGTGATATTTTTAAGGATCTCCTTCCTCCTGGCCGGGGTGGTGTTGTGGCTCTCAGGGCCATGGAGAAATCGCCCATATTTAATGACGCCCTGAGCAAGTATATGCTTCTCTGCCACTGTAAAATTTAGCTTCCTGCGCTTGGGAGCCATGACAGACAACACCCAGCAACAGGGAACTCACCCCAAAAAAAAACAACAATACACACACACACAACAAAGAAAATAAAAACAAGCAAAAAGAAAAAGACAGCTACTATAAATTCAAAAACAAACAGGCAAAAAAGGGAAACAAAAAACAATCACACACCAAAAAAGACACACTTATCAAAAACAAACAGGCAAACAATCAAAACAAAGAACAAATTATCAAAAACAAACACCAACTATACCCTCCAACTCCACAAAAACTTTTCTCACAAACAAATCTTACCAACAAACACTGACAAACGTTCAAAGCAGAAGCAACTTGCTTTAGGAAGGGAACACAGGGAAATACTTTTGCAATAGAAGTGTGTTTGACTGGGGCTATTTAGACACAGGGCGATCCTCAAACTAAGTACGCTTGGCCTTTTACCTATCTCACTGATTGCGATGACCAAAGTTCTGCACATGCGCAGTGAGGTCCAGATTCGTGCGCGCATGCGCAGTACGGCCGGCCCTTCATTTGCATGGGGTCACGGCTCATTACAATGAAGCACGCCCACTTCATTCCCACTTGCCATAACCACGCCTTACGCATTGGAACTTAGGTTAAGGATGGCGCAATTTTGTGCGCAAATGCGCTGTGGATACGGTACTTACGACACCAACTTAGGGCGCCGTAACTTAAATGACATAAGTTAGATAATCCTAAATTTGCACAGCTCTTTGGGAATTTGGCCCATTAATCCGCCGGGCGTAGCGTATCTAAGATACACTACGCCGCCGTAACTTTTTTTTTTTTCCGAATCCTCAAAGAATTTGCGTCGTAAGTTACGGCGGCGTAGTGTATCTTTGGCGGCGTAAGGGCGCGGAATTCAAATGGATGTGATGGGGGGGTGTTTTATGTAAATACGTTGTGACCCGACGTAAACAACTTTTTTTTTTATCGGCGCATGCGCCGTCCGTGGGGGTATCCCAGTGTGCATGCTCGAAAATAAACTGGAACAAGCCAATGCTTCCGACGGTGACGTCATTCTACGCAAATCCCTATTCGTGAACGACTTACACAAACAACGTAAAAAATTCAAAATTCGACGCTTGAACGACGGCCATACTTAACATTGAGTACGCCTCATAATAGCAGGGAAAAAGGCGGAAAAAGCCGAACGCAAACGACGTAAAAAAATGCGCCGGCCGGACGTACGTTTGTGGATCGCCGTAACTAGCTAATTTGCATACTCGATGCGGAATTCGACGGAAACGACACCTAGCGGCCGGTGGAAAAAAATGCATCTACGATCCGACGGCGTACTAACACGTACGCCTGTCGGATCCTTCCGAGATGCAGTCGTATCTTGTTTTGTAGATACAAAACAAAGATACGACGCAGGAAATTTAAAATTACGCGTCGTATCAATAGATACGCCGGCGTAATTCTTTTGTGGATCTGCCCCATAGTGTCTACAAAATAGGGGATAGCTTTATGGCATTTTTATTAATTATTATTTTTTAACTAGTAATGACGGCGATCAGCGATTTTTTTTTCATGACTGCAACATTACGGCGGACACATCGGACACTTTTGACACATTTTTGGGACCATTGTCATTTTCACAGCGAACAGTGCTATAAAAATGCACTAGTTACTGTGAAAATGACACTAGCAGTGAAGGGGTTAACCACTAGGTGGCGCTGTAGGGGTTAAGTGTTCCCTGCATAGTGTTTCTTACTGTAGGGGGGATAGGCTCTGTCTCACATGACACTGATCTCCGCTCCGTGTACACGGAGCCGAGATCAGTGTCATTGTCACTAGTCAGAGCGGGGAGATGTTTACACAAGCATCTCCCTATTCTATACCTCCGTGAGACGACCACGGGGATCCCCGCGGCGATCGAGTCCGCGTGACTTATGGTCCAACTCACGGGGAAGGCGGCAGGGTCGCGATTAAGCGGTTAATATTTTTTTTTTTACTAGTAATGGCGGCAATCAGCGACATTATGGCGGACACATCGGACACTTTTGACACATTTTGGGGCCATTGTAATTTTAACAGCGATCAGTGCTATAAAAATGCACTGATTACTGTGAAAATGACACTGGCAGTGAAGGGGTTAACCACTAGGTGGCGCTGTAGGGGTTAAGTGTGCCCTAGTGTGTGCTTCTTACGGTAGGGGGGATGGGCTGTGTGTGACAAGACAGTGATCACTGCTTCCGAATATAGGAAGCGGTGATCACTGTCATTGTCACTAGGCAGAGTGGGGAGATGCTTGTTTACATCAGCATCTCCCCGTTCTTCCTCACCATGAGGCGATCGCGGGTAACCCCACGATGATCGAGCCCGCGGGACCCGTGGTGATCGAGTCCACGGGACCCGCGGTTGGGCTCACAGAGCTTGTGGCGGGCGCACGTCCACAATGCCGCTTCCTTAAAGGGGACGTACAGGTACGTCCTTTTGCCCAGGAGTGCCATTCTGTCGACGTATAAGTGCGTGCGGCGGTCGGCAAGCAGTTAAAGGATAAGTTCACCTTAGCAAAAAAAAAAAATGCACATCGTTTTGCAGGTTAAAAAATGTGCATTTATATATTTTTCTATTATGAGCCTGAAAAGCATTGCATCTGCAATCAGCAGATCATGGGTGCTATGCAGGGCTCTTGTAGACAATGGGCTAGATTCAGAAAGCTGCGCCGGCGTATTTTTTTTCTGTATTCAGAAAGCAACATACGCCAAAATTAGGCTAAGATCCGACTGGCGTAAGTCTCTTACGCCGTTGTATCTTAGTTGCATATTTACGCTGGCCGCTAGGTGGAGCTTCCGTCGATTTACGCAATGAATATGCTAATTAGGTAGATACGCCGATTCAGAAACGTACGTCCGCCCGGCGCATTTTTTTGCGTCGTTTACGTCAGACTTTTTCCGGCGTAAAGTTACTCCTGCTATATGAGGCGTCCGCAACGTTAAGTATGGACGTCGTTCCCGCGTCGAATTTTGAAAATTTTACGTCGTTTGCGTAAGTCATTAGTGAATAGGGCTGTACGTAAGTTACGTTCACTTCTAAAGCATTGACGATTTGCGGCGTAATTTCGAGCATGCGCACTGGGATTCTTTCACGAACGGCGCATGCGCCGTTCGTAAAAAACGTCAAATACGTGGGGTCACACAAAATTTAAATAAAACACGCCCACATCATCCACATTTGAATTAGGCGGGATTACGCCGGACCTCGTACGCTACGCCGCCGTAACTTAGGGCGCAAGTTCTTTATGAATGCGGAACTTGCGCCCTAAGGCCCCTTTCAGACTGGGGCGGGAGCTGCGGTTGCGGTATAACGCCGCTAAAAATAGCGGCGCTATACCGCCGGAATTGCCGCGGATATCAGCCGCTAGCGGTGCGGTATTAACCCCCGCTAGCGGCCGATAAAGAGTTAATACCGCCCGCAATGCGCCTCTATAGAGGCGCATTGCGGGCGGTATTGCCGCGGTTTCCCATTGTTTTCAATGGGAAGGAGCGGTGAAGGAGCAGTATACACGCCGCTCCTCTCACCGCTCCAAAGATGCTGCTGACAGGAGATTTTTTGGTCTCCCGCCAGCGCATCGCCTCAGTGTGAAAGCCCTCGGGCTTTCACATTGAGTCTGCAGTGAAGGAGTTTTTCAGGCGCGATAGCAGCGCTATTTTTAGCGCTGTACCGCCTGAAAAACTCCTCAATGTGAAAGGGGCCTAAGTTACGGCGGCGTAACGTATCTGAGATACATTACGGCAGCAGAAAAATACGCCAGGCTTTCTGAATCTAGCCCATTCTGTGTTAGGCTCCATTCACACCTAGGCAATTTGAATCACAGGCGGAATCAACGCAATTCTATATGGAAGGCTACTACTTCTTAACCGCTACAGCCCCGGAAGGTTTTACCCCCTTAACCACTTCAATACTGGGCACTTTTGCCCAATGGCGTTCCTAGGGGGACCAGAGGGGGCCCTGACCCCCCCCCCAACATTATGCTGTGCCACACCATGTGCCCCCCCCCCCCCAATAAACATTTTTTGTATTTTGCTCGGGCCACCGCTGGAGTAACAGTCTCTCCTGAGAGGGAGAGCGTCCCCAGTCAGCTCTGCGGGGGATTCCTCCCCCCTCCCTCTGCTCGCCGACACTGCATAATGCGAGCGTTCACACAACCACAGCCGCCCAATCTGCTCCTTCCCCTGCATCGTCATTGGCACGGAGAAGAGCGAGTTGCAGAAAGGACTCCATGAGCACGATGGGGGGAAGGGGGGGGCCCAAGCCTTCATCTCAGTTACTGAAACAGACTGATTTCTCCCGTCCTTAGGAGAACCAGCCTGTAAATTCCGAGAGTGGTGACTGCAAGCTGAGCCGAGTATCAGTCTATGACACTCTTTCACAGCCCAGCAAGTCCAGCCACCCCTTATCTTTTCTTGGTGTGCTGGTGACATATATCTCTTGTTTTCTGCCACCCTGGGGGGCCCCAGTATAGTAGGAAGGGAGCTGCAGAACATGTGAAAGGGCCCGTTGTGGAATCGTAGCAAAGGGCCCCAGGATATATATATATAATTGCATTTTATAGTTGGCCCCCTACTTTTGTCCCTGTCCCCCCATGTGCCCCCCTTAAATATGAAAGCTGGAGACACCACTGCTTTAGCCCCCTTCCTTCTCAGACCAATTTTAAGCTTTCAGCGCTCTTGCATTTTCATTTTCAATGACAATTGCGCGGTCATGCTACGATGTACCCAAATACATTTTTTATCATTTTGTTCACACAAATAGAGCTTTCTTGTGGCGGTATTTATTCACTACTCCGGTTTTTATTTTTTGCGATATAAACGAAAAAAGAGCGGAAATTTGGAAAAAAACTATGGGCCAGATTCACGTAGAATTCCGGCGGCGTAACGTATTGCATTTACGTTACACCGCCGCAAGTTTTATGGGCAAGTGCTTTATTCACAAAGCACTTGCCTGTAAACTTGCGGCGGCGTAGTGTAAATCCGTCCGGCGCAAGCCCGCCTAATTCAAATGGGGCGTGTATCATTTAAATAAGGCGTGTTCCCGCGCCGAACGTACTGTGCATGCTCCGTTTTGAAATTTCCCGCCGTGCTTTGCGCGAAATGACGTCGCACCGACGTCATTTTTTGAACGTCGACGTGAGTTACGTCCTTTCCTATTCACGGACGACTTACGCAAAAAAAATAAAAAATAAAAATGAATTTCGGGAGTAAGGTCTCGTACACACGACCGTTTTCCTCGACAGAATCCATCAAGAAACTTGGTGGCAGAGCTTTTTTGCCGAGGAAAACGGTCGTGTGTATGTTTTTCATCGAGAAAACTGTCGAGGAACTCGACGAGAAAAAAAGAGAACAAGTTCTCTTTTTCCTCCACGGGGGTCTCAATTTCCTCGTCGGGCTGGTTTTCAACGAGAAACACGTTCGTGTGTATGCTTAGAAACCCGCGCATGCTCAGAATAAAATATGAGACGGGAGCGCACCTTCGGTAAAAGTACCGTTCATAATGGAAATAGCACATTTGTCACGCTGTAACAGACTGAAAAGTGCTAATCGTCTCTTTCCAAACTTTTACTTAACACGCAGTAACATGAGATTAGCAAAAGCAGCCCCAAGGGTGGCGCCAGTGGAATGGAACTTCCCCTGCCGTCGTACGTGTTGTACGTCACCGCGTTTGAGAACGACGAGATTTTGTCTTGGCAGTGTGTACGCAAAGAAAGCTTGTCAAGTTTCTCGACAAAGCCTAACAAGGAACTCGTCGAGGAAAACAATGTTTCATTTACGACGAGTTCCTCGGTCATGTGTATGAGGCCTAACTAAATAAATGTATTTTTCGGACAAAAACAAAATTTCCGAAACAAAATATTTCAGTGTGCACATGTCTATTAGTGCATGGGAAGTAACCTATTAACCACTTCCTTACTGGGCACTTAAACCCCCTTCCTGACCAGAGGACTTTTTGCGATTCGGCACTGCGTCGCTTTAGCTGACAATTGCGCGGTCGTGCGACGTGGCTCCAAAACAAAATTGACGTCCTTTTTTCCCCACAAATAGAGCTTTCTTTTGGTGGTATTTGATCACCTTTTGCGCTATAAACAAAAATAGACTGACAATTTTGAAAAAAAAAATAATATTTTTTACTTGTTGCTAAAAAATAAATAGCTCAATTTTTTTTTTCCTCAGTCTAGGCCGATATGTGTCTAGGCCGATACGTATTTTACATATTTTTGGTAAAAAAAAAAAAAAAAATCGCAATAAGCGAATGGTTTGCGCAAAAGTTATAGCGCCTACAAAATAGGGGACAGAATTATTATTTTTATTTATTTTTTTACTAGTAATGGCGGCGATCTGCGATTTTTATCGGTACTGCGACATTATGGCGGACACATCGGACACTTTTGACACATTTTTGGCACCATTCACATTTATACTGCGATCAGTGCTATAAATATGCACCAATTACTGTATAAATGTGACTGGCATTGAAGGGGTTAACACTAGGGGGTGAGGGAGGGGTTAAATGTGTACCCTGCATAGTGTTACTAACTGTGGGGGGACGGGGTGACTGGGGGGGTGACCGATCTGTGTCCCTATGTACAAGAGACACAGATCGGTCTCCTCTCTCCCTGACAGGACGTGGATCTGTGTGTTTACACACACAGATCCACATCCTTGTCTCTGTAACCGCCGATCGCGGGAGCCTGGCGGACATCGCGGCCGCCAGGCATGCGCATCGGCATCCCAGTGATGCGGCGGGCGCGCCCAGTGGCCAGGAGGAGCGGAGGCCGTATAAAGACGGCCACTCAGAGAAGTAGAACCACCCTGCGGCCGTACAAAGTCGTACGGCCGTCGGGAAGGTGTTAAGGCATTCATTACAGTGATTGGACCCCGCTAGTGTAAGGTGACCAGATTTTTTTTAATTAAATCCGGGGACATATTTTTTATTTTTTTACTATTATTGGCGGCAATCAGCGACTCTTTGCCCGTCACCGCCCCCCTCACAGCCTGTCAAGTCTCACTCTACAGGCCCCCGGCTACTACTGGGTGGGGAGCGGAGGAAGATCACTCCGCCAGGGAAGGCAAGGAGATAGGCAGGCGGCTGGCCAGGACTTGAGCCAAGGCAGAAGAACATGCGAGTGGAGCTGAATGGGCATGCACCCGAAACTGAAGAAATATTCCCTCCGCTCCGTCCAGCACATGATCATCAGAAAGGGGCACAGATCATGGGAAAAATACACCCCCCCAAGCTAGCAGGCGCGGCGGAGCGGGGGTGTGTAATTCAGATTTTTTTTTTTTTATTCTGCACTGACTGGGTGAGATTCTCATAGGAGCGCGTAACTTTGTGCGGGCGTAAGGTATCTGATTTACGTTACGCCTTCCGCAACTTAGACGGGCAAGTGCAGTATTCTCAAAGCACTTGCTCCGTAAGTTGCGGCGGCGTAGCGTAAATCGGGCGGCGTAAGCCCGCCTAATTCAAATTGTGAAGAGGTGGGCGTGTGATATGTAAATTATCCATGACCCGACGTGATTGAAGTTTTTCACTTACGGCGCATGCGCCGTCCGTGGAATATCCCAGTGTGCTTTGCGTCAAAGTACGCCGCAAGGACGTATTGGTTTTGACGTGAACATAAATGACGTCCAGCCCCATTCACGGACGACTTACGCAAACAACTTAAAAATTTCAAATTTTGACGCGGGAACGACGCCCATACTTAACATTGGTGCGCCGCACTTACGCCACCATATAGCAGGGGTAACCTTACGCCAGGAAAAGCCTAACGTAAACGGTGTAACTTTACTGCGTCGGCCGGGCGTACGTTCGGGAATTTGCGTATCTAGCTGATTTACATATTTCGATGCGTAAATCAGCTTACACGCCCCTAGCGGCCAGCGTAAATATGCAGTTATGATCCGACGGTGTAAGAGACTTATGCCTGTCGGATCTAATAGATATCTATGCGTAACTGATTCTAAGAATCAGGCGCATAGATACGACAGCACAACGCAGAGATACGACGGCGTATCTGGAGATACGTCGTCGTATCTCTTTTGAGAATCCGGGCCACTGTCTTTGAAATTGCCACAGCCCCTGTTCAAATCCAATCCGGGGACAAACCCGGGGACAGACTTGGTCCGGGGACAGGGTCCTCAATCTGGGGACTGTCCCCTGAAACCGGGGGATGTCTGGTCACCCTACGCTTGTGGGCAGAACTTCCGTAATTAATGATAGGGTTTGGATAAGCCAATAAGTAAGTGGGAAGCTGGGTGGGACTTTCCTGTCACTAGGCAGTCCTGAGGGTGAGGTTAACCATGTCTCGTGAACCAGAATCAAAATGTTGGTAAGTACTGTATGTAAAAAAAAATCTTAATTTGGCACCAGAGATATTCCTCGCTGCAGCTAAATTCAAGATCTGACAGCCCCATGCCCAAATGGATCTGCTGAAACATGTCAGCATAGGTTTTCTCGCTTCGTGGAGCAGTATGGAAAGTCTGCCGCATAAATATCTCATTAGATTCTGCCTAGCAGACCAGAAAGAATGGTGCAAATGAATGTACATTTCATTTGAATGTCACAAACGTATCTTTCCCCCCGATAAGAAATATGCTTAGTAAACAAAAACGCAGGGTCATCGTGCCAGGGAGAAGGCTCTTAATAGTATTCCCGCTTGAAGGTGAACCTGCTTTATAAGACCGCTCCTGACATTAAAATTCATGAAGATTCCGAGGAGCGAGAGAGAGCTGAGTGGGCATTAGAGCCTGGGCCAACTGGGACTTTCAATACATTGTACATTTGTGATAAAAAAAAAAAAAAATCAATCTTTACTCGCCACAAACCTCCGCGGCAATCTGAGAAAGAGAAATAGAGGGGACATCTAGTTTATGTCTTCATATTAATCAAAGCCACACGGGCGATGAAACACAAATGGAAACAAAACCAGCTCAAGTCATCTCCCAAAAGCCGAGAACTGCTGGTTGTGGCTTTTTTATTTATTTCACTGATCAAGAAAGGGCTAAAGAACACAAAGGGCTAGATTCAAGTAGCCCGCCGTAAGCTTGTGCGGGCGTAGCGTTACGCTACGCCCGCACAAGCTTACGGCGGGCTACTTGAATCTAGCCCTTTGTGTTCTTTAGCCCTTTCTTGATCAGTGAAATAAAAAAAAAAAGCCCTTTAGCCCGGGCAAGTGCAGTATTCACAAAGCACTTGCTCCGTAAGTTGCGGCGGCGTATCGTAAATCAGCCGGCGTAAGCGCGCCAAATTCAAATTTGCTAGAGGTGGGCGTGTTTTATGTAAATAAAACATGACCTCACGTAAATGACGTCTTTAACCACTTGCTTACCGGGCACATATACCCCCCTCCTGCCCAGGTGAAATGTAAGCTTCCGGCACTGCGTCGCTTTAACTGACAATTGCGCGTTCGTGCGACGTGGCTCCCAAACAAAATTGACGTCCTTTTTTTCCCACAAATAGAGCTTTCTTTTGGTGGTATTTGATCACCTCTGCGGTTTTTATTTTTTGCGCTATAAACAAAAAAAAGCAACAATTTTGAAAAAAAAAACATTATTTTTTACTTGTTGCTATAATAAATAGCCTAATTTCTTTTCCAAAAATTTTTTTTTCTCAGTTTAGGTCGATACGTATTCTTCTACATATTTTTAGTAAAAAAAAAAAAAAAAATCGCAATAAGCGCTTACAAAATATGGGACAGAATTATTATTATTATTATTTTTTTTTTTTATTTTTTTTTTACTAGTAATGGCGGCGATCTGCGATTTTTTTTATTGGGACTGCGACATTATGGCGGACACATTGGACACTTTTGACACATTTTTGGCGCCATTCACATTTATACAGCGATCAGTGCGATAAATATGCACTAATTACTGTATAAATGTGACTGGCATTCAAGGGGTTAACACAAGGGGGTGAGGAAGGGGTTAAATGTGTGCCTGTATTGTGTTCTCACTGTGTGTGGAGGGGGGGTGACTGGGGGAGGTGACCGATCTATGTCCCTATGTACAAGGGACACAGATCGGTCTCCTCTCTCCCCTGACAGGACGTGGAGCTCTGTGTTTACACACAGAGCTCCACGTCCCTGCTGTCACCGCCGATCGCGGGTACCTGGCGGACATCGCGACCGCCAGGCACGCGCATCGGCATCTCGGGGACGCGCCGGGCGCGCGCGCCGCCGCCGGCACGCTCGTGCGCCCCCCAGTGGCCAGAGGAATCCAGGACGTCAATTGACGTCCTGTTGGATATTCAGAGCCACCGTGAGGCCGTCATTTGACGATGGCCCGGGGCTCAAGTGGTTAACGAACGGCGCATGCGCCGTTCGTGAAAGAATCCCAGTGCGCATGCTCGAAATTCCGCCGCAAATCGTCAATGCTTTCGATGTGGACGTGATTTACGCAAAGCCCTATTCGCGAACGACTTACGCAAAAGAAGCAAAATTCGACGCTGACCCGACGTCCATACTTAAAGCGGGAGTTCACCCATAAGAATTTTTTTTTAAAAAATCCCATTAGATGGATGCTCGTTTTGTCTAGGGGAATCGGCTAGTTGTTTTAAAATATGAGCTGTACTTACCCGTTTTCGAGATGCATCTTCTCCGTCGCTTCCGGGTATGGGTCTTTGGGAGCGGGCGTTCCTTCTTGATTGACAGTCTTCCGAGAGGCTTCCGACGGTCGCATCCATCGCGTCACTCGTAGCCGAAAGAAGCCGAACGTCGGTGCGGCTCTATACTGCGCCTGCACACCGACGTTCGGCTTCTTTCAGAAAATCGTGACGCGATGGATGCGACCGTCGGAAGCCTCTCGGAAGACTGTCAATCAAAATAGGAACGCCCAGTCCCGAAGACCCATACCCGGAAGCGACGGAGAAGATGCATCTCGTAAACGGTAAGTACGGATCATATTTTAAAACAACTAGCCGATTCCCCTAGAGAAAACGAGCATGAAGCTAAGGGGAAAATGTGTTATGTACGGGTGAACCCCCGCTTTAACATTGGTTGCTCCTCATATAGCAGGAGCAACGCTACGCCGGAAAAAGCCTTACGCAAACGACGTAAAAAATTCCGCCGGGCGCACGTACGTTTCTGAATCGGCGTATCCAGCGCATTTGCATATTCTACGCTGAAAGCGACGGAAGCGCCACCTAGCGGCCAGCGTAAATATGCAACTAAGATACGACGGCGTAAGAGACTTACGCCAGTCGGATCTTAGGCAAATTTCGGCGTATCTTGCTTTCGGAATACAGAAAGAAAATACGCCGGCGCCGTTTTGAATTTACGCGGCTTATCAATAGATAAATTCTCTCATAATCTAGCCCACATTTGTCTGATAAAAAAGACATTTGGCCAGATTCACGTAGTTGCGCTCTGGCGTAACGTAACTGATTTAAGTTACACCGCCGCAACTTTTCAGCGCAAGTGCTTGATTCACAAAGCACTTGCCCGTAAACTTGCGGCGGCGTAGCGTAAATCTGTTCGGCGCAAGCCCGTCTAATTCAAATGGGGCGTGTACCATTTAAACTAGGCACGTTCCCGCGCCGAACGTTCTGCGCATGCTTCGTTAGGGAATTTCCCGCCGTGCTTTGCGCGAAATTACGGCGCCCCAACGTGTTTTTTGAAGGGTGACGTGCATTACGTACTTTCGTATTCCCGGACGTCTTACACAAAAAAATAAATAAAAAAAATTGACGCGGGAACGACGGCCATACTTTAACATGGATGGTCTAATGTTACACCACCTAAATAGCACTCGTAACTTTACGACGGGAAAAGCCGACTAGCGACGACGTAAGCGAATGCAACAAACGCGCGTGCCTTCGTGGATCGCCGTAAACAGCTAATTTGCATACCCGACGCGGAAAACGACAAGGACTCCACCCAGCGGGCGCCGAAGAATTACACCTACGATCCGAAGGCGTACGAAGCCATACGCCTGTCGGATCGAAGCCTAAAGCCGTCGTAACTTGTTTTGAGGATTCAAAACAACGCTACGACGCGGCAAATTTGAAAATACGCCGGTGTATCAGTAGATACGCCGGCGTATTTCCTTTGTGAATCTGGCCCATTGCCTAAAGCTAAGCATAGCCTGGAGGGGCAGATCTCCTGATCCGCCGTCGTATCTCTGAGATCCCACGGTTGGATCTATGTGACTGATTCATAAGAATCAGTTCCGCATAGATCTCCCTTAGATCCGACTGGTGTAAGTGCCTTACACCAGTCGGATCTTAGGCTGCAATCTACCGCCGGCCGCTAGGTGTCGTCGCAGTTTTTTACGCGTTGGATATGCAAATGAGGAGAACCGCCGATTCAAGACCGAACGCCCGCCCGTCGCTTTTTTTTTATGTCGTTTGCGTTCGGCTTTTTCCGGCGGATAGTTACCCCTGCTATATGAGGGGTAGCTAATGTTAAGTATGGCCGTCGTTCCCGCGCCGAGATTCAAATTTTTACGTCGTTTGCGTAAGTCGATCGGGAATACGGATGGCCGGAATTTAGGTAGCCGCCGAAAACATTGACGTCCTAGCGACGTCATTTGGAGCATGCGCACTGGCAAATTTCGCCGGCGACGCATGCGCAGTTAAATCGGCGCGGGAACGCGCCTGATTTAAATTGTACACTCCCCCTAACCGCGGAATTTGAATTCCGCCGGGGGAGTTACGATCCGACGGTGCAATTTTCGAGGTAAGTGCTTGGTGAATCATGCACTTGCCTTTGCAAAATTGGACCGGCGGATCGAAAATCAGATAGATTACGCGGATCTAAAGATCCGATAATCTATCTGAATCTGCCCCTGGAGAGTTTAAAGGACTGTATATTTTGGGGGGTTCCTGTTGGTGGCAACAATTTCAGTTACGACGTTGTGTTCTGATTTCTCTGACTCGACTCCAGAGTCCTTTCCAGGCTTTTCCCAACCTGCCACGGCCCCCTTTAGAAGACTTCTCAGTCTCTTATTTGTAACCACTTCACATCCCGCGTATTGTCATATGATGTCTGCAGAAGGGATCGGCCATCATGGGCGGGCGTCATATGACGTCCTGGGCTTCCCTGCCATCCAGGGGGCGAGCTGCATCACTCGGGAGGCCGCGATGTCCGCCAGACAACCGCGATTGCCGGTGACACAGCCAAGGACGTGGATCTGTGTGAGGAGGAGAGGAGACCGATGTGTTCCCAGGAGAGAGGAACACCGATCGGTCTCCTCCCATTGTGAGTCCCCTCCCCCTACAGTTAGAATCACTCCCTAGGATACACATTTAACCACTTAATCGCCACTTAATTAACCCCTTCCCTGCCAGTCACATTTATACAGTAATCAGTGCATTTTTATAGCACTGATCGCTGTATAAATGTGAATGGTCCCAAAATAGTGCCAAAAGTGTCCAAAGTGTCCGTCGCAATGTTACAGTCGCAATAAAAATTGCAGATCTCCGCCATTACTAGTAAAACATAAATACCATATAAAACTATCCCCTATTTTGTATACGCTATAACTTTTGTGCAAACCAATCAATAAACGCTTATTGTGATTTTTTTTTTACCAAAAATATGTAGCAGAATATATATCGGCCTAAACTGAGGAAAAAATATATGTATATATTTTTTTTAAATTTGATGTTTATTATAGCAAAAAGTAAAAAATATTGGGCCAGATTCTCGTACATCCGCGTATCTTCGCGCGGGCGTAACATATCTTATTTACGTTACGCCTCTGCAACTTAGCAGGGCAAGTGCTGTATTTTCAAAGCACTTGCTCCGTAAGTTGCGGCGGCGTAGCGTAAATCGGCCGGCGTAAGCCCGCCTAATTCAAATTTGGAACAGGGGGGCGTGTTTTATGTAAATGTTGTGTGACCCGACGTGATTGACGTTTTTTCCCGAACGGCGCATGCGCCGTCCGTGGAATTTCCCAGTGTGCATTGCTCCAAAGTACGCCGCAAGGACGTCATTGGTTTTGACGTGAACGTAAATGACGTCCAGCCCCATTCACGGACGACTTACGCAAACAACGTAACTTTTTCAAATTTCGACGCGGGAACGACGGCCATACTTAACATTGGTCCGCCGCACTTACGCCACCATATAGCAGGGGTAACTATACGCCGGGAAAAGCCTAACGTAAACGGCGTAAATGTACTGCGTCGGCCGGGGGTACGTTCGGGAATTTGCGTATCTAGCTAATTTGCATACTCGACGCGGAATTCGACGGAAGCGCCACCTAGCGGCCAGCGTAAATATGCATTTTTGATACGACGGTGTAACACAGTTACGCCAGTCGGATCTACGGGAAATCTATGCGTAACTGATTCTAAGATTCAGGCGCATAGATACGACCGCGCAACTTAGAGATACGACAGCGTATCTGGAGATACGCCGTCGTATCTCGTTTCAGAATCTGGGCCATTGTGTTTTTTTCAAACTTGTCACTCTTCTATTGTTTATAGCGCAAAAAAATAAAAACTGATCAAATACCACCAAAAGGATACAGTGTTGCATCATCGCTCAATTGTCATTCAAAGTGCGACAGCGCTGAAAACTAAAAATTTACCTGGGCAGGAAGGGGGTGTATATGCCCAGTATCCTCCTCTCCTTCCAGGCTCTCACTCGGTTCCTCCTCTCATCCAATATGGTTGAGGTAATTTTGCACCTCCTACCCTGCCACTACCCAGTGCTAATGTTTTTTTATGATCACATCGGCTCCCCTTTTGCTCAGGATGCTTCCCCAACCTGTTTTGCCCCAACCCCAGGGCTTAGTGATGACTACACCCCAGGGTCAGAGCAGCAGATGCCTGTTTCTAGCCTAAAACTCGGTTCCGCCATCTTGCTGTAGCAGGCAAGTGCCAAAAATACTATGCCTGTGTACGGATTTATCTTAGCGCCATTTCCCATATGTTCGGAGGGAAAATGACTTACATTAGTTATTTACTCAGCTACTGATGTATAATATATTCTATTGACGTAAAGATTATATCTGACACTGTTTCCCTTTAATATCTTATTTACCTGAGCAAACTTCCTTGAACTGTAAGTCTAATATTAACGTTCCTCAGAAAGGAAAGAATGCACAAAGTAAATTTTGCTGACATCAGTGGGTGGAATTTCTTCTTTGACAGCTGTTCGATAGTACATTACTTCTGACAACTTCATTTGTTATCTGGAAGGCTTCTTAGAAATGTGCGGGTTCTATTACTGAAAAGCGCGGGAAGTAACATTTCTGCCCGGCAGAACTGGCATTGTCTACCCAGCATATCCTACCTAACTCGGAAACAAAGAGAACCAACATACAGAGGCGGACTGACAACTCACGGGGCCCCCGGGCAATAGGAGATTATGGGGCCTCCGGGCAATAGGAGATTATGGGGCCCCCGGGCAACTCGGAAACAAAGAGAACCGACATAGTATTTATCGTGGTATAACGCGCTCCCGCGTATACCGCGCACCCCTAATGTGACCCTGAATCCTGTGGAAAAAAATATTTTTTTTTGTACTTACAGTTTTGGTGTCTTGCGCGGCTTCGGGTGTCCTTCTGCGGCTTCGGGTGTCCTTCTGCGGCGGGTCCGGTGTCCTCTTCGGCGGGTCCGGTGTCCTTCTGCGGCGTCCTCGCTCGTTTCCCGCGGCGAGTTTTGAATACTGCGCCGACATATACTGAGCGCAGTACACTCGGGTATAGTCGGGCAGTCTCGGTAACTTCCACGCTCACGTCCTGGACGTACAGGACGTCAGCGCGGGTAGCCGAGCATTGCCGACAATACACTGCGCTCTGACACTCGTGTATTGTCGGCAATGCTCGGCTACCCGCGCTGACGTCCTGTACGTCCAGGACGTGAGCGCGGAAGTTGCCGAGACTGCCCGACTATACCCGAGTGTACTGCGCTCGGTATATTTCGGCACAGTATTCAAAACTCGGAGCGGGAAAGCGGGTATCGGCGTATACCGCGCACCCATGATTTTGCCCTGATTTTCAGGGCAAAAAAGTGCGCGGTATACGCCGATAAATACGGTACACACAAAATGAAAGAATTGTTCTTTGTAGAAACAACAGAAATGTCCAGAGTTGGTTAAAGATGATTGTGACAGAACCCACTGTCACATTGGGCCAGATTCATCAAGAGATACGACGGCGTATCTCCTGATCCGCCGTCGTATCTCTGAGATCCGACGGTCGGATCTATGCGACTGATTCATAAGAATCAGTTCCGCATAGATCTCCCTTAGATCCGACAGGTGTAAGTGACTTACACCGTCGGATCTTAGGCTGCAATCTCCCGCCGGCCGCTAGGTGTCGCCTCGGTCTTTTACGCGTCGGATATGCAAATGAGGAGAACCGCCGATTCAGTAACGAACGCCCGCCCGTCGCTTTTTTTTCACGTCGTTTGCGTTCGGCTTTTTCCGGCGGATAGTTACCCCTGCTATAGCAGGGGTAACTGCAGCGTTTCCTATGTTTAGTATGGCCGTCGTTCCCGCGCCGAGTTTTACATTTTAACGTCGTTTGCGTACGCCGATTCAGAATTCGGCCCGATGCAGGTTACGCTCTAAAGATCCGCTAATCTATCTGAATCTGGCCCTGTGTGTTTTGGAAGGGACTGTGGGCTGGCCTCCTACCCACAGATTATGGCCCAGAAGAGACTGAAGACCTGGGGACAAGCTGGCATTGAGATCATGTAATGTAATGCTACATCCCTTCTCCACCATCCCCTCCCTCTTGTTGCTGTGTCTAATTGTGTTGGTAAATGGCACAGACAACGGTCAGGACTGGAGACGTCTCTCCACAGGGGATGTGTATTGAGAGGCTGCCTGCTTACCATAATCCCTTTATGTTTATCTGTAGTCTGTTTCAATGTACAAGTGTTCAGTTCCCATTGGTTGTTCCTTTACCCTACCCCCTCCCCTCTATGACAAAGCTAAGGGGATTGTCCCTAACTGTGTGTAAAAGTGTATGTCTTGTGTAGCGCCCCCCTACTTTCAGTACGGGCGCTACAGTAAAACTAATGGGGAATGGGAGGCGTCATTACTCCCATTCACAAATTATGGAAATTTAGGCTGCTGCCAATTCCAGAATCGACCTGTAGGTCAGTCGGCGCGCCAGGGGTGCGTTGACACCCCTGGGCGGCAGTTGGCGCTAGAGGGGTTCTGGGCAGGGCAGGACTTAGGGTGGTGGGGGCCCCTGGGCTTGAGTGTTGAAGGGGCCCCCTGGAGCCGAGAATTGGGGGGGATCGAAGTTGTTGAGCGGGGGGGGGGGGCGAATTGAAGTTGTTGAGCGGGGGGGAGCGCATTAAAGTTGTTGAGCAGGGGGGGGATTTTGCAGTTGTTGAGGGGGGGGGTGCCTCTCACCTGTGCCAACAGCCGGGGCCACAGACTGTCATTAGCCCGGCTCTCGGCTATCTTCCCTTCAGCAGCCACAGTCCTCCACACACCACTCCGGTTCCTCCTGCTTCCGTGCTGCCTCCTCTTGCAGTGCGGGAAAATTAACCCTTTTGCGGGACTGCGGGAAGAAGCTGTCTGTGCGGGAAAGTCCCACAGAATCCGTGCGTGTTGGGAGGTATGCGCAGGGCCGCCATCAGGAATTTTGGGGCCCCTTGCACAGCTTAAGGCATGGGCCCCCTGAAGCAGAGAACCTAGGGGGGGGTGGGGGTGCTGCCGCCTGAAATTGAGAAGCGTGGGGGCTGCCGCAAATTGAGAAGCGGGGGGGGCCTTTACAAAAAAAAGAAGAAATAAAGAAGAAAACAAATATATATAAATATATGTAGCCATCCGGGGCCCTGGGGACCTCTGGGCCTTTTAATAAAAAGAAAAAATAAACCTCTGGGCCCTTTAATAATAATAAAAAAAAACATTTATAAAAAATACATAAAAAAAGGGAGGTTGCCAAACCCGGGGGCCCTGGGGACCTCTGGGCCCCTGGGAACCTCTGGGCCCCTGGGAACCTCTGGGCCTTTTAATAAAAAATAAAAAAATAAACAAAAATAAAAAAATAAACATTTATAAAAAAAATAAAAAAGGGGGGGTTGCCACATGGGGCCCTGGGGACCTCTGGGCCTTTTAATAAAAAATAAAAAAATAAACAAAAATAAAAAAATAAACATTTATAAAAAAAATAAAAAAGGGGGGGTTGCCACATGGGGCCCTGGGGACCTCTGAGCCCTTTAATAAAAAAATATATATATATATATAAAAAAAAAATGTAATTTTTTTTATAAAAAAATAAAAAAGGTGGGTTGCCATCCGGGGGCCCTGGAGACCCTTGGGCCCTTTAATAATAATAATAAAATATATATATATATATACATATATATATATTATATATATATAAAAATAAAAAATATATAAAAAAAAACATTTTTTTACAAAAAATAAATAAAAAAAAGGGGGGTTGCCATCCGGGGCCCTGGAGACCCCTGGGCCCTTTAATAATAATAATAAAATATATATATATATATACATATATATATATATAAAAATAAAAAATATATAAAAAAAAACATTTTTTTACAAAAAATAAATTAAAAAAAGGGGGGTTACCATCCGGGGGCCCTGGAGACCCTTGGGCCCTTTAATAATAATAATAAAATATATATATATATACATATATATATATTATATATATATAAAAATAAAAAATATATAAAAAAAAAACATTTTTTTACAAAAAATAAATTAAAAAAAGGGGGGTTGCCGTCCGGGGCCCTGGGGACCTCCGGACCCCTAAAAAAAAAAAAAAAAAAAAAAAAAAAATTTTTTTTTTTTTTTTTTTTTTTAAAGGGGGCCCCCTATTGGGTGGGGCCCCTGGGCTTGAGCCCAGTCAAGGCCAATGGTAAGTCCGGCCCTGGTTCTGGGGGATCCACCTCCTTTCAGCAGCCAATCAGGGGGGTTTTCCCTTGTTGGGCATGCTGGGAGGGGGGTATATCTGTGGCGGCTGCTTTTGGCGGGTTCGTTCTTGCGGGCCCGAGTTCCAGGTGCGGTACCCACCTTCAGGGTACAGGCATCCATGGGCCCCGCCACTGTGTCCTGCCCTGCCGAGGTCATGCATTATATACCTTGATTTGAGAGGGACCCCAGCGGCTTGCTGGGTCCCCAGACTGTTGCTGAGAGGATTCTAAGCTGGGTGCTGTGCGATGGGAATCGGCTCGGGAGAACCTAGAATTAGAGGTTGTCCGGAAGGCCTAGACGAACCATCGGGGAACCGGTCACCACACCTTATGACAGGTATGCTTAAACTGACATTGATTGAACTAACTGGGAGGATTTACTAAAACTGACCTTTCTAAATCCTAAATTGTCCAGCCTGTGGCAGAGGCCTGCATCCTAGTGATTTTTGCAAGTGACGCTCCGGCTGCCAGGCCTGAGTTAGCTGCCTGCCCGGGGGCACTTTACCCACCCTGACAGGGTGGGGACGAATTGATCTACGCTATTGCTGAGAGCAGGCTTGCTCTCTACTAACATCCAAAGGCCTGATACTAAAGTTCCTCTACACTTATCAACCTTTTCTATCGTGTGCCCTGTTGATGTTGGCCAGTTCAGGCCTTGGAATAAAGCTTTGAAACGGAATTTCGTGTCTGGACACTTGTTTCTCGCTTACACTCACAGAAGTCCCTCCTAGACCAAGTCAAAGAAGGTAACTTAGAAAGCCGATCCTGAATCAAACAGCGGCTCCTTTCGGGGGTAGCGCTACACTTGTATTTAACCACTTAACCCCCGGACCATATTGCTGGTCAAAGACCAGAGCACTTTTTGCGGTTCGGCACTGCGTCGCTTTAACTGAAAATTGCGCGGTCGTGTGACGTGGCTCCCAAACAAAATTGGCGTCCTTTTTTTCCCACAAATAGAACTTTCTTTTGGTGGTATTTGATCACCTCTGCGGTTATTTAAGCATTCCTCCCTGTAATACTGCTAAGTGCTAAGCACAACACACCACTAAGCACGCTACGGCTTTACAGGTGGAGCTCAGAGGAAAGCGAAATTTCACGTGGCAAAATGTTCCTCCCTCAAATTTTCGCTCTGTTTTCATTCATTGATGAAAAAAGGAATTGATTTTCATCATAGTTTTCATCAATTTACAAAAATTCCGCGTAATTTTCGTTCAGTTTTTGTCACTGGAAACAACCTCCTTTGCGTAGACACCGAAAAGCCCTGAGACTGCTCCTGGGTGTTGTCATGTTGGATGTAATGTCAGCAGTCCTGAGACAATAAAAGCTATCACTCAAGTTACACTCTATTGTATTCCCCTTTTCTCCTCTCCCAGCTCCTACATAGAGGCTATGTAAGGAAAGGTGGAGGAGCTGGGCCAACAGAGACAGTAATTATACACGCCTAGAAGAGGAGTCAAGGACAAGTAAGGAGGAAGGGGGCTGTGCTACGTGATTGACTTTTTCTGGAGGCAGGGCTGGTGCAAGGATTTTTGACACCCCAGGCGAAACCTCATTTGACCGCCCCCTTTGCTCCACCCCTGACCCCACCTCCTTTCTCCTGCCCATGTAAACCACACCTTTTTAATGAAGTGTCCATGAAATGCAGCCTCAACAGCGCCCATCAATGCAGCCCTACCCACTCCCATCAATGCAGCCTACCAGCGCCCATCAATTTAACCCAGTGTTTCTCAATTCCAGTCCTCAGGCCCTTCCAACAGGTCAGGTTTTCAGGATTTCCATTATTTTGCACAGGTGATTTGATCAGTTTCACTGCCTTAGTAATCACCACAGCCTTTTCATCTGAGGGAAATCCTGAAAACCTGACCTGTTGGGGGGGCCTGAGGACTGGAATTGAGAAACACTGATTTAACCTCACCAGTGCCTATCAAATGCAGCCTACCAGAGCCCATCAATTCAGCCTACCAGCACCCATCAAATGCAGCCTCACCAGCACGGTTCAGTTTGTCTATTCGAGCCGGCCGGCTCTTGATCACAGCCCGTAGCTTCCGGGCCTGGCACAGTACGTGGTGACATCAGCACGCTGCTTCTCCCTACGCCGTTTCGTCAAAAGTGACGTCTTCCAGGGGCACACTGATAGGGAAAAGCCTACTTGTGGTGGTTATTAAAATGGTCCCAAAAACAAACAGTGTTAGCTGGCACCATAGCAATAAGCTTTGGTGATACATGGGTACATATTTCAATTCTTTCTATCCCAACATAGACACTATGTGGGCAGGACATTGGCAGTTGTGACTGAGAATACATGTGTAACAAAAGTGGACAATATGTAACACATTGGCAATTGCAGCAATATGTGGGCGACACACTAACTGCATCATATAAACCACAACAACATATTTCATTTTACCACATACATCAAACCACTTTAAAAGGATCAAAATTACATACCAAGTAAACTTATTTTCCCAAAAACCAATACTGTATTTACAGTTAGATAACCACCATACATGACTCATAATCACAGCTTGGCACCCGCAACAAAACACAAAAAGTAATACTACTAACTAACTTTTCATGGCAGTATAATGTACAAGAGAAAGAGGTTAAAGTGGAGTTTCACCCATAAATATAACATTACATCAGTAGTTTTAAAAAAATGTCATTAGTCCTTTAAGAATTTTTTTTTTTTTTTTAGATGCCTTCAAAGTGTTGTTGCTAGGCAGAATAGTTAATCTTCCCACTTCCTGCACCTAGATGCTTAAGCTTCCTAACCTACACCGCACAGACTCCTGGGAATGTAGTGGGTGTAACTTTCCAGGAGTCTGTGCACTCCCCAGTCTCGAAGAATCATGTGACTTGGACAGTACAGGTGCTGAAACCTGATCTGAAAGGCTGAAATCCAGGAAGTCATACAGTCTGGCTTCATGATGCCCACACTTAAGATGGCCCCAGTCAATTTCTATTTTATAAAGTGTCTAAATGCTGTAACAACCTAACAAAACAGACCTTAGTTTACAGACTAACTTTACTAGAATACATTAAGCTTGTGTATTACAGAGGTATTTATATATAAAAAGTGAAATTGTGGCCGGAACTCCGCTTTAAGTAATGAATAACATGATGCACTTGCAAGATCAATTGAATGAGTACAACGAGATCCCTAATTAGCACCCAGGTGTCACTTAATATAGTTGAAGGACATGCTGGCATTTTCTTCTTCCTGAGGGACCTTGGTGTGTTATGTACGCTTCCCGATATGCCTCTTCTGACTGCCAAGCGAATTTCCATGTTTCAGTGACTTTCTGTCATGCCACTTTTCCTTGGCAGGATACCTGAAGGAGAGTAGAAGGGCATGTATATGGGGAAGGCAGGAGGGGCAGAAGTATTGTGGTATATTCTAAAGAGGTAGTAGAGAAGTCATTCTTAGGCCCCATTCACACCTAGGCGTTTTTACGCCTGAAACGCACTGCTCACGAACGCGGGAGGGCAGATTTAACATTGTTTCCTATGGTGCCTGTTCACACCTGAACGCCTGTCGCGCGAAGCTCAAACTAGTCCCGGACCTTTTTTTGTCGCGCGAATCGCGCGACATAGGCGTTTTCGAGCGTTTTTTTTTACCATAGAAAGTAATGGGAAACGCGCGTATTGAGCGTATCGCGCGACAGCAAGCGTTTTTACGCGCGTTTTGACGCCCATACAGCTCCAAAACAAAACAGGAAATGACATATTTTTTTACAGGAACTTGTGAAATCACCATTTTACTTTACTTACAATAAAGAAAAGTCACATTTTTATCAATGGAGGCCGAATTTGATAGAACCCTTTCCATGCTGGAGCCTGAAAATTTCATCAGGATGGTGAAGGAGCACCCCTGTCTTTATGACAGCAGGGCACCGGGCTACAAAATGAGGACCACCCGTTGGGACGCTTGGTGTTCAATTGGGAGCCAAATCTATGAGAACTGGGCACTGAGCCAAAAAACATAACAGAAATACAAAATGCCACTAATGAAATAATGGAACGATTGTTTGTCGTTACAGTAGGCATTTATTACCGTACCAATATGCTGTTAAGTTTAAAAATGTGTCTTTACAAATATGACTATTGTGCGGTCATGCGACATGGCTTATAAACATAAATTGCGTTCTCTTCTTCCCACAAATAGAGCTTATTAATGGTGATATTTGATCCCCTCTGTGATTTTTAATAATCCAAAAATTTAGTGACATTTTTCAAAAAAAATATTATTTTACACATCTTTAATCTAAAAAAATAAAAAAATTCAATCGACCTAGCGACTACAGCGTCAGGTGGGGACGGGGGCTACACAGGACCTTACACTCTGCCTGCAGTGATCAGTAAATATATGTTCACTGCATTCATTGATACTGTGACAAGGGGATGGGGGAGTGGATTGGAGATCCAAAAGGGGATTGTGCCTACGTGTACTGGTGTCAGTGTCATCACTTCCCTCTTCCTGTGTTTACACAGGAGGAGAAAGTGACACGCAGGGGGACACATATAGAGCCACTTAACCCCCGGATGTACCCTGGGGGTCCTGATCGGACCCCCAACCCACGTCTAGGCGGTCACTTACAGGCCCTTTATTAGACCACAGAATAAATACATAAACTAAGTTTACAATTGATAGAATGTCACTAATATAAAATGGCACACAATATGATAGGGCTATTGAACCCAATGATAAAACTGTATCAAAATAAAATTAGAATGAGACTTCTTAAAACATGAATCATTTTTTATTTTTTTTCCACAAAACAGCATAGTAAAGATTTTATTTCACAAAATAAGCGTGTCAAAAGCTGAAAAGTTCAATAAATTAAATGGAATTGAGCTGCCAAGGGACCTGCCCTTCAGGAGAGACAAAGTATGCCGCATACTGTTCACGGACATGTGTCCCCTGTGTGTTCCCACGTACACCAGTCCAATGAGCTCTTTCCAGAGTCTCATGGACTGGCTCCTCGTAATCTAGACCATCGCGCTGCCTGACAAAATTGTGCAAGGCACACGCCGCTTCTACAGCACTAATGGCATTTTGCATGTTGAGGACAATCGGTGTGTGGAGAACCCTCCACTTGTTCGCCAAAATTCCAAAAGCACACTCAACTACGCGGCGTGCTCTGCTAAGCCGGTAGTTGAATATGCGTTTGTCTTCGTTCAGATTATGTCCTGAATAAGGCCGAAGTAGGTGTGTGTTCAGAGCAAAAGCCTCATCACCCACAAAGACACTTGGTAGGGGAGGGCCGTTTGTGCCCGGGAGTGGACTATTTTGTGGAAGGTCCAGACCATCTGTTCGAAGTAATTGCCCAAAAGAGGAGTTCCCAAAAATCGCTGAGTCTGCACTACTTCCATAGGAACCAATGTCAATATAGGTAAAGCAATAATTGGCATCAGCCACAGCCATTAAGACGAATGAAAAGTATTTCTTATAATTGAAATACTGGCTCCCACTAGCCATGGGCTTAACAATCCTGATGTGTTTCCCATCGATCGCTCCTAGACAATTCGGAAAGTTACAGCGTTCCCAGAATACTTGGGAAATTTTTTCCCAGTCCTCTGCTGCCGGTTTTTTAAACACAATGGGTTTCAGGACTTCCCAAATGGCACTGCAGGTGTCCCGAATTATATAACTGGCAGTAGATCTTCCAATACGAAACGAGTAATGCAGACTTGCAATCGATTGTCCAGTTGATAGATACCTACAAAGAAAATAATATATATTATTTTTTTTATTTTTTACAGTGAAAATTCTAAAACTCAAATGGAAGAGTATAAGGGACGCCTACGCTCGCCAGCTGAAGGCACAGCGGGAGCAGCGGCGAAGTGGGAGTGGAGCATGTTCGGTGAAAGAATACGTTCACGCAAAGGAATTGGAGTTTCTGAGACCGGTGCTGGATTTGGGGAGGTAAACCATTATCTGTACTTTGCTCGGTAAACCAAATGTTTAAAATTATTTTTGAATACATGATTTCTTTTTTCAGTACTGAAAGCTGCTGGGACGAGGCTGCCACAGCTGTAGTAGACAGAGAGAGCGTGGCAGAGAGAGGGGACAGAGAGAGCGTGGCATCCGGGGATCAAGCGATGGCTACTCTGGAGCCAGAACCGCAGCACTCCGAGGCATCAAATTCTAATGCGACGAGACCACTTGCAGAGCAGTCCCCAGTTAACATCGCGCATATTGGACCTCCGCGTGCTCTGCGTAGGAGGGCTCCTGCTCCGGATCCAGCCATGGATCGTATGTTGGACATTATGACAAACATGTCTGACCGGATGAGCAATAGATCATATGGCCAAAATGTAGCAAAATGTCTGGGGGAACTAATCGATAAAGTTCCCCCAAATCTGCAAGCGGTGGTGCTGTCCTGTACGGCTAGATACATCTCGACATTTATACCCCCGACAGAAGCTGACGATTTATCCGAACCACCACCACCCTATGGCCCATATGCCAATAAACGGACCGAGCATGTCCCAACACCACCCACGACCCATTTCTCCCCACCACCCGTTACCCTTTGGACAGGACCACAGCTTTCCGACCAACCTCCTCGACCAACACCACCACCGACTTCTGCTCACCATCCTTTGACCACCACTCTATCTCATTTACCTCCTGTGCCAACACCTTCCACTCACACTTCTCTGAATCCTTTTCCTTATACACAACCTTCTTCTTACCACCCTCATTCTCCTTTTCCTCATCTCTCAACACCACCTGTCACATACAGTACTCTGCCTCCTACAACACTTTCTTCTTACCACCCACCACCTTCTACTTACCCTGCGTTAACGACTACACCTACATCACATTACCCACATCGACCGAGACAATCGACTTTCAGGAATGCCCCAACACGAACACCACTACCACCACAAGCAACACCACCTTCCAATTGGTCAGGGGAAGACAGCACCACCTCCACTTGGCCCCCTTTTGCCCACGCACTGTCGGTCGCCATGTCACCGCACGGGGAAGAGGACTCCTCCCCAAATTTACATCAATTGTAAATAAGGAATATGTATAAAACATATAGGTAGGCACTTTGTGTATATTTTCCTAATAAAAAAAAAAAAGAACCAATGTTTTGGTTGATTAAAATATTAAAATAATTTTGTTCCTACAGAATTTTTGTTTGGTTTTTATTACACATATATATATATATATATAATAGAGTGTATTACATTCAAAGCGCTAAATAAAAATTACCTCAGTGTTATGATAAGTCGCTCCACAGGGGGGATACAGTTGCGGAAGTAGGTGTCCATCCTCTGCAATCTGTTGATCAACAATTCCAGCAACTCATCAAAGCTGTAAAGGAAAATGAAATTTAAAATTGGCAATGGAATGGTACTAGGGTTGCCACCTTTCCGGGATTCGCCAGAACAGTTCAGGTTTGGAATCATGTGTCCGGGTTTCAGACTGCCTGACACTCTGACAGATTTTTCTGACCAGAATATGGATTTCCGGCAGGGTTAATGGCTGCAGGGGATGAAAACTTACAACCCAGCAGCCACAGATATACCAGGATGAGATGTGCTATCTGCCAAGGGGTGAGTGAGCTCACCCTCCATCGCTGTCTGACAGAAGCACCCCCCCCCCCTTTCTCTATCCTGCCTCTTGGTGAGTACACTAGGATAAATCAGAGTTCTCACATTGGAGTCCTCTCCGTACATCAGAGATCTCGGTTTCCCCCTTAGATCATGGTTCACAGAGCATCCCTTATGTCTGAGTATCTTGAGGTCTCGCTTCAATCAGATTATGTTGGTTAACCCATACAGTGAAAGGGAAATCTGGGAGTTGATATGCAAAAGGGTGACTGTGATGTAAAGGGGGACTCTGTGCACTGTAATGTAAAGGGGGACTCTGTGCACTGTAATGTAAAGGGGGACTCTGTGCACTGTAATGTAAAGGGGGACTCTGTGCACTGTAATGTAAAGGGGGACTCTGTGCACTGTAATGTAAAGGGGGACTCTGTGCACTGTATTGTAAAGGGGGACTCTGTGCACTGTAATGTAAAGGGGGAACTTTGTGGACTCTAATGTAAAGGGGGAACTCTGTGGACTCTAATGTAAAGGGGGAACTCTGTGCACTGCAATGGAAAGGGGACTATTTTTATTATATTCATATGATTAGAAATGTAAAATACTAACAAAATATATGTATAGTTCATAGTATTAAAAAAAATAGTTGTGCACCGCAGAAGTGTACATGTTTGACTTGAAGAAAAGGTGGCAACCCAAATGGTACAATGTAAAAAATAAATGATTCCAGATCATTTTTTACTAACCTTTTTATGGACATTCTGGTGTAGTCCAGAAATTTGTCTTCATGGTCACGGAGGTCTTGGTACATCACCCAAAATTGCCCTCTTTCTTCCCGATCAGCAATGACGGGGTGTATCCAAAATCTGCGTTGCCTCTTCCTTTTTCTCTGCCTCTCGTTTATAAGATATTGGCTAGCAGTGGCTGCTGCCATGAACAAAGCCATCTCGTCATCACTCATTTTCACAATGGAGTCAGAAGCACAAGGATGACCCGGAAGAGGAATTATCACCCAGGAAGAGGAAAAAAAAACCTTTCACATAGCAACAAATGATGACAGAGGTGATCTATTTTACTATTGGTCAAAAAAAAAAAAAAACGCTGGACGTCGCTCTGCGCAAACGCGCGCAAACGCGCGCAAACGCGCACCAAAACGCGCGAAAAAAACGCGCGTAAAAACGCCTGTAACGCCAACGCCTAGGTGTGAATGCAGCCTTAGGGATAATGTAGGTGGAGAAGAGGAGCATTTACAGTGCCTTGAAAAAGTATTCATACCCCTTACATTTTGCAACCAAAAATGTAAATGTATTTTATTGGGATTTTATGTGATAGACCAACAAAAAGTGGCACATAATTGTGAAGTGGAAGGGGAATTATATATATATATTTATTTTTTTATTTTTTTTACAATGAAAAATCTGAAAAGTGTGATGTGCATTTGTATTCAGCCCCCCGGAGTCAATATACTTTGTAGAACCTCCTTTCACTGCAATTACAGCTGCAAGTCTTTTTGGGGATGTCTCTACCAGCTTTGCACATCTAGAGAGGGACATTTTTGACCACTCTACTTTGCAAAATAGCTCAAGTTTAGATAAGATTGGATGGAGAGCGTCTGTGAACAGCAATTTCTAATTCTTTCCAGATTCTCAATTGGATTTAGGTCTGGACTTTGACTGAGCCATTCTAACACATGAATATGCTTTACATCAGGGATCCTCAAACTACGGCCCTCCAGCTGTTGCGGAACTACACATCCCATGAAGCATTGTAAAACTCTGACATTCACAGACATGACTAGGCATGATGGGAATTGTAGTTCCTGAACAACTGGAGGGCCATAGTTTGAAGACCCATGCTTTACATGGTAATATATCTACATAGCTTTGATCTATTCTAAGCCATTTCATTGTATCTCTGGCTGTATGTTTAGGGTCGTTGACCTGTTGGAAGGGGGAAACCCCACCCCAGTCTCAAGTCTTTTGTGGACTCTGTGTCCCCCACATGGCTTCTCGCAAACTGCAAATGGGACTTCTTGTGGCTTTCTTTCACCAATGTCTTTCTTCTTGCCACTCTTCTATAAAGGCCAGTTTTGTGGAGTACACGACTAATATTTGTCCTTTGGACAGATTCTCCCACCTAAGCTGTGGATCTCTGCAGCTCCTCCAGAGTTACCATGGGCCTCTTGGCTGCTTCTCTGATTAATTCCCTCCTTGCCCGGCCGGTCAGTTTAGGTGGACGGCCATGTCTTGGTAGGTTTGCAGTTGTGCCATACTCTTTGCATTTTCAGATGATGGATTGAACAGAGCTCTGTGAGATGTTCAAAGCTTGGGATATTTTTTTATTACCTAACCCTGCTTTAAACGTTTCTACAACTTTATCCCTGACCTGTCTGGCGTGTTCCTTGGCCTTCATGATGCTGTTTGTTCACTAAGGTTCACTAACAAACCACCGAGGGCTTCACAGAACAGCTGTATTTATACTGAGATTAAATTACACACAGGTGGACTCTATTTACTAATTAGGTGGCTTCTGAAGGCAATTGGTTCCACTAGATTTTAGTTAGGGGTATCAGAGTAAAGGGGGCTGAATACAAAAGCATGTCACACTTTTCAGATACGTATTTATAAAACATTTTGAAAAACATTTACATTTTTCCTTCCACTTCACAAATATGTGCCACTTTGTGTTGGTCTATCACATACAATCACAATAAAATACATTTACCTTTTTGGTTGTAACATGACAAGATGTGGGAAATTTCACTATTTCAAGGCACTGTATACCACGAAGGTTGGTCTGGCCTGTTGGCTAGACCTGCTTCTACATGAAATTTCCTTGGTAATTGACTGTTCACACTAATTACCTAATCGACAACCATGAAGTTGGATTACTTTCTCAATGACAGTCAACATTAGGAGGTTACACGTGCACACACATACAATCATAGGCTACCTTCCTTAAGGGCATAAGCGCTCTATGCCTGGTTTGCTTGAGCCACCAAAATGATTTAAAACAATATACCAAGGTAAAAACTTTTTAAGACATTTTTTGCAGGCAAAATATTGTTTCCAATATATATTTTTTTATTATTACATTTTTTTTTCTTTCAAATAGTTTTATTGAGTTTTATAAAGTACAAAAAGAATGAAGATACATATGGGAACAATAGTACAGAGGAGCACATGTGACATAGTAGGCCATTTACACATTCTATAATGGAAAGTAGAGGGTTATCAACTGATAATAAGACAATTATAACATTTGAATCTAAAATTCAACAATGGGATTAGCTAGCCTTCCAAAGCTCTGGTTGTTCTATCAAATGACAACCAAGTCAATGGCCCAGATTCAGGTAGAGCCGCGCAATATTTGCGTGGGCAAAGGGCAACGATTTTTGCTCTGCGCCCACGCAAATATTTCGATTTGCCCGCGATTCACGGAGCAGTAGCTCCGTAAATTGCGTGGGCGCTATGCTAATTTGCCATGCGTAAGGACGCCTAATGTAAATGATCCCGCCGGGGGTGGGAATCATTTAAATTAGGCGCGCTCCCGCGCCGAGCGAACAGCGCATGCTCCGTCGGGAAACTTTCCCGACGTGCATTGCGGAAAATGACGTCACAAGGACGTCATTTGCTTCTAAGTGAACGTGAATGGCGTCCAGCGCCATTCACGAATCACTTACGTAAACGACGTGAAATTCAAATTTCACGAGCGGGAAGGGTGGCTATACTTTAGCATTGGCTGCGCCTACTATGAGTAGGAGCAGCCTTATGCTAAAGTCGCCGTACGGAAACTCCGTACCTTGCGTGCGCAGGGCCCGCGCAACTTTTGTGAATCGGTGTTAGTATGCAATTTGCATACTATACACAGATCACAATGGCCGCGCCCCCTAGCGGCCAACGCAAGAATGCAGCCAAAGATATGAAGGCATAAGGAGGCTTATGCCTGTCATATCTTAGGCTGCAGTCGGTGTAACGAGGTTCCTGAATCAGGAGCACTCGTTACACCGGAGCAAGTAAGCACTTGCGCCGCGCAACCTATGGTTGCGCGGGCGCAAGTGCTTCTTGAATCTGGGCCAATGAAGATAAACATGAGGCAAATATCCTATCTCCAAAAGGAGAGCATGAGAGTGCAACAAAAATAGTAAGGCTCGAAATCTTGACACAGGACCTTTAACATAACCAAGTTCTCCGTCCTCAATCATCACAAATCCCAGGTCCTGCCGCGACCACCCCAGCGCCCCGAATGGGCACAAACTGCGCTAGGGCGACCACCCCGCGACCCCGAACTGCAACAAACATCATGGACCTAACATGCGCTCTGTGGGCTTGAATGTGGCAAAGGATCCATGCCTGAGCTTCAAGATGGGGAGACCAAACAACTTAATTGCCCAGAGGTAACCAGGCTACATTTCCATTTTGAACGTATTGGAGGCCATAATATCCCATTAAATAAGGAGGGGAGGGAGATAGGATAGAAAAGAGAAGAGAAAAGAGAAGAGAAAGAGCCAAACAGCAGGTCGGGCCCCAACCATGTAAAGTGGCTATGTGTGTGTTATACCCGAAACCCTGGGTGGAGGGAAATGCCCATATGATGGGCCCAGGGCTCCCAAGTGGAGTCAAACCGATCTTTAGAATCAAGCAAAATGCTTGTTAATTTTTCCTGGGACATGATCCATGAGATTTTGTTTTGGCAGCTAAAAAGGAAACCCTGGGCTGTTTCCAAGCCTTGGCTATCGTCAGCTTGGCTCCCAACAAAATGAAGTGGATTAAGCTCCAGGTGAATTTGTGAGTCTTGGGAATGAAAGCGTTGAGAAGGGCTACCTCGGGAGTTCTTGGAATCTGAAGGTCAGTCACTTTAAATATTAGATTAAACATCCTTTTCCAGAAGGGCCTGACTTTGGGACATTCCCACCAGATGTGGACCATAGAACCCACCATTTCGCAACCTCTGAAGCAGAGAGGGTTCGCGGAGGGAAACAGGCATGCTAATTTGGCTATTATTACATTTTTATATGAGAAGAGGTGGGTTCTTTCTGGCAGGGCAATTGTCCCCTTATGAATTCGATGTGTCTGTAAGTTGAGTTACTTGATCCCATTCTTTGCCTAATGCAGCGTACACACGATCGGCCCGTCTGATGGACTGTTTTCATCAGACGAACTGATCGTGTGTGGGCCCCATCAGCTTTTTATCCATCAGTCAAAAAACTAGGAACTTGTTTTAAAATTATCTGATGGTTAAAAAAACGATAGAAAAAAACGATCGTCTGTGGGCACGTCCATCGGCTAAAAATCCACGCATGCTCAGAATCAAGTCGACGCATGCTCGGAAGCATTGAACTTAATTTTTCTCAGCACGTCGTTATGTTTTTCGTCACCGCGTTCTGACACGATCGTTTTTTTAACTGATGGTGTGTAGGCGCGACTGATCATCAGTCAGCTTCATCGGATATCTGATGAAAAAATCCATCAGACCGTCTTCATCAGAAGAACTGATCATGTGTACAGGGCACACTTTTCACAAACAATTGTCCTCCTTTTGGTGGTTATCTGAGGTCTGTCATTATGAAGGGCAATTTCTCCTTGAGTTAAATTTCAGATATACAGTATATGCTGCATCATGAAATGTATTTCTGTACGGTTGTCTTCCTTTGTTAAAGGGGTTGTCACATTAATGTATTCTATGCATTAAGGTGAAAAACCTTCTGTAGTGCAGCAGCCCCCCAGAGACCCCCTTTTACATCGACGGGGACGAGCACAGCAGCTCCAGCCGCTGTCTCAAGTCCTCATTGGATAGATTGATAGCAGCGCAGCCATTGGGGGGGGGGGGGGGGGGGGTCCTGCTGTCTGTGTCAATGGACGCAGCAGCAGGACTCGGGAGCGCGCCCGCATCGGGTGTCCCCTTGGAATGAGGGTCTGCGAGGGGGCGCTCGATGCACCGATTCGGGACCCCAGAAGAGGAGGACCGGGCCACTCTGTGCAAAACCCTTGCAAAGAGGAGGTAAGTACAACATGTTTGCTATTTAACCACTTCAGCCCCGGAAGATTTGGCTGCTCAATGACCAGGCCATTTTTTGCGATACGGCACTGAGTCACTTTAACTGACAATTGCGCGGTCGTGCGACACTGTACAAAACAAAATTGACATCCTTTTTTTTACACAAATAGAGCTTTCTTTTGGTGGTATTTGATCACCTCTGTGGTTTTTATTGTATGTGCTATAAACAAAAAAAAAGAGTAAATTTAAAAAAAACATAATGGGTTAGATTCAGAAAGAATTTACGCCGGCGAATCTATTGATACGCCGCGTAAATTCAAAGCTGCGCCGGCGTATCTTCTTTCAAGATACGCCGAAATTAGGCTAAGATCTGACTGGCGTAAGTCTCTTACGCCGTCGTATCTTAGGGTGCATATTTACGCTGGCCGCTAGGTGGCGCTGCTGTCGATTTCAGCGTAGAATATGCAAATGAGCTGGATACGCCGATTCAGAAACTTACGTGAGCCCGGCGGATTTTTTTACGTTGTTTGCGTAAGGCTTTTTCCGGCGTAAAGTTACTCCTGCTATATGAGGCATAGCCAATGTTAAGTATGGACGTCGTTCCCGCGTCGAATTTTGAAAAATTTACGTCGTTTGCGTCAGTCGTTCGCGAATAGGGCTTTGCGTAAATTACGCTCACGTCGAAAGCATTGACTATTTGCGATGTGATTAGGAGTATGTGCACTGGGATACGTTCACGGCCGGCGCATGCCATGTCATTTACGTGGGGTCATGTTTTATTTACATAAAACACGCCCCCCTTTTGACAATTTGAATTTGGCATGCTTACGCTGACAGATGTACGCTACGCCGCCGTAACTTAGGGCGCAGGTTCTTTGTGAATCCAGCCCCAGCCTCACTAAGTTACGGCGGCGTAGCGTATCTGAGATACGCTACGCCCGCACAAACTTACGGCGGGCTTTCTGAATCTAGCAGCAATATCTTTTACTTTTTACTATAGTAAATATCACAAATTTTTTATTTAAAAAAAAATGTTTTCCTCAGTTTAGGCCGATATGTATTCTGCTACATATTTTTGGTAAAAAAAATTGCAAAAAAGCCTATATTGATTGGTTTGCGCAGAAGTTATAGCGTCTACAAACTATAGGAAAGATTTATGGCATTTCATATGGCGTTTTTTTACTAGTAAAAAATGGCGGTGATCTGCAATTTTTTGCGGTATTTCTACGTTGTGGCAGACAGGTCGGACACTTTTGACACATTTTTGGGACCACTGACATTTACAGAGCGATCAGTGCTTTAAATATGTACTAATTACTATGTAAATGTCACTGCCAGGGAAGGGGTTAACACTAGGGGGCGATCAAGGAGTTATCTGTGTTACCTATTGTGTGTTCTAACTGTGGGGGGGATGAGACTAACTAGGAGATTTGACATATCGTGTTACTGTACTTTGTAGAAAGGCACAATCTGTCTTGTCTCCTCAGACAGAACGGGGATTTGTGTGTTTGCACATACAAACCCCTGTGCTCCTGCTTGTGCACGCGATCGCGCACGCAAATTGGGTTCTCTGCCATGCAGGGGACGCGCGCCCTCTGGTGGGCGACGCGGTATATGTGCGGGATTTTGCCCAGGAGAGCCATTTTTCCCCAGTATATTTGCGTGAGCCGGTTGACTGCTTGCCGACCAGTGCACGACTATATACGTCAGCAGCATGGCACGGACAGGCAGATGGACGTAAGTATACATCCCCTTTAATATCGCAGCATTGTGAATGCGGGCCGCAATTGCGCGCCCACTGCGAGATCCGTGAGCCTGACTGCGGGTCCTGCGGAACTCAATCGCCATGGGGATACCCGCGATCATCTCGCAGTGAGGAAGAACGGGGAGATGCTGATGTAAACAAGCATCTCCCCGCTCTGCCTAGTGACAATGACAGTGATCACCGCTTCCTGTAATCGGAAGCGGTGATCACTGTCTTGTCACACCTAGCCCATCCCTCACTAGGTCACACTTAACCCCTACAGTGCCACCTAGTGGTTAACCCCTTCATTGCCAGTGTAATTTTCACATTAATCAGTGCATTTTTATAGCACTGATCACTGTAAAAATGCCAATGGTGCCAAAAATGTGTCAAAAGTGTCCGATGTGTCCGCCATAAAGTCACAGTCATGATAAAAATCCCTGATCGCCACCATTACTAGTAAAAAAAAAAAAAATATTAATAAAAATGCCATAAAACTATCCCCTATTTTGTAGACGCTATAACTTTTGCGCAAACCGATCAATAACGGTTATTTCGATATTCTTTTTACCAAAAATATGTAGAAGAATACGTATCGGTCTAAACTGAGGAAAAAAAATATTTGAAATATTTTTGGGGGATATTTATTATAGCAAATAGTAAAAAATATAGGCCCAGATTCTCAAAGGGCTTACGACGGCGCAACGCAATGTACGCCGTCGTAAGTCCTAATCTGGGCCGTCGTATCTATGCGACTGATTCTTAGAATCAGTTACGCATAGATATCCATTAGATCCGACAGGCGTAAGGCTCTTACGCTGTCGGATCTTAAATGCAATTTTTATTTTTGCCGCTAGGTGTCGCCTCCGTCGTTTTCCCCGTCGAGTATGCAAATGAGCTAAATACGCGAATTCCCGAACGTACGCGCGGTCGACGCAGTGAAGTTACGACGTTTACGTTAGTTTTGCACAGCGTAAAGTTGCCCCTGCTATATGAGGGGCAACCAATGTTAAGTATGGCCGTCGTTCCCGAATCTAAATTTTAAAATTTACGTTGTTTGCGTAAGTCGTCCGTGAATGGGGCTGGACGCCATTTACGTTCACGTCTAAACCAATGACGTCCTTGCGACGTCATTTGGAGCAATGCGCCCTGGGATATTTTCCGGACGGCGTATGCGCAGTACGTTCGGCGCGGGAACGCGCCTAATTTAAATGCTCCACGCCCCCTACCCGGCTAATTTGAATTTGTGACGGTATTAGAATGATATCCCCGTCAAGCATTCCCTTCTTCCCATAAAAGCAAATCACCCCAATATTCCACGAGGAGGGATATTCCTGGAATCGCCCAATAAGCCACACATGGGTCACGCTTACTGCTGGAACAAGACAGACTTTAATGGTACAACACACAGCTTATATGTAATTTACAAAACTGTTACAATGACAATGTCCGCCCCCTCACACAGTGGGGGCTCCCATACAGATTATAGGCAGACACTTCGGAGCCGACCCTGACAGACACATTTCTTTAGATAATGACATCAGTGAAGGTAGTTACTAGTTGTACAGAATACGTTATCTAGACAGCCTGGCCCGCATATAGAAGAGATAATTACCACAATGAAGCAATCAGAATAATTAACACGAGCCACTTCTAATCACAGTAAACAGTAAACACAGGTCTCCTTCACACAACACACTATATCAATTACCCTTTGAAATAGGACTGGCTGAGGAAGGGTCATTAACATTTCAATCAGCCTGTTAGCAGAGGAGTGAGTCACACCTGAAATCACTGTCCCTCTAACACACACACACAGCATTAAACAAGCAGGGAGAACACTGAAGCATATGCTTCACAGAATTAGGCGGGCTTGCGCCGGGTGATTTACGCTACGCCGCCACAATTTTACAGGCAAGTTCTTTGTGAATAAAGCACTTGCCTGTAAAACTTGCGGCGGTGTAACGTAAATCAGATACGTTACGCCTGCACAGTTTTACGCCCATATACGAGAATCTGGGCCATAGATGTTTTTTTTCAAAATTGTCGCTCTATTTTTGTTTATAGCGCAAAAAAAAAAAAACGCAGAGGTGATCAAATACCACCAAAAGAAAGCTCAATTTGTGGGAAAAAAAGGACGTCAATTTTGGTTGGGAGCCACGTCGCACGACCGCGCAATTGTCAGTTAAAGCGACGCAGTGCCGAATCGCAAAAAGTGGCCCGGTCTTTGACCAGCAAAATGGTCCAGGGCAGAAGTGGTTAAGAAGCTTAACACCCATGTGAACCTAACCTTAGTGGAACCTGCCTAATGGGACCACATGCAGCCACCTACCGGCTGTTTCAATATTTGAAAAATTCTAGGAAGCACAAAACCTTAGGAGGCTGTGATGCATCTCTGAAAAGGTCATTTGGAAATAGCCAGAGCCTTTCAGTAAGTGATTGTCCAGTTTACATTAGAAAAGGGGGTTAAGGCTGGTTTATTCTTTCAAATGCAAGCTCAGCTCTAAGCAGCATATAACACCCAGACTATAAAATATCTGAAAATCAATGCCTTGCTACCTGCTCACATCCTTTCAGGAAGGATACAGCTCCGAGTCTGTCTTTTATAACTCCGGCTAAGTGCAAACTGCACAGCACAGACATTAGCCGTGTCCCCGGGGGAAAGGAGAATAAAAGTGATCTCTCTGCAACATTATCTTTACATTTTCCTTACCTTAGCTGTCCTTTCCGGCCAATGAGTAATTATAAGCAATGCCACTGCAATGAATTTGATTTCCTTTGTTTTTTTTGGAGAAAATTGTACCAAGACCTATGGATTAGGCTCCATGCACACTGAAGCGGATAAACTGCAGTTTATTGGCGTTTTGGCTTTTTTTTAAAAGCCCATAAACTGAACTCTGTTAGCCTATGTGCCCATGCACACATGGGCGTTTTTTAGTGTTACAGTGGGGATCGAAAGTTTGGGCACCCCAGGTAAAAATCTGTATTAATGTGCATAACGAAGCCAAGGAAAGATGGAAAAATCTCCAAAAGGCATCATATTACAGATTAGACATTCTTATAATATGTCAAAAAAAGTTAGATTTTTTTCCATCATTTACACTTTCAAAATTACAGAAAACAAAAAAATGGCGTCTGCAAAAGTTTGGGCACCCTGCAGAATTTATAGCATGCACTGCCCCCTTTGCAAATCTGAGACCTGCCAGTGTCATGGATTGTTCTCAATCATCGTCTGGGAAGACCAGGTGATGTCAATCTCAAAGGTTTTAAATGCCCAGACTCATCTGACCAACAATCAGCACCATGGGTTCTTCTAAGCAGTTGTCTATAAAACTGAAACTGAAAATAGTTGAGGCTCACAAAGCTGGAGAAGGCTATAAGAAGATAGCAAAGCGTTTTCAGATGTCAATATCCTCTGTTCGGAATGTAATTAAGAAATGGCAGTCATCAGGAACAGTGGAAGTTAAAGCGAGATCTGGAAGACCAAGAAAAATATCAGACAGAACAGCTCGCAGGATTGTGAGAAAAGCAATTCAAAACCCACGTTTGACTGCACGATCCCTCCAGAAAGATCTGGCAGACACTGGAGTTGTGGTACACTATTCCACTATAAAGAGATACTTGTACAAATATGGTCTTCATGGAAGAGTCATCAGAAGAAAACCTCTTCTACGTCCTCACCACAAAAATCAGCGTTTGAACTTTGCAAATGAACATATAGACAAGCCTGATGCATTTTGGAAACAAGTTCTGTGGACCGATGAGGTTAAAATAGAACTTTTTGGCCGGAATGAGCAAAGGTACATTTGGAGAAGAAAGGGCACAGAATTTAATGAAAAGAACCTCTGTCCAACTGTTAAGCATGAGGGTGGATCAATCATGCTTTGGGGTTGTATTGCAGCCAGTGGCACAGGGAACATTTCACAAGTAGAAGGAAAAATGGATTCAATAAAATTTCAGCAAATTTTGGATGGTAACTTGATGCCATCTGTGAAAAAGCTGAAGTTAAAGAGAGGATGGATAATGATCCTAAACACACCTCGAAATCCACGGGGGATTACATCAAGAGGCGTAAACTAAAGGTTTTGCCATGGCCTTCACAATCTCCTGACCTCAACATAATTGAAAATCTATGGATAGACCTTAAAAGAGCAGTGTGTGACAGACAGCCCAGAAATCTCAAACAACTGGAAGACTTTTGTAAGGAAGAATGGGCAAAGATACCTCAAACAAGAATTGAAAGACTCTTGGCTGGCTCCAAAAAGCGTTTACAAGCTGTGATACTTGCCAAAGGGGGCAGTACAAGATATTAACTTTCAGAATCAGTCCGATGCTGCATTTGTCCCCTGCCAGCTCTAAGGCTAAGAACTGAGCGATCAGACATCGCTGATCGCTCGGTTCTCAGTGCTCCCTGAGCAGAGCATGGGTGACTCTCAGTCGGTGGCTCTCTGCTCTGTCCGCCCCTGCACTCATTGGAGTGCTGGAAGTGCCCGGCTCAGGCTTTCAGAGGCTGAGCCAGGTGCCGTTTTAGGCTCCTGGGTGGACCCCAACCATATTGTTATGATCTTCCCCCAGCCTGGACTGACTCTGTGACATCAGGTGACAGCGGGCTTCAGCTGGAAACAGGTCACAGGGGAGCAGAGCGGGCTACACTCCTGAGATCCACAGGAAAAGTACAGCCAAACGAGCTGGGGATCATTACAAAGTAAGTTAACAAAGTCATACTGACTTCATAAAGATCGTTTATACTGTATAGGAGTAGGCTATAAATAATTGAAATACAATGTAGAAATGAATATATGACTTTACATTTTGACCATAGATATGCTGTAACAGATGGAAAATATTTATTATCTAGAAGATAAAACGGCAGACTTCAAAGATGCTCTCGTTTACAATCTTTATCATGAAAGATAACCCGTGCCTAGGTGCCATGATTCAGATGCTACAAATCTTATCAATGAAAAGATTTTACAGCTTCCATTACAGAGAGGCACTGCTGCTAAGTTCACATGGGTGTTAGGCTCCGTTCACACCACGTTGGTACGACGGTACTTGCACGTAATTATCGCGTGTTCCCAAATATTGCGTGTAGGGCAGCCCCATTGCTCAAGAAACTAGAAAAATAAATCCCTGACCGTTTTGCAACATCACACCACACTGAACTGTATGATATTGTGTTACCATGCAGTTTGGCAAGTGCCAACATGCCGACGAACATTGTTTTTTTTTTTTTTTTTTTAAATAAAGGATTTGTCAAAGACTGTCTCCCTGTTTGTATCTCTTTTTGACACTTTTTTTGGTGAATGAGTAGGGGTACAATGTACCCCATACACATTCACATTGGGGGGTTGGGATTGGAGGTGGGCCCCCTTGTTAAAGGGGGCTTCCTGATTCCGTTAACCCCCCTGCCCGCAGACCCCCACAACGGCCAGCCATGGTTGTGGGGAAAAGGCCCTTTGTCCCCATCAACATTGGAGGAGGGTGCTTTGGGGCAGGGGGGGCTCGCTCGCACGCCCCCCTTTACTGGCCTGCCTGGCTGCATGCTCGAATAAGGGTCTGCTATGGATTTGTCCCCATCAACATTGGGAGAGGGTGCTTTGGGGCAGGGGGGCTTGCTCGCCCCACCCTTTCCTGGCCTGCCTGGCTTCTTGCTCAAATAAGGGTCTGCTATGGATTTTGGGGGGATGTCATGCCATTTTTAAAAATATTTTGGCTTGGGGGTTTCCCTCATAATTCGTATCAGAGCTAATGGTCTGATATGGATTTGGGGGGGACCCCATGCTGTTTTAAAAATAAAATAAAAATTATTGCCGACAATATTTTTTTTTACATTCAGCTGTCAGCTTATGAGTCATCCATTGTGAAGGACACAGCAGCTGGCTTCCTGGCCCATTCCTTAACAACCAGCTATTGTTAAAGTCATAGTGCAGAATGGTGTCCCTCCTCCCCCCTCCTCCTCCTGTCTGTATACAGGAAGACAACAGAGCCGGGGAGGAGGAGGAAACGGGTTCAGCGGTTCTGAACTGTGAGAAGCAGCCGGCCGAAAAAAGATGCCGGCTGCCATATAGAGCCATGGATGTGGCTTGCAGGACCCTAGACACCCCACACAAGCTGCAGGCAAATGCTACTGGTGCCCGCACTAGTGCATCCCTGTTGAGCAAGTCCTTGGAACTTGTTACGGCACTGGACTGCACTCTGGGGCTGAGGCTTGATTCGCCGAGACTCCAGGAGTTACATAAAATCCGGAGACGGTCCCAGTGAATCCAGGACGGTTGGGAGGTATGCATGAATCATCTGCTCTTACTCAAGATGACTGTGGTTTACTTTAGCTTTAAGGCTATAGTTTACACTAGCGTTTGGTGAGCAGTAAAACCCTGCTGTTAAAACCCAACTGCTTCCCCCTTTAGCTGCAGAGGCAGCAGATGTGGGTTAACACATGTAGCGACTGTGTCAGGAATTCAAGTGATATTCCTATCAGTTTCTGCCGCTCCTCAAGCACCCAGCATTCGCATGCAATGCTCACAATTGCGGCGTGCTAGTGGAGAGTTCAAGCAGGCAATACAACCTCACCTTATTTGCACTTTCCCCATTGATTCCAACCCACTGTGCATAAATTGTGAAATTTTACCCAAATTTTGCAAATCTTTACCAAACTTTTGAGGAACACAAAAACTCCTATTTTTGCTTATTACTAGTAGATATTATAGAGATGGGTTAGTACACAGGTGTCAAACACAAGGCCCGCGGACAGAATCCGGCCCTTCAGGCCATTTCATGTGGCCCTTACACCCCCCTTGTCTTCAACCCTTACCTGCTCTCAGAAGTCAGCAGCAGAGAGGACAGGACTCCTCCACCAGATCTGTCCATCTCTGTCCATCCCTCCTGGCAGCAGAACAAGGAAAGGGGGTACACTGATGTAAGGGATAGTGCGGGGATGCTTGACTTCTGATGGTGGGGGGCTCTTGATATCCGATGTGGGGTGCTGATACAACCGACCCTTTGAGGGCAACCATAATGCCTGTGTGGCCCACAAGGAAATGGAGTTTGACACCCCTGGGTTAGTAGGAGCTACAAGGGCCTGGAGGAAAAAAGGGAAAGGGGAGACATTAATGACATTTATATATACATCAAGGGGGTAAATAAGATTCAAGAGGGCATTTTTTTTTAATATGAAACCAAGATCAGGAACACGGGACATGAATTCAAACTAACAGGAGAAAACTCAACAGCAAGTGGCTCCAAACATGCTTGGGACCAACATAGATCTACATACCGTATTTATCGGGGTATTGCGCGCTCCGGCGTACAGCGCGCACCCCTAATGTAGACCCGTTTTTCCTGTAAAAAAACATTTTATTACATTTTACTACTTACAGTTTTGGTGTCTTGCCCGGCGTCCATCGGCGGCCTCGTCCGGTCCGGCGTCCGTCTGCGGCCTCAGTGGTGTCCTCCCGGCTTCTCCCGCGCTGTCTTCATGTCGAATCCCCGCTTCCCGCGCTCAGTGTGAAGCCTCCGCCGACGTATACTGAGCGCAGTACACTCGGGTATATTCGGCCAGGCTTGGCTTCTCATGCATAAACGTCACAGAGCGTGACTACGAGTAAAGCCGAGCCTGGCCGAATGTACCCGAGCGTACTGCGCTCGATATATGTCGGCACAGGCATTCAAACACGGCGCGGGAAGCGGGTATCGGCATATATCGCGCACATACGATTTTGCCCTGATTTTCAGGGCAAAAAAGTGCGCGATATGCGCCGATAAATACGGTATATATACTCAGACAAAAAAGTAAAAAAAAAAAAGCAAACAAATAAAAAAAAATCCCAAAACATTATTGGAAAAAAAAGGGGGGGGGAAATACCCAGCAGACTCAATGGACCATTTAGTATTTTTTCTGCCATTCACGTTTCTAATGAGTTATTCATTTTGTTTTTGAATGGGTCTGGGAGTATGTGTTTTGTCTTGTCACTCCTAGTTGGTCAGGTAGATTTGAAGAATTGTTAAAAAATTGAGTTTGGAGATACCGAGATCTATTTGTGCCAGTTGTTGATGGGGTTTTCCTGGGGCCCAATACCTTGAGAACATTTTAAGTACTCAAGCTGAAATGTCTAGAAGGTTGGGTTATACATATACGTTTATAATTTTTTTTTTTTTTTAAATTGTACATCCAACGGCTCTCTCCTGGTAACACTTTCATGTTAATATTGTTTTTTCATTATTATTTATTTATTATGTATGTATTGTTTAAAAAATGGCCGGCTTGGCCAATTTAATATACACTCCATGGGCCCTGTCTGGTTTTTGAAGGAGGAAAAATAGAAAGAAGCCAAAAAACTGACAAAATGTTTCGTCAAGGCTTTCTGTAATTTGGTGCGTTTGCTGCCATTGTTGGAAATTTGGCATACATGTGTAGACAGTCAATTCTCTGCTTGTAAACTTGCCTGGGAAAGGAAATGGAAGCCATGGCACATATCACAACCCCCTACTTCTTCTGGGAACTGACAAATCATCAGTGATATTGCCAGCTACGCAAGACGATTCTTTGGGTTTCTGGGCTCCAGCCATCCTAGAACAGCAACGGTAAGACTTTTAATGCCATAGACGTCTGGATGCCAAAAACAAATTTGTATAGCCTATCTAAACCCAAGAGCAAAAAAATAATTATTATTAATATTATTATATAGGATTTACTAGTCCGTAAGTGTGGTGGTGTCTTAATTTTTTTTTATTTTTTTAGTTTTTCGTTTATTTTTTGCACTTATCAAACAGATATTACAAAACACTTCCAATGGTCAATTAACCACTTGCGTAGCAGCTTGTAATTTTATTTCATTTGTCAGTTTTCAGTGCTGTGATAGTTTTACCGACATTTACTCTGTCATGCAGCACTGTACCCCAAATACATTTTATATAATTGTTATAAAAAGATAGAGCTTTCTTTGGTGTTATTGAATTGCATATCATTTTTGTAAGCAGATAGAGCTTTCTGTTAGTAGTATTTTGAATTTTTTTACTATAAAAATGAAAAAAGGCCAAAAAATGCAAGGTCAGTTTGAAAACCCAAAAATTACCCCTTTTTAGGAAAATAGATAAAACAAGGCAATCTAATTTGTGTCAATTTTTTTTTTTTTTTAGAAATGTTTAATATTATTGTTATTATTATACAGGATTTATATAGTGAAGCACTTTTACAACATGAGGGCAGACAGTACAGTTACAATACTATTCAAAACAGGAGGAATCTGAGAAAAAAAATACCGATACTGAGGGGGTTCAAACATGGAGCTTGGTAAAAGGTGGTTAAACAGACCAAATGGGAGCCAAGAAAGGACATTTTTTTTATTGGAGGTTTGGTAGATTTTTGTATTTATTAGGGAGTGTGTAAACTTCATTTAAAATAATGATCTGTGTTAGGCCTTGTACACACGGATGGACTGTCCGCTGAAATCGGTCCGCCGGACCGTTTTCAGCAGACATGTACGCCCGGAGATTTCTGTCTGATGGTTGTACACACCATCAGACAGAAATCCGCGCATACACGATCTGCGGTGACGTGGCCGCGCCGTCGCCGCGACGATTACACCAAATCACTTTGACGCATGCGAGGGATGGCGGCCGATCGGACATGTCCGGTGAGTCTGTACAGACGACCGAACATGTCCGACGGACAGGTTTCCAGTGGACAGGTTTCTTAGCATGCTAATAAATTTTTGTCCGCTGGAAAACGGTCGGCTGGACAAATGTCCGCCGGAAAACGGTCCGATAGGCCGTACACACGACCGAACTTGTCTGCTGAAACTGGTCCGCGGACAAGTATCAGCGGACAGATCCGGTCGTGTGTACGGGGCCTTAAGGGTTTAAAAACCTTGGCCGGGATTCAGAACGGACTTACGACGGCGTATCTCCAGATACGCCATCGTAAGTCCAAATGAGCGCCGTCGTATCTATGCGCTTATTCAGAAAGGCAGTTACGCCTGAATTTGGCAAAGATACGACCGACGTAAGTCTCCTACGCCATCGTATCTTGGGTGCATATTTACGCTGGCCGCAAGGGGCGCTTCCGTAGATTTACGCGTCGAGTATGCAAATGACCTAGATGCGCCGATTCACGAACGTACTTGCGCCCGTCGGATTTAGCTACGCCGTTTACGTAAGGCTTACGTCCGGCGTAATGTTACCCCTGCCATATGAGGCGCAGGTAATGCAAAGTATGGACGTTGGAACAAGCGTATATTTTTACGTCGTTTACGTAAGTCGTACGTGAATGGGGCTGGGCGTAGGTTACATTCACGTCACAGGCATTGAACCAGCGTATCTCAGGGAGTAAATTTGACGTGATTGTGAGCATGCGCGCGCATGCGCCGTTCGTTCGGCCACTCATTTACATGGGGTCACGGTTAATTTAAATACAACACGCCCACGGCCTTGCTACTTTGAATTACGCGGGCTTACGCCGGCCCATTTAAGTTATGCCGGCGTACATATGGGAGCAAGTGCTTTGTGAATACAGGGGCAAATCCACAAAAGAGATACTCCGGCGTAAGCCGTCGTATCTCTGGTTCTAACTTTGGAACTGATCCTCAGAAGCAGTTTTCCTAAGTTAGGCAGAAGATCCGACATCTGTAAGGGACTTACACTGCCGGATCTTAGGATGCAGTACCGCATCCGCCACTGGGGGCATTTCGAGTCGAAATGCCTCTGTTAGTATGCAAATTAGCACTTAGGGCGATCCTCAAAGCTTTTGTGCCTAGTTTTTTCGCCGTAAGTGTTAGTTTGCCTGGTGTAAAACTAGGGCTGCTTTTACAAAGTGTAAAGTTAGTCACACCTTGTAAAGGCCCATTCAAGCGACGGCATTTGGTATGCATTCCCGAGGGAGAACTCCACGGCAATTTGTAAATTCCAAACCGGCATGGGTTCCCCCCCAGGAGCATACCAGGCCCTTAGGTCTGTTATGGGTTGTAAGGAGACCCCCCCTCCGCCGAAAAATTGACGTAGGGGGTCCCCCTACAATCCATACCAGACCCGTATCCAAAGCACGCTACCCGGCCAGCCAGGAAGGGAGTGGGGACGAGCGAGCGCCCCCCCCCCCTCCTGAGCCGTGCCAGGCCGCATGCCCTCAACATGGGGGGGTTGGGTGCTCTGGGGCAGGGGGGCGCACTGCGGGCCCCCCCACCCCAGAGCACCCTGTCCCCATGTCGATGAGGACAGGACCTCTTCCCGACAACCCTTGCCATTGGTTGTCGGGGTCTGCGGGCGGAGGCTTATCGGAATCTGGGAGTCCCCTTTAATAAGGGGGCCCCCAGATACCGGCCCCCCACCCTAAGTGAATGGATATGGGGTACATTGTACCCCTATCCATTCACCTGTAGGCAAAAAGTAAAAGTTAATAAACACACAACACAAGTCTTTTTAAAATATTTTATTATTCTGCTCCGGACGCCCCCCCTGTCTTCGTTATTAGCTCAATTACCAGGGGGGGCTTCTTCTTCCACCCTCCGGGGGTCTTCTCCGCTCTCCGGGGGGGGGGGGTTCTGCTTCCGCTCTCCGGGGGGGTCTTCTCCGGACTCCGGGGGGCTTCTTCCATCTTCTCCCCTCTTCCGCTCTTGACTCGGCGAACCCCGGTTCTTCTGCAGCTCTCCGGTGCCTTCTTCTTCAGCGCTGGCTGCCTGCTATGTTTGTGTGTTAGCTCGATTTCAAACAGGCAGCCGGCGCGGTCTTCTGTGACGTCAGGGTCTTCTGGTCTTCTGTTCTTCCGATGTTGCCTCGTCGCCTGTTGTCGCTGTAATGATGGAAGCGCGCCTTGCATCACATTTATATAGGCATCACCGTCCCATCATGCTCCGGCAGGTACCCACGTGGTGGGTGCACGTGGGTAGGCACCCACCACGTGGGTACCTACCGGAGCATGATGGGACGGTGATGCCTATATAAATGTGATGCAAGGCGCGCTTCCATCATTACAGCGACAACAGGCGACGAGGCAACATCGGAAGAGGGGAGAAGAACAGAAGAGAAGATGACGCCACAGAAGACCGCGCCGGCTGCCTGTTAGAAATCGAGCTAACACACAAACATAGCAGGCAGCCAGCGCTGAAGAAGAAGGCACCGGAGAGCTGCAGAAGAACCGGGGTTCGCCGAGTCAAGAGCGGAAGAGGGGAGAAGATGGAAGAAGCCCCCCGGAGTCCGGAGAAGACCCCCGGAGAGCGGAGAAGACCCCCGGAGAGTGGAGAAGACCCCCGGAGAGTGGAAGAAGAAGCCCCCCCTGGTAAAAGAGCTAATAACGAAGACAGGGGGGGCCTCCGGAGCAGAATAATAAACTATTTTAAAAAGCCTTGTGTTGTGTGTTTATTAACTTTTACTTTTTGCCTACAGGTGAATGGATAGGGGTACGATGTACCCCATATCCATTCACTTAGGGTGGGGGGTCGGTATCTGGGGGCCCCCTTATTAAAGGGGACTCCCAGATTCCGATAAGCCTCCGCCCGCAGACCCCGACAACCAATGGCAAGGGTTGTCGGGAAGAGGTCCTGTCCTCATCAACATGGGGACAGGGTGCTCTGAGGTGGGGGGGCCCGCAGTGCGCCCCCCTGCCCCAGAGCACCCAACCCCCCCATGTTGAGGGCATGCGGCCTGGCACGGCTCAGGAGGGGGGGGGCGCTCGCTCGTCCCCACTCCCTTCCTTGCTGGCCGGGTAGTGTGCTTTGGATACGGGTCTGGAATGGATTGTAGGGGGACCCCCTACGTCAATTTTTCGGCGGAGGGGGGGTCTCCTTACAACCCATAACAGACCTAAGGGCCTGGTATGCTCCTGGGGGGGGAACCCATGCCGTTTTTTTCATTGAAAATTGGCATGGAGTTCTCCCTCAGGAATGCATGCCGAGCGACGCTGTCATTTTTTTTTATAATTTGTTTTCCCGGCGCGTCTTTTTTTCACCCGTCGCAACTTTAGTGTCCCGTCGCAATCCACAAAGCCGCCCGGCGTCAATTACGTTCGCGCGATGCACGTCGGGAAAATGACGTCACACGCATGCGCAGTACGGCCGGCGCGGGAGCGCGCCTCATTTAAATTGTAAACGCCCCCCGGAGAGGAGGAACGCCTTACGACGGCGGCACTTAACTTACACGGCTTGAAATTTTTACGTAAGTGCTTTGAGGATCAGGCACTTAGGTAAAAACTTTAAGTCAGTGTAACTTAACTGCAGAAAGTTAAGTTACGCCACCTGGCTGAGGATTTGGCCCACAGTACTTGCCTCTCTACGTTACGTCGGCGTAGCGCATATGAGATGCGCTACGCCCGCTTAAAGATACGCCAATGTATCTGAATCCCGGCCCTTGTTTCTGTGTATAGTTTTCAATTACACATTGTGAGATCAGTGACACTACTGGGTAGACATATGCACTGCCAAAAAATGTATTTGCTTTCATTTTAGTTTCATTTATTTTATTTTCATTTTTTGGGTCATTCGTTATGATCGCAATTCGTAAATTCGAAAATTCGTAAATTTGCAGAAGTGAACACATACGTGAGTAGCGCCCGCATATGAAAATAGTATTCAAACCACACATGTGAGGTATCACCACGATTGTTAGAGCGAGAGCAATAATTCTATCCATAGACTTCCTCTGTAACTCAAAATATGCAACCTGTAGAATTTTTTAAACGTCACCTATGGAGATTTTTAAGTGTAAATGTTTGTCGCCATTCCACGAGTGGGCGCTATTTTGAAACGTGACATGTTAGGTATCAATTTACTCGATGTAACATTATCTTTCACAATCTAAAATAAATTGGGCTAACTTTACTGTTGTCCTATTTTTTAATGCAAAAAGTGTATTTTTTCCCAAAACAGTGCACTTGTAAGACCGCTGCACAAATACGGTGTGACAGAAAGTATTGCAACGAGCGCCATTTTATTCTCTAGGGTGTTTGAAAGAAATACATATATTGTTTGGGGGTTCTTAGTAATTTTCTAGCATAAAAAAATTATTATTTTAACTTGTAAACACCAAGGCCGGGATTCAGAGAACACTTACGCTGGCGTATCTACAGATACGCAGCGTAAGTGTCCAGATGCGCCGTCGTATCTATGCGCCTGATTCCTAACACTAGATACGCCTGAAATATGGCTTCAGCCGACCAACGTAAGTTGCCGTACGCCGTCGTATCTTGGGTGCATATTTACGCTGGCCGCAATGGGCGCTTCCATAGATTTACGCATCGAATATGCAAATGACCTAGATACGCCGATTCACGAACGTACTTGTGCCGTCGGATTTAGCTACGCTGTTTACGTAAGGCTTATGTCCGGCATAAGTTTACCCCCTCATAAAGCAGGGGTAAGTCATGTTAAGGTATGGACGTCGGAAATGTCGGAACAGCGTCATATTTTACGTCGTTTGCGTAAGTCGTACGTGAATGGGGCTGGGCGTAAGTTACGTTCACGTCTAAAGCATTGAGCCGACGTACCTTAGGGAGTATTTGCGACGTCATTCTGAGCATGCGCGCGCATGCGCCGTTTGATCGGCCATGCATTTACATGGGGTCACGGTTAATTTAAATACAACACGCCCACGGCCTTGCTACTTTGAATTAGGCGAGGCTTACGCTGGCCATTTTACGTTACGCCGGCGTAAGAAAGGGAGCAAGTCCTTTCTGAATACAGTACGAGCCACTCTAAGTTATGTCGGCGTAGCGCATATCAGATGCGCTACGCCGCACTAAAGATAAGACAATCTCTCTGAATCCCGGCCCAAATCTCAGAAAGAGGTTCGGTCCTTAAGTGGTTAACTTTAAAGGGGAATTGTTTCTGGACTTATTTTTAGGAGTAATTTAGAAAGTTGCGCTACATTTGTGGATTAAAAAAAAAAACAGTAAAAAAAAAAAATCCTTTGGTTACTACGTACAGTAAATACTGCAATAACTCTGAGTAGGTACTTTCCCTTTTATTGACAGGTTTCTAAATTCACAGTGTGCCACCCGCCTTTGTATCTCAGTGGATTGTATAGTGACTGCTATCAGCAGACATTGGTTTAACCATCAATTAAATGCACTAAAAGAATTCTGTGCCATAAATTCCTTGAACTTTGACCGGTATTCTATGATAGGGCAGACTCTATAATTAACACATTCATGTATAGATCGGTATGGTAAGTGGCTGAATTGTGGCTTTCCTCAAACCACCAAATGTAAATACTGTTTATGGGATTATCTGCAGGTCTTAAATAGGTCAGAAAACATGGCGCACAATGCCATAGACCGTCATGATCTTTTTGTTGTTGAAATATCCTAAAGACGTATTGATGAGGAAGCAGTTATGGTATTTTGCTGTTTGCCGCCCAGTGAAATTTCAACTTTAAGAAAAACTTTAGTTGTACCTTTATATATGGATCAGTCTGTATTACCCACACTCATACCTCCCAACATTTTGAGATGGGAATGAGAAACACCTACTAGCAAAAGTAGGTGGGCATAGGACAAGCCCCACTGTCAAACACCCTTAACCACTTGCCGCCCGGCAAAGTGGTTGTAGAATCCTGACTGGACATCATATGACCTCCTCAGTATTCTGAGCTGCTGCGCGCCCCTGGGGGCGCGGATCGCGGCGATCGTTGTTGCAGGGTGTCAGTCTGACACCCCGCAACACCGATCTCGATAAAGAGTCTCTCACGGAGGCTCTTTACCACGTGATCAGCCGTGTCCAATCACGGATGATCACGATGTAAACAGGAAGAGCCGTTGATGGCTCTTCCTCACTCGCGTCTGACAGACGCGAGTAGAGGAGAGCCGATCAGCGGCTCTCCTGACAGGGGGGGTTCGCGCTGATTGTTTATCAGTGCAGCCCCCCCTCAGATCGCCACACTGGACCACCAGGGAAGCCCATCCTGGACCACCAGGGAAGGGCAAACAAAAACAAAAAGTGGGCAAATAAAAATAAAAAAAGTCTGAAAAAAAAAGCATTAAAAAATAAAAAAGATGCCAATCAGTGCCCATAAATGGGCACTGACTGGCAACATGTGTAAATCAGTGCTGCCCCACAGTGTCCATCAGTGCCACCCCACAGTGTCCATCAGTGCCACCCCATAGTGCCCATCGATGCCCAGTGCCCACCTATCAGTGCCCATCTGTGCCACCCATAAGTATCCATCAGTGCCACCCATAAGTGCCGCCCATGAGTGCCCATCTGTGCCGCCTATGAGTGCCCAGTGCCGCCCATGAGTGCCCATCAGTGCCGCCCATGAGTGCCCATCAGTGCCGCCTATGTGTGCCCATCAGTGCCGCATACCAGTGCCGCCAATCAGTGCCACCTCATCTGTGCCCGTCAGTACTACCTCATCGATGTCCATCAGTGCCATCTCATCGGTGCCCATCAGTGCCGCCATATCACTGCCCGTAATTGAAAGAGAAAACTTACTTATTTACAAAAAAATTTACAGAAAAAAATAAAAACTTAATTTTCAGTCTTTTTTTAGTTGTTGCGCAAAAAAAAAAAATCGCAGAGGTGATCAAATACCACCAAAAGCTAGCTCTATTTGTGTGGAAAAAAGGACGCCAATTTTGTTTGGAAGATAAAAAAGTGCATTTTATATGCAACTATATAGATCAGACCAAAATGAGGGACAAATGAGGCGGGACAGAGGGACATTGCTCAAAATCAGGGACAGTCCCTCAAAATCAAGGACAGTTGGGAGTTATGCCCACAGTCAACAATCGGTTAAAAGTTGATTGCTAACGGGCAACCATTCAGTGTTTGTCTCCTCTCTTCGCTTATCCCGCCACTGGCTTCAAAAGTTCAAAATCCCAAGCAGAGGCATAACTAGAACCTTCATGGCCTCGGTGCAAGAAACCATTAAGGGCCCTCCCTGGCCCAGGGCCCTTTATTATGGTCCCACAGCGGGCCCCCTTACTGCTGTCTTGGAGTCCCCCAGGGTGGCGGAATGCCAGGGCCCGGTCACAAGTGTGACCTTTGCGACCCCAGTAGTTCAACCACTGGTGTCAGTCATTTTATTTTATTGTTATATTATTTTTATTTTTTTTACAATTTTTTTATTTAAAAAACATTTATAGGACCCCCATTGGGGGGGGGGGCTTTGGTGCAATATCAGGGGACTAAACAAACCTCTGATGTTTCAGAGAAAAGAGATTAAGGTCCCCTCAATTTCTGCAGCCTCAGCAGCACAGAATGGATGAACAGGAATAGCTCTGTACAGACCTTCCCGTTCATTCATAAACGGAAGCATAATAAACACAGTTTACATGGTATTTGTGAAGGATATGCTTCAGTGTAATTCTCCCTGCTAGTAATTGTGTGTGTGTTAGAGGTAACAGGTGATTTCAGGTGTGACTCATTCCTCTATTCTAATTCCATCACAGTATTGATCACTGGCTCTATTCCACCCATTTAAAAGTCAGCAGCTTCAAAAAGTGTGGCTGCTGACTTTTAATACACAAACACTCATCTGTCCCACAGTCCAACAATGTGGGCACCCAAATTCTTGCTCCTCTCCCACTTCTCTCCACGGCACCAGAATTGTAACTGTGGGTATCCAGCTGTGGCTTCACAGCTGAGTGCGCACTGTAATTGCACGAGCCACGCTACGCATCGTGAATGGCCGGGCATTCTTCTGGAACCTGGGATGTGTCCTAGAAGATTGCAGGGAGGGAGGGGGAGAGATGAACATCCACTCTGCGCTGCGGTGCCAGGAAAGGAAGTGGGAGCTGGGTGCCTGTCAAAACTGGGTACCCGCCCCCCCCCCCAAAAAAAAATTACATTGCCAAATGTGGCATGTCAGGGGGTCACCAGTGCTTAAAGCTGAAGTTCCATTTTTGGGTGGAACTCGGCTTTAAGACAGGGAAGAGGCTGGTAAATGACACATTTACCGGCTCCTTCCCTACTCTCCATTCCCCGCAGCAGCCGGCCAGCCGGTCAACCTGGCCCCATGCTCCAGGGGGCCCATCCGATCCCCTTGTACACCTAGATGGGAAAGGTGGTATGTAAAATAACCGATCCCTCCATGCAGCCGCTGAATGTCTGCTTTTGCAGACATTCAGTGGCTGCAGGAAGAAAATGGAGGGCAAGAGGAGACGAAGGCGGTACCGAGCTGGGGGCAGGGTTGGACTGGGACAGAAATTTGGCCCTGGACTTCATCCAGACTGGCCCACTTTGACAGGTCTCTCCCATGGCGATCGGACAACTCCCGCACCCCCCCCCCCCGGCCACCCAAGCCCCCTCTCCCCCTTCACTAGCCAATAGCCGTTCTACTTTATTAGAGTAGAACGGCTGGTACTGGTACTCTTATAGGCATTACCAGTGGGGAAGCTAGACATTATTTCACCCGGGGCAAAGAATCAGTTCAGTGCCCCCCTTATGGGACAAGATTAGGCAGAAGTTAGAAACTCCTAGGCCATAGCTGTTGAGTCAGCTGTCTGTCCCCTCCCACCATGCTCCTCTGTCGTCCCCCCTGCTCCTCTTGTCCTCCCCCTGCTTCTTTGTTCCCCCCCAGATGAGCGCTGCAGGGAGGAAGAGATAGAGGAGCGGAGGGGGGCGGCAGTCCGCTGTCACTGAAGCCGGCCCACTGAGCCATCGGCCCACCGGGAAACTCCCTGTAGTCCCAATGGCCAGTCCATCCCTGGCTGGGGGGGTGGGGGAAGTAGGGAAACAAAAAAAAGAAGAGGAGTGGGCTGGGACTGAAGGATAGAAGAAGAGAAGGAGAGAGAAAAATACATGAGGGCTTGGAGAGAGTTATAAGGCTATTATGTCAGGGAACCATCAAGCCCCCTAGGCATCTGACAGTCCACCCATCATACAAATAGGAGATGAAGCCGGTACAGAGCTGGGGGGATGGGGGGAAGTAGGGGAACAAAAAAAAAAGAAGAGGAGTTGCCTGAGATTGAAGGATAGAAGAAGGGAAGAGAAGGAGAGAGAAAAAGACAAGAGGGATTGAAGAGAGGTAGAAGTCTAGTATGTCAGGGTACCATTCAGCCCCCTAGGCCTCTGCCAGCCTCCCCATCATTTGTGTGTCAAACTTTGTATCCAAATTTACATAAACTGTTGCCAGTGTTATGTTAACTGTAATTTTTCGGACCTTTAGGCTCAGGGCCAGTCCTAGGGTCACAGACGCCTGGGTGCAGAAATATTTCTGGCGCCCCCAAATGGGCGTCGTCATTTTACTAACTCCTCCCCTTTGCAAATGTTTCTATGGCAATGACTCAACCACAGAGATGCTCCCCCACAAAGTCTTAATTTCCCTGGGATCCTTACATGATCTCTTAACAATAAACAAAATACAGGAAGAGAAGCAGAGTACTTTATTGGGACCTGGGGGGGGGGGGGGGGCCTCTGATGGACACAGAGAGGGATTCTGTTAGAGAGTCTGTTAGATGTTCAGCGCCCCCACCTCTGCAGGCGCCTGGGTGCAATGCACCCTGTGCACCCTGCCTAGGATCGGCCCTGTTTAGGCTCATTCACTCTCAGACCAAAAGTCAGCACTAGAAGGGCACACCGGTAGGCAGTGGGACCATCGGCACTCTCTGCTGCTAGCAAAGGGTTATTGTTTGGATTTTATGCTTTAATAAAATAAATCATATCAGGTCAGCTTGAACTTTGGGATGACTGGTTCTAAAAGAGACTAAATTGTCTAGAAGAAGGAGATATATTTACCAAGTTTGCAAAAAATGTCCAGAGGGCAAACACTGTTAAAAGGTCCCGTGTTTGAAAAGCAATATTTGCCTTTGCAAGTTTATTGTTCTCGGTTTGGGACAGTCAGCATACACAATAAATATAAAAAGCCATTTATTTTACTTCTGACCTTGAGGACGAAAGCTGAATTCAATAGTTACTGCTTGACATTCTCATTCGAAACAGACCACGAAGCCATTACTACCCTTCTCTGCCAAGAGCAATTCACCCCGAGATCTTGTTTAAAAACAATTTGATTTTATTTCCGAGTGTTCCACTTAATTCCGTTCCTCGGAGGAAGAAAACAGCTGTGAGATTATTAAGGTTAAACTAAGCTTACAGACATGAGATCCGTGTGAAGGTATTAAAAATTCACAGCGCAATGGTCTAGGTACTTAGACGTTAAGTTGGAAGAAATATTGGGACAATTAGACGTTAAAATGCTTAGTGTTAGCAAAAAAAAAAGCACCACCGGAGAGTAAGAAAAGAATTTAGAAAACACAATTGCGCTTTTCGCAAGCTTGTAATGAACGCAATATAAATAAATGCGTATTTTTTTTATAAAAAAAAAAAAAAAAATAGCATAGTTAAACAGATGCAGCTAATAAAGGAACAGCAAATAAGCTAAAGTGTATCCTTATTTAAAAATGTTCTTCGGGAGAGGAATTAGGTTAGAATGTGCCGCTAGGTTTATGGTAAATCTCTGGCAACTTTTGGCTGAAAAGTTTGCAAATTTGCCAGTAGACTTAAGAAACATCCTATAATACATAGTTGTTTCCCTGGTCAGCAAGAGCCAATCATTTTGAAGGAATTGGTAACCAAAGTCCCCTTTCTATAAGGACTTGTCCGATGGACCGTTTTCATCTGACGAACCGATCGTGTGTGGGTCCCATCGTTTATTTTCCCATCGGTGAAAAAAATAGAACCTGTTTTAAAATTCTCTGATGGTTAAAAAAACAATTGAAAAAAAAAACGATCGTCTGTGGGGAAATCCATCGGTCAAAAATCCATGCATGCTCAGAATCAAGTCGACGCATGCTCGGAAGCATTGAACTTCATTTTTCTCTGCACGTCGTTGTGTTTTACGTCACCGCGTTGGACACCATCGGATTTTTAACTGATGGTGTGAAGGCAAGATTGATGAAAGTCAGCTTCATCGGAAATCTGATGAAAAAATCCATCGGTCCGTTTTCATCAGATGAACCGATCGTGTGTACGTGGCATAATAGTAATTACCGTATTTATCGGGGTATAGCGCTCTCCCGCGTATATCGCGCACCCCTAAATTTGCCCGAATTCCTGTGAAAAAAATATGTTTTGTACTTACAGTTTTGGTGTCTTTCGCGGCGTCCATCGGTGGCCTCGTCGGGTCCGGCGTTCGTCTGCGGCTTCGGGTGTCCCCTTCGTCAGGTCCGGCGTCCTTCTGCGGCGTCCTCGCGTCCTCCCCGCTCGTTTCCCGCGCCGAGTTTGAATACTGCGCCGACATATACCGAGCGCAGTACACTCGTGTATCGTCGGGCAGGCTCGGCAACTCTCGCGCTGACGTCCTGTACGCTCAGGACGTCAGTGCGAGAGGCGCCGAGACTGCCCGAAGATACACGAGTGTACTGCGCTCGGTATATGCCGGCGCAGTATTCAAACTCGTGGCAGGAAAGCGGGTATCGGCGTATACCGCGCACCCACGATTTTTCCCTGATTTTCAGGGCAAAATAATGCGCGGTATACGCCGATAAATACGGTATGTTATGTGACCAAATGAAAATCCTAGCAGAATTATTTTATACATGATGATTCAAGCGCTCCCATTATAAGTCTTTTTCTTTAATCATTTGCCAACAATAAACAGAGAAAAGACTAATTACAACTTTTATGACTTCTCAATGCTCCTTGTTTCAGTTTCATTTTCCTGTTCAAGCAACTTTTGGAAATTCTTGCGTCTGTTGGATGGCATCCCTCCGGGCGCTGATAGCTCAAAAACCTGCCGTGCTTTCTTCTTTATTACTCCTCCAAGGAGACATAAAGCCTTGTACAAATAACGTTACACAATATATGAAATAAAGTGACGCTCGGGCATTAATAATGGATGGCCGCACTGTGGCGAAAATCTAAAGGTTTAATTAGTGATCCCATGTTGCACTGTGATTTACTTAATCAGGGTTTAATACATTTTTAATGCATTAATATTCTGCTTGCAATTACATTCTTCTGTGATAGGCCATTAGTAACAATCTGTAAAACCAATTAAAAAAGTGGAGTTAGCCGCACACCAAAAAAAAAAAATGTGCAGCGTTTGGTAGCTGGGAGCTACTTAAACCGTATTTCCACTTTTGAGAGAACTGCAGTATATTTTTTTAATGTGTTCCTATTCACGCATACCGAAAAAAAAATGATAAAAAAAAAGAAAGTTATGAAAAAAAAAAAAATTATACAAAAAAATAAGAAAATTATACAAAAAAAATAAGAAAATTATACAAAAAAAAGAAAGAAAATTATATATATATATATATATATATATATATATATATATATATATATATATATATATATATATATATATATAAAAAAAAAAAATGATTAACTTTTAGATGTGTCTAAGGAGAAGGTGTCATGGCTGATTGTAAGAATTTCTGTCACAAGAATTTAAATTGAAGAGCCACCCCACTATAGTTACAAATGTATTGCCACTCAAGCTAATTCTTGCACTTCTCTTCTATATGTAAAAATCCATTTTTTTTTGGTAGAAAATGATTTAGAACCCCTAAACATTATGGGCCAGATCCACAAAGAGAGTACGCCGGCGTATCTACTGATACGCCGGCGTACTTTCAAATTTCCCGCGTCGTATCTTTGTTTTGAATCCTCAAAACAAGATACAACGGCATCTGGGTTAGATCCGACAGGCGTACGTCTTCATACGCCTTCGGATATTAGATGCAATTCTTCGGCGTCCACTGGGCGGCATTCCCGTCGTAATCCACGTTGAGTATGCAAATTAGCTATTTCCGACGATCCACGAACGTACGAGCGGTCGTCGCATTCTTTTACGTCGTCTCTAGTCGGCTTTTTCCGGCATATAATTAAAGCTGCTATATGGTGGCGTACTCAATGTTAAGTATGGCCGTCGTTCCCGCGTATAATTTTGAAAATGTTATTTCGTTTGCGTAAGTCGTCCGTGAATCGGGCTGGACGTAATTTACGTCCACGTCAAAACAATGACGTCCTTGCGACGTCATTTAGCGCAATGCACGGCGAGAAATTTAGGGACGGTGCATGCGCAGATCGTTCGGCGCGGGGACGCGCTTCATTTAAATGAAACACGCCCCCTACTCGCCGCATTTGAATTGCGCGCCATTACGCCGCGAGAGATACACTACGCCGTCGTAACTTACGACGCAAATTCTTTGTGGATTCGAAGCTGGGAACAGTAAGTTACAGCGCCGTAGCGTATCTCACATACGCTGCGCCCATGCAATTGTTTGTGAATCTGCCCCCTATATGTATATATATATATATATATATATATATATATATATACACTTTTTAGCAGAGACCCTAGGGAATAAAATGTACATTTTAAATGGCAATTTTCTATGTCACAGTATTTGCTCAACGCAATTTTTTTGGGGAAGAAAAAAACTTTCATGAATTACATAAAACAAAACACATTATTTACCCCAATTTTTTGGTTTAAAGCGGGGGTTCAAAAATGTCTACCATTCCATCCAGCATACTAGCGCGAGCTACAGTATGCCTTTATTTTATTTTTTGGCGTCGTACTCACAGTTTAATCCCGTAGTTACGTTTCAGACTCCCCGCGGGGAATGGGTGTTCCTATGCAGAGGGAACATGATTGACGGCCGGCTATGGCGCATCACGCTTCCCGAAAATAGCCGAAATAGGACTTGGCTCTTCACGGCGCCTGCGCAGTCAGCTCCTAGTCTGTGCGCAGGCGCCGTATAGCGCCGTGAAGAGCCGAGTCCTACTCCGGCTATTTTCAGGAAGCGTGACGCGCCATAGCCGGCCGTCAATCATGTTCCCTCTGCATAGGAACGCCAATTCCCCGCGGGGAGTCTGAAACTTAACTACGGGATTAAACTGTGAGTACGGCGCAAAAAAAATAAATAAAGGCATACTGTAGCTCACGCTAGTATGCTAAATTCAATAAGACCCCACATCTCTCCTCCAGGCTGGAAAGCATGAGATCGGTGAAAAAAAATTCACCGATCTCATGATCAGTGTTGCTCACTAGCCGCAATCGCGGCTTTGTTTACTTACGGGTACACGGGTGTGACGTCATCACATCGCGGCCGGGTCCTCCGACGGTCATAGAGATGACTGGTGACCATCTGGTCACCAGTCATCTCTATGCTTCCTGCTTGCGCCGGACGATTCCTTCTCCGGGCCCCCGATGGCACGGGAGAGCCCGGAGAAGCACCGGATGGCGGCGGGAGGGGGGGGATGTCCCCTCCCGCCGCCTATAAGGCTGCATTCACACCCAGCTAGAGGGGAAAAATAACATTATTCTCTATGGAGATGGTTCACATGGTTTTACATTGATGCCAATGACCTGTACAAAACCGCGGGGAAAAACGCTGCGTTTTGTCGCTGCAAATCGCGGGGAAAAACGCAGCAATTTGTCGCGGCAATCGCGGTAAAAAACGCTGCAAATCGCCTATGCTTAGGTGTGAATGCAGCCTAAGAACGATCAAGCGGCGGAACCGCCGTTATGATCGTTCTTATGGTGCGCAGGATCGCCGGCTGAAGACATGGATATCTGAATGATGCCTCTAGCTGCAGGCATCATTCAGATTTCCCCCGGCAAAGCCCAGGACGTCATATGACGTCCACCCAGGATGGGAGATCCCATCTGTGGACATCATATGACGATAGGCCGGTATTGAAGTGGTTAATAAATAACCAAAACCCCATAAATTTGCCTTATCCAAAAATCCTTAAATTTACCAAAATTAAGCCCCTTGCCCCCTTAACAAGAATTGCACAAATTTGCCTTATCCAAAAATGCAGGAATTTTACCAAAATTAAGCCCCTTGCCCTCATAAAAATTAACAAGAACTGCACACATTTGCCTTATCCAAAAATTCAGGAATTTTACCAAAATTGCCCCCTTAAATATAAACAAAAAAAAACAAACGGTTTTCCCTTATAAAAAATGCAGAGGTTTCACCATAATTAAGCCCCTTGTCCCCTGAAAAATGAAAAAAACAAAAACAAATTTGCTGTATCCAAAATATCACCAAAATTAAGCCCCTTGCCCCCTTAAACATTAACAAAAAAGTACATAAATTTTCCTTATCCAGAAATTTTACCAAAATCTACCAGTCTTCACTGAATCCACTTCTCTCATTTTTTGCTCATCCCCCAACTGACCATGGAAGATTTTTTTTCAGAAAAATTGGAGTTACTCTTTGAATGATCCCTGGGGTATAATACTCTATCCCTGGTTTCAATGGCTCTATCTATACATGTGTTGAGTAATTGATTGATAGTTTGATTGTTTGCGCTCTTTTGGGAATTTCTGTGTGGCTTCATATATGTTATTCCAGCCATGCATAGCCTTTAATCATATGGTGTCCTCGTAGGGAAAAAAAGGTTAATTGAATTGTCCGCTGACGACTCCATGATTGATCTCCAGACAGGAGGCAGATTCAAGGTCATGGAAGTGAATATTTGTATGCCTGATTGAGGCGCAGATCATCACCACAGCAATCAATTGAAAGACAGAGAGCTGTATGGGGATCCTAAGTGTTCACTATTGATTGGGACAGGAGCAGCCAATTTATCAGCCAGCCAATCATCTCTTCACGACAGCCCTGGGAGGCATTTCTGGTCATTGTTACTATGTAAAACATTTTAAACGATTTTGTATTTTCAGTGTATACACATTTAACAATATTAATATAACATTTACTCAAAAGTAATTTTAGTAAGTCAGCAAAGGTCATCCTCCATGTCCTCAGTGCGTTTTTATATTTTTATAATTAATACATTAAGGCCCGGATTCTCGTACGAGTTACGCCAGCGTATCTCCAGATACGCCGTCGTAACTCTGAGTCTGAGCCGTCGTATCTATGCGCCTGATTCTTAGAACCAGTTACGCATAGATTTGTATTAGATCCGACCGGCGTAAGTCTCTTACGCCGTCGTATCTTAACTGCATATTTGCGCTGGCCGCTAGGGGCGTGTACGCTGATTTACGCCTAGAAATATGTAAATCAGCTAGATATGCGAATTCACGAACGTACGCCCGGCTGACACAGTACAGATACGCCGTTTACATTAGGCTTTTCCCGGCATAAAGTTACCCCTGTTATATGAGGCGTAGATGCGGCGTACCAATGTTAAAGCGGGGGTTCACCCTAAAAAAAAAAAATTCTTTATCTACCGTACAAACGAGCATACTAGCGTCAGCTACAGTATGCCTTTTTTTTTTTTTTTTTTTGCGCTGTACTTACGGTTTAATCCGTAACTTTCGTTTCAGACTCCGGCCGGGAAATGGGCGTTCCTATGAAGAGGGGTACATGATTGACGTCCAGCTATGGCGCGTCATGCCTTCCGAAAAAAGCCGAAATAGGACGCGGACATATACGGCGCCTGCGCAGTCAGCTCCTAGTCTGTGCGCAGGTGCCGTATAGCGCCGTGAAGAGCCGAGTCCTACTCCGGCTATTTTCGGAACGTGTGACGCGCCATAGCCGGCCGTCAAACATGTTCCACTCTTCATAGGAACGCCTACTCCCCGCGGGTGTCTGAAACGAAAGTTACGGATTAAACCGTAAGTACAGCGCAAAAAAAAAAAAAAGGCATACTGTAGCTGATGCTAGTATGCTAGTTTGGATGGTACAAAGTTGTGTTTTTGGGTGAACCTCCGCTTTAAGTACGGACGTCGTTCCCGCGTCGAATTTTGAAAATTTTACGTTGTTTGCGTAAGTCGTTCGCGAATAGGGCTGGGCGTCATTTACGTTCACGTCGAAAGCATTGGCTTCTTGCGGGTTAATTTGGAGCATGCGCACTGGAATACTTTCACGGAACGACGCATGCGCCGTTCGTAAAAAGCGTCATTTCCGCGGGGTCACAGTAAATTTACATAACGCACGCCCACATCTACCACATTTGAATTAGGCGGGCTTACACCGGCCTATTTACGTTACGCCGCCGCAACTTTGGTTTGAGAATACGGCACTTGCCTGTCAAAGTTGCGGAGGCGTAACGTAAATAGGATACGTTACGCCCACACAAAGATACGCCATTCTATGTGAATCCGGGCCTAAGTGTTTCGCTGATGGACCGCATTTTACAGTTTTCACATACAATAAAACGTGCATTTCAGTCCTCAAAATGACTTAACCACTTGCCGACCGCTTCACACACAGTGTTGTAAGTAACGGCGTTTAAATAAACGCCGTTACGTAACGATTGCCCCTCAGGGGGTAATTAGTAATGTAACTAATTACATTTGCCCCAGCGGGAGCGCCGTTGCCGTTAGATTCGCTGCGTTACCCGTTACATCGAGCACGGCGCGGGTGGCAGTCCGGGGTCATGTCTCTGTCTAATTTCTCCTCAAGGCCGGCGGGATGGAGCATGTAAATGCAGTGTGAACTGTGATTGGGTGGCCCGGGTCACACTGTCTGTCATCACATGATGCCATGTTGCTCCTTGATTGGTCGCCGGCGGGCATGTGACTCAGTGTCGGACTGACTCGGTGGATGGTGCTGGCGTGGCGCATGCACGCGCCCCTGGAGTCTCCCGCCCGCGGCCGCAGACGTGACTTGTGTGTCTGTCGGGAGTCGGGACTCGTCGGGTGCGACTGACTGAGGGAGCCACCGTCATCTCCCCTGTCCGTCTCCTGCGGAGGCTCCGTTCCTCCACCACCAGTCCGTGGCCAGCAAGTTTTTGATGATTAAAGTGCTATTTAGAATGCAGTACTGAATAATAACTATCATAAAATTGTTGAGCTTCCAATCATTTGATCCGTGAAACCCAAACCTGCTTTGATTACCGAGGAAACAATGAAAGGATTTCTATGCTGAGAGGGATATGGTGGCTGTTTGCGATGACTGAGCTGGTTTTACCTGGGATCAGTTTGGGGCAGGTTCAGCGAACAGGGGGGTTCATGCAACAACAAAAAAAATATATATATATATATATATATATATATATTTTGCAGGCAGCAATTTTTTATAATGCTCAAAATGAAATTTTAAAAATGAAAAATTGCATAAATTACCATTCCTGGGGGGTGCCCTGACATTGCATGTGATTGGATGATATAGCAGATACCTCCAGGTGTCTGCACATTTAAAAAAAAAAATCTTAGTTTCTTTTCCGAGTAACTAGTTACTTTGCTAATAAAGTAACTGAGTCACTAACTCACTTACTTTTTCGGACAAGTAACTTGTAATTGTAACTAATTACTTTTTAATGGAAGATGAACAACACTGTTCACACATATATACGTCGGCAGGGAGCCAATCACACCAGCAGGAAATTATGTTTCTGGGGGGCGTTCTGTACAAATTATGTGTACAGAACTCCAACAGGTAGCCATATTGCATGGTATTTTACAGAAAATTACAGAGCTGCAGATTAAAAAAGGAAATTTTTAATAACATTGAATTACAATATGACTTGTGTCGCAATTTTACGTGCTATATTTTATGTGCTCCTTTTATTCCCACTTGCTGTGCAGTGTATTTGTGAATGTTTTTTCATATTTGTACTTATCTTACGGACCCACCACCCATCTGTGCCTTGGGCCCACATGTAACAATCAGTCACAATCTGATTGGTTATAAAGAATGTATACGCATACTTTGTGACATGTATGACATTGTTTTTCTTTTATTGTACAGTATCTTATACATTGGGAATGTAGCACCTTGGCCTACATCAGACTTTATTGTAACTGGTGTTAAAATATTTAGTGTTCTTTGTGTATTTTCCCTTTTTTGTGTATTTGATTAGTATGTTTGTCACGTAAAAAAAAAAAAAATCTGTTTTCACAT